>NW_006296226.1:1320672-1338996 GCF_000327345.1 Myotis davidii | reverse complement strand
GAAACTCAATGATGTGGGGTTCTTAAAAGTTTACCATATTAAAAAGAAAACAGGAAAAGTCTGTAAGAAACAACAAACATCTTTATCTTATCAAAGGCTGATATGCAAATGAGTAATTGCTTCCTCTTTCTAATAACAATAATAAATGCTTATTAGCTTCTAGACAGCATTATCCCCTCAATCCAATGGAACAGACCTGATTATACTGTTTTTTCGAGATGAAGAAAGGGTGTAGAGAAGTGAAGGAATTAGCCCAGGGACACTCAGCTGGTATGTGGCAGAACCAGGATCTGAACACATTCAGGTGCCAGACATGTGCTCTTACTCTTAACTGCCACCTCCCAGAAACTGGCAGATTGCATGCATTTTTTCACTGAATTATGAAAAAAAAAAACACACACAGAAAAAGAGCCACATGAGGTAGGAATTATTACTCTAAATTCTCAGATAAGAAAATTAAAGTTCAGAATCCTTATGTGACTTCTCCGAGGCCACACAACTAGTCCGAGGACGAGTCGAGGTTCAGACCCAGAACTTTTGACTCAGTGCCTAGGGCTGTTTCTCCCTTCGTATCTGGCACCGTAATTCTTCTTGAGAAGGAACTGGGTTAGTGCAGGATTTATTCCTCCACAAGAAGAACTTGTTAAATTGTACAAAGACTTACAGCAAGCGGACTACCGCACTCGCTGCCAAAATACTCATTCACTCAGTTGTCAACCAATATTTATAGAGTATCGAGTGCGCAGCAGGCATGGCCACGTGCCTTGGCGGACAGAATGAGCACAGAATAAAAGATGGGTCTCTACCCTCACGGTGCTTTTGGGGTCCCAGATGCCTCCTTTCCCAGACACACTTTCCCAATATTGATGGGGAAAGAAATCCAGCTCTGAATCTCGGTTGTTTCCTACTGAATTTCCCCTGAAACCCCCACTGCCTTTCAGATAATTGGCGGGGGGCGGGAGGTAGGGGGGCGTTCTACAGAGCTGTGACCCCAGTGAGGATGACTATAGTAAATCTCTGACCAATTCCTTAGACCTCGCCATCACTAGGCTGGATGAGCAGTGTGTCCTAAGCAACTCTGGCTGCAGCCAACACCAAACAGCAACCTCAGAGCACAGGCACGTGCCTTGATGACATTCTGAGTGCAGACACCTGCGCCGCAAGTCTCTTTGGACCTTCCTTGGAATGGCTTGATTTCCGCCGGGAGAGCACTTGCGGGCCCTGTGGATGAACTGCTCCACGAATCTCCAGCGTTGCTGCTGCGGGAACCACTGCCAAAAGGAGATTCCTTGGAGTGGTGATGCGAGTGTATCTTGTTTGCCTTCCCTGCATGCAGGGAAGGACTGGAAAGAAGCAATCAGATGGGATGACTGGCTGTTAGCAGTTTCCAGCTGACTTTGCCAGGCCCAGAGAACTATGACCTAACCTCTGCTTCAGGGAGACTACAAACAAATGTAAACAATCAGTTTCCAAGGCCGGCGTCCAACTCCTGGTGTCTTGGTCCCCTCTGCATTGTAATGTATGTCTCAGTATCCTGGTAACTGCTGAGGAGGCTCTCAGGCGAGAGGACCAGCACTGATTGCAATCTCAATAAAAGGCAAGGTCCACGTGTGCACATCTTTTTACAGTTAACGAGATCCTGCTATTTCCAGCACCTCGCTCAATACCCACAATAATGTGGAACAGCAAGTTTTGCTATTATCATGCCACAAATAAAGAAACTAAGAGTTAGTGGCAGAACTCGGGCTAAACTCTAGGTTTACCCACTATTGGAATAACTTTCCATCTTCTGCTTTTTCGTAAGATGAGATGAGTATGATAATAAGAACTAGAAGCCTAGCACATGAAATCACGCAGCCTCGCCCACCCGCTCAGCCTCACCGTGCTCACGGCCCTGCCCACCCATGCCGGTCTTTGGTCGTTAGGGCAGTAGGGCCACAGGCCTTTTATAATATAGATACCTTCTTTGAAAGTTTCTTATATGGTCTAGAGATTATGTAAACACTTTAATAAGTGCATATATTTATATACCCATCTCTGCATGTATAAACACATATGTTTACATATATATGGCATTTAGCCTTTCACCTGGCATAAAGTAGTCCCTCCTAAGAAATACGTTGTTGTTTTGTTTGTTTGTTTGAAGTAAAGCAGCATAGTATAATTGTTCAGGCATGGTTTCTGAATTCAGGTCAATTTAGGGTGATATCATGACCTTGGACAAGTTACTTAATCTCTCAGGGATTAGTTTGTTTACCTGAAAATGGGAATAATAATTTAAAAAAACAACAACCAAGGTTTGAATGAGAGTTGTATAGATAGAAGATAGGAATTTGCTTCCCAACACTGAAATGTAAGAAGCAAACCACTACTTTGATTAGATAGAGTTGGAGTCTCCTTTCTAAGCTCTGTGCAAAGATTCAAAAGTTTTCCATGATGCCTGAATAGAAGAAAGAACTCCCTTCTAAAATCTATAGCTGTTCCTGAGATGTTGAAATTAAAATGTTTCCATTCACCAACAGGGAACTCTTTGCCCCCAGGCTAAGCATGAGCATTGGACTATTTTCCAAAGGTTCCCAAACTGACTCTCAGTGGCCAATTCTGTGGTGTCCATGTACCACTCCATCGGAAATCCTGACAGCATCTTAGGATGCTGCATATCAGGATGCTGCCTAAGTTTCTGTCACTTGTGGGACCTGCCCCAGCATGCTCTGTAACCCGGGGCTTTAGGATGATAACCTGTGCCTACCTTGTAGAGCCTGTTCTGCCTCCTTCCCCACAGTAGATACCAACTTCCCTCAATAAGTCCCTCAAACAAAGGTCTGAGAATGGGAGTAGATATGAGGGTGTCTTTTAGATGCTTTATCTTTGCAGGTTGCAACACAAAAGCCTTTAATAACTCTGTCAAGGGGAGGGGACATGTGCTCTGGACACATTTTTTTGACCCTCTTATTACAAGGAAAACACAAATTAATACCCAAAATTTTTTTGCCAACAACTATAATTTTTATGATAACCTTAATCAATAAAGAAATTTTAAAAAATAATAACAATAATGAAGAAGAAGAAGAAGGAAGAGGAGAAGGAGGAGAAGGAGGAGGAGGAGGAGGAGGAGGAGGAAGAAGAAAGAAGAAAGAAGAAGAAGGGCCCCAGCTTAGCTGTCACAATACAACAAGGTTGTGGGTTCAATCCCCGGTCAGGGCTCATAACAGGAATCAACCAGTGAATGCATAAACAAATCAATGTTTATTTCTCTCTCTCTAAAAAATATTTTAAAAAAAGAAGCAGAAGAAATAACATGTAGTATCAAGTATTGTATGGCATACTGTAAACACTTAATAATTGGTAGTATAATTACTGTGCTATTGCAGTTTTATGCTTCTGTTATTGCCTCATGGATCTTGGAGTGAGAAACTGTGATATAGAACAAGCACTTTGTCAGATGATTAATGACCAGGTTCTCCAAAATAAGTAGAAATGAGATCTTGAAATCTCATCTGGGATTTTATTTGCTAACCTCCCCTACTTCCTTAATGTAGTTTGGCTTGATTCAAGAAAGATAATTTGGCAAATATTAAGGTAGAGCAATATCATTTGTGCAAGTACATAAATATGACATGAGGAGATCCAAACCAGCAGTATCTTAAAAGAATAATGAACTCTGACCAAGCAGGGTTCATTCCAGAAATGCAAGGATGGTTCAATGCTGAAAATGTTGATAACTGCAATACATCAATACATCACATGGTAAAGGAAAAAAACATGATCATCTTGATGAAATATACCATACTGTCCTGATTAAACTAGAAATAGTACAGAAGGAATTGAATGATAGTTCTCACATGGTAAAGAATAATGAGAAGTCAATTTCAAACTTGAAAAGTAAACACTAGATGCATTATTTAACATTGTTCTGGAAATTTAAGTCAGTGAAATAAGGTACAAAGAGATAAATGTATTAAACAGGAGGTTTAAAAATCAATTATTATTTAGTTTCTTAATCCCAAAAGACACAAAAATGAGAAACTTACTAGTTTAGAAAGGTTACTGGCTACAACTAGATATATAATAATCAATAACTTATTTACATAACTACAGTAGGTAAATTAAATATTAGTATGAAATTGGTAAATTCAATTTAAAAATCCATCTAAAATAAATTTAATAACACCATATCCAAAAATTCCTCAAAATTTGTATAGATGTAAATGTAAGAGCAATAGCTATATAACATTTAGAAGAAAATATAGGAATAAATTTTCATGACTGTGGGTTAGGCAAAGTATTCATATATATAACACTGAAAGCACAAAAACAGAAGGAAATAAACTGGACTTGATAAACATTTAAAACTTTTGTGCTTCAAAGAACACTTTTAAGAAAGTGAAAAGATAGCCCACAAATAAAGAGAAGATATTTCCAAATGATTTGTAAATATTGACTAGGGACTTGTATTCAAAATATATGGAAAACTCCTACAACTCAATAATGAAATGACTACCCAATTAAAAAATGGGCAAAGGATATGAATAGACACTTCTCTGAAGAAGCTGTACAAATAGCTAATATGCACATTAAAAGATGCTCAAACTCATTACATGCAATTCAAAATCACTTCAAGAAATACCACTTCAAGTCCACCTGGGTGGTGTATGAGAACTGGTTACTCAATTACTATCTCAGGATCATGTCAACAAATGCTACTGAGCTCAATAGATGCCTACAATTGATATATCAAGAAGCAGCATACAAATGTAATTTAGAAATAGAAACACAAGTTAAAGTAGTTGAAATGTCTGATATGTGGTCAAAACTGGTAAATAGGGACAGAGAAAGAATTACTACGCTTTATTATAAAAACTTTAGTAGTATTTTTTTTTTTTAAAAAGTATATGCATGCATAACATAGTTGAAATAATAAAAATGGAGATGAAAATCTGTACTCTGTAGGACTGACGTGTGGGTGAGATATAACATGTGGGAAGATCTTGGCTCAGACTGCCTGGTCAGTGGATGAAGTGCCACAGCCCACGCCTTAGTGCTGCACCCCAGCCTGCAGACCCTGCCAGGCCTCCATGTGAGTCCTCGTGCTCTCTGCAGCCGAAATCTGTTGCTTTGTGCACTTTCTCAGAAGATGTAAAGAAATTATCATGGCCTTTTCTCATAAATCCATAACCTTTGTCTCTGCCTCTCTCCTGACATCCTGCCTTATTTAATCATGACTTTAGCAAATCTAAACCCATGGTTTCTCTAACCCAAATGATACTTGCAGAAGCTCAGAGGCATTGATAAAAGAAGAATCCTTTGCTTCCAGTTGGTGCCAGTCAGCTAGCACTGCTGGATCCCACCCTCTGAAGGTGTCCATGCTCTCACCAGAAGTGTCTTAATGATGGGCTCCCCTGCCCCGTGCCCAGGACGCCCCTTTACAGTCTGTCTGCCTATCACTTCCTGTCTCTGATGGATGGGCAGTAGATGGCAACAAGTGGCTTTCTCCCAGATGCCAACCAGCCCTATGAATGTTTCTCTTAGTTTGAGAAAGAACCTGGCTGAGCACAGAACGGTTTTTGGCAGACAACAGGGGGATGAGTCAAGGCGAAAAGCAGAACCGAGCCATGGTGAACTTTAGTCACCAGAATGGCATTTGCCATTCAACAAACATGTATCGGGCTGTGCTGTGGGCTGCTCACCCGATGCTCAGTTATCCCGTGAATAGGCATTTCTCTTCATTTACCATACGAAAGCAGACATAGAGATATTAGGTGACCCTCCGTTAGGCTCCCAGCTAGGACCTGCTGAAGGCAGGATTTGAACTGTTTCCAAATTAGTGTTTCTTTCATGTCACAGCTACCTCTCCTCCATCCCAGGCAATGGATGAGGACGTTTGCTAAACCAGGCAGGCTCGGGGTCAACCCTGCAGATGGGAAGGATGAAGACGCTGGCTCTCCTGTGCAGGCCTTCCCGATAGATCTCAGTGTAGGTGCTGCCCAACCTGAAACAGCACGTGTGGACGGGTGTCTTTTCCAGGCTGCAAATAACAAGAACTTGGGTAGCCTCAGATGCAGAGATTTTGTGGAAAGACAGTCAGGGAAGTAGGGAAGTTCCAGACACTGGCCGCTGCTCTGCCAAGCCTCGTGCCCGAGAAACAACAGCAGCCTGGGGTGTTTACCGTCCTTAGAGGCCACCACAGAGTTCCCTCTTCGGATGCTCTTTATTCCTGCGCTTCCCTTCTGTGTCTCCTTAGCCCTTTGTACTCCCAGGTTTCTCCACTATTTCTACTCCTTTTTACTGAATTTTCTCTATGTATTATAACTTTTCTAGAGAAATCCCAACATCCTTTACATGTAATATGGGGTGTTGCTGTAGGGCAGATGCTCAAGGCTGCTGCCCATTACCTGAGGTCTGGATTCTAGCCAGAGAGTGAATCTTTGGTCTAATCAGTTGTCAATGGGGTGAGGGAGTCCCAGCGCAGAGCATGACAAGTTATACCCAAGGCACTACAGCCTGGTAGGCATTCGAAATCTTGGCACTCATGCTCACAATACTTCACCAAGAACTGGCCTCATCTCCTCCCCCTGTCAGTTACCCAGCCAAGGGATCCAGAAGGATCCCAAAGTATCAGTGAGATCCCGCCATGCCTTGCAGTCCAGCCCAGTTAAGTGACCACACTATAATTCATCTAAATGAGTTCCCTGTTTGTTGTGGGATGGACCTAATGCTAAGAAAAAGAAGGAACCATCTGGCTTTTTTCAATTACTGCCCTTCTTTCAGGTTCATCAGGATCCCACTTTCCTGTGTTGTTTTTTTTTCCACCATATTTTTTATCCATCTCATAAAGAAACAAACCTTGATTTCTCATGAACGCATTTCGAGTCCTGGCTTCAACCCTTTCCCGAGTAACTCACTCCATGTGTTCCCCCCTCCTGTTGGATTGAATTCTCCTGGAGGCTCTGACATTATTTGTTCTTTAACAAACATTGCTTAGCCTGACCTCCGGGCCAGGTGCTGCACTGGGATTTGGGAGCGATTGGTCGCCAGCCTGGTCGATATCATTCCTGCCAGTAACACTTACCAGGGACAGACACGAGGGCAGCCGCCCCCCAGCCCTGGGCTGGCTAATGAAAATGGAGTCTCAGAGAAGCTGGGAGGACCTAGGACAGTGATGGCGAACCTATGACATGTGACACGCGAACTCATTTTTTGGTTGATTTTTCTTTGTTAAATGGCATTTAAATATATGAAATAAATATCAAAAATATAAGTCTTTGTTTTACTATGGTTGCAAATATCAAAAAATTTCTATGTGTGACACGGCACCAGAGTTAAGTTAGGGTTTTTCAAAATACTGACTCGCCGAGCTCAGAAGGTTCGCCATCACTGACCTAGGATGTAAGATCAACTTGAGAACTTTGGAGTTTACAGGTGACCCACCCAGTGGGAAGGGCGGGCTGCCCACAGCTTGAATCTGAATATAATCTGAATGCTTTTCCGAGGCCGACCTCAACGGGAAACAGCAGGGTTCCTTTCATGATGGCAAATGAGCCTGCTCGGCAAGGTTCTCTCCACTCCTGTCACCCAAACAGCTGCGTATGCAGGACCAACACAGGCCCTGTGACCACACACGCTAACTCTTCAGGGTTTGTCATATAAACCCATCATTTGTCCTGTGCTCCCACAGTTTGTATCTTTACCAAAATAACTCTGCAAGTTCATTAAGGGTGGGTATCATTATCTGCATTGCTTTGCCGATTTATGTATTCCTTTATAGCTGCGTTCATCCAGTCAGTATTTACTGGGTACCTACCTTGTGCCTGTCCTGGGATGATCAACAGAGGAACGTGGTGCGAATGAAACGTGTATAACTCTCAAGAAGCGCAGCCTCGTGGTGGGTACAGTTCCCCACACAGGCAGCGCCTGCCCGTACCGAGTGTGCTGTTGTGACCGAGAGCACAAGGGCCTGAGCCCAGGGCAGGCAGGATGGTTTCAGAGAGAAGGCAGGGTCAGAGGGGCCGGTACACATGGGCGACCTGGCTGGCAGGGGCAGGCATCTGGGCTGCATGCTGAGGGCCATGAGACGTAAGCTCGGGGCAATTGGAGAAGTTGCCTGAGCTGCAGGGAGGCTCTGTGCCAGTCTTGTCCTTTCCTAAAGGGACACAGCCACCCAGGAACTTCTCCAGAATGCACTGGCTGGGGGAACTATGGGAGCCCCAGCAGGTCTGGGTGGAAGAGATTAGATGTGCAGAAGAAAATAGCATTGACCAAGTACCTGCTACATGCGTACACATGGCCATGATTTTAATCTCGTGTTAGCAATGAGGAAGGACCCAAGAAGCCTGGTTTCGGGCCCGGGTCTCACTTCCGGTCACGAGACCTTGGGCAAAGTGCTTTACTTCTCTGTGGGCTGCTCTCATCCTGGATGAAGGATGGGATTCGGACCTTAAGAGAGGCAATAATGGCATCGGATATTGTAAAGGCAGCACACGGGCAAGGCTTTTTGTTTGCTTGGCTAGAGGATGCTGACAGAGCACCCCCAGGCTCATTCTAAGGTGAGGAAGCTGGTGGTGCACAAAGCTGAGGTTTGTGGAGACACAGGGGAGGGGGCAGAGGAATGAGAAATGGGCCTGGGTTACAGTTGGGTTCTGATCCCTAATCAGCATGTCACTGCAGCTATGTCTCTTCATTGTGGCCACTTTCCATCTGAAAAGAAAAGAGAGTCTTTCCAGCACCAGATATCTAAGAGTCTATATGACAGGGAAGCCTGGCCAGTGGTTGAATGTTGACCTATGAACCAGTAGGTCACAGTTCGATTCCTGATCAGGGCACATGCCCGGGTTGTGGGCTTGAACCCCAATGTGGGGCATGCAGGAGGCAGCCAATCAGTGATTCTCTCTCATCATTGATGTTTCCTCTCTCTCTCTCCTTCTCCCCACTCCCTTCCTCTCTGAAATCAACAAAAATATATTTTTTAAAAGAAGTAGAGGTCTTAGGACTCCAACTTTAAAAAATTCTTTAAATAAAAAAAGACAGGGAAGAGGCTGGGAGCTCTGAAGATACAAGAGTAAGTGGAGGGGGAAATAGCAAGTTCTGTGCATCCGCCCCATTTGCAAGATATTGGAATTCCTTCCTGCTTCATGTAGACAATGAGTTGCTTAGTAGAGGGTTTCAGGAGAGCTAGGACTCTTTTTCTCTCCTGGAAAAGGAAAGACCCCTGTTCCACTTAGAAAAAAAAGAAAGAAAAGCTATAAACCTCCTTCACCTTTTAAATTCCCTGTTTGGTTGATCAGCATCACCCTCTGTCTAGCTGCCCCAGCTGGACACCTAGCCATCATTCCAGTTGCTCCACCTCCCTGGTCTCCTACATCCAGTCCCTGAGCCCCATGGACTCTCCCTCCCCAGCCACTCTCCAAAGTGGTGTCTGTCTTTCCTTCCACTCCAAGTGCTTTGCTCCCCACCCCTCACTGTTTTACACCTGGTCTGTCACAGCAGTTGCCTGAATGGACTTCCTCTCCCTACTCACCTCTCCACAGACCCCACACCATGGGAGAGACCTTGTGTTTATACTGCTTGTGCCCTCCTCATATCCTTTCAGCCCATCTTTCAACCACTGCTGGGAGGGATCCAAGGCACTGGCTCACTCGCTGCCCTGGGTTTCTCTCACATCACGTGGTAGGGCACCCATGGGAACCTCCACTGATACTTGGACAAATCTTGAAATTCAAGGAAGTTAACATCCCATGGAGCAGTCCCATGGAAAGTAGGTGGATTAGTGACCCCCATTTCCCATCTTTAGACAGATAATTTTGACGTACTTTCTATATGCTCCTCAAGGGGTCCCTGCAGAATTCAACCCCCATTACCTATAGCGATGATCAGGAAAGAAGGAAGGTAGGAAGGAAAGAAGGCAGATAAGAAGGAAGGCATGAAGACAGGCAGGAGAGACAGAGAATTGAAAAACTGGCCTACAAGATAAATCTATACTCCTTACATTGGCATTCAAGGTCCTTGTAGTCCATGAAGTGACTCCTTACCTTTCCATCCATATCTAGATGTGAACTTGGCCTTCACATCTATCTGCCATTATTTTTCAAGAGTGCCATGCCATTCTTGGCTGTGTTTCTCAGTGTTTAGAGTGTCGACCTGTGCACAAAAGGGTGGAGGGTTTGATTCCAGTCAAGGGCATGTACCTGGGTTTCAGGTTTGATCTCCAGTCCCAGTTGGAGTGCGTGTGCAAGGCAACCAATTACTGTGACTCTCTCATATCAATGTTTCTCTCACTCTGTCTCTTTCTCTCTCTCTCTCCCTCCTTCTTCCCTTCCACTCTCTCTAAAAATCAATGGAAAGAATATCCTCGGGTGAGCATTAACAACAACAACAACAAATTCCATGCTATCTCACACCTCCTCTTTCCTCACTGATCCCTCTGCCTGCTGGACTCTTACTCATTCTCCATGTTCAACCCAATGTCACCTTCACTGTGGTGCTTTCCATGTGAGTGGCTCATGACAATACCTCCACAGCCATCGCCATTACCTTCCTACTAAATCACATACTGAGCTCTTACGATGAGCCGTGAGCTCTGCTAACTGCTTCACATAGCCTGGTCCATGTAAAGCCTTCTAAGAAAAAGGTAATTATGATACTGAGGATATAGGCCCAGCTCAGAAACTGAGGCTCTTGGAAGTTCAGAAGCTTGTGATGCTAGAGAGGATTCCTGTAGGATTTGCACAATCATGTGACTATACATGTGTCTTTTCTCACCAGACTAAAGAGCTGGGGGGAGGGGGCAAGGGACAGAATCTCGTACATCTCTGTGACCTTCTTTGAGCAGAGCTCAGCATGAATGTCAGCACATCCCACCCCAGGACTGGGACTCTGAACCTCCTTGCTGCTTCCAAAGTGCCTATGTTCCCCTTTATGTAAAAATAATTGTTAACTTTTCTCGAGGACTTGTTCCACCTAATGTAATCCTCAAGTAAGCCTGTGAGCTTTTGTTGGCGTCATAGGTTGATCAAATTGCATTATATAATAGTCCCCACCTTTTGCAAGAGCCCTTGGGGTCTCAAGAGGAGGGTCCTTGCTAGCTCTGCCTGTTTCCACAGCTGCCCGCCCAGGGTTGGGCACAGAGAAGTGCTGTAACACTGCAGGCAGGGCCTCTGGGACAGGCCTGTTAGGTGTGGTAGCTGGTGTTTTCCCCGGCTGGGCCTGGGCCTGTGGTCCTGGGGCCAGCTTCAGAGCCGACCTTCATGTCTCAGACCTGCCTTTGGATCTGGCTTCTCCTGGGAGCCTAGGTTTATAAACAAAAAACAAATGGAGCAAATAAAAACATTATCTCACTGGTGCTTGAGTCAGCTGCTCCAGATGTCTTGGGGGGGAGATGGGAATGGGGTACTGCAGAGCCGGCCGAGCTCAGTCCCGCCTGAAATGGGGCCGCAGCAGGGTGCACGTGGAGCAAAGACAACTCCTTGGGTTTGAGTCTTGGCAGGCAATGGGCTGCCATCACTGCCATCCCTGCCTGCAACCTTCCCTTACCCACTGGCCATGATGGATGCCTACCACCACCTGGGCATCCAGCTGGCACCTCTGAATCCCCAGAGGAGGCCCAGGACAGCTGCTCAATATGCTAAACAGCGCTATTGAATGAGGTACCTTACCTCCATGATCTCATTTAGTCTCCACAGATTGCAGCAAGGTCAGGTTTACCAGCCGCACTTGACAGATGCGAGGCTGAGGCCCAACAAGTTAAATGATGTGCCCACAGCCAGGAGCAAACAGGTGAATCTGGACTCTGCCCAAGGTCATTTGTCCTGAGCTTCTGAGCTTGTTCCAATCACCCTGCCAAGAAGTCGTGATGCCCCAGGGCTGATAGCAAGCTTCACAGATCTAACCCACTCTGCTGAGGATGTTTAAGGATGCTCAGGGAGACCTTTAAGAGCGAGAAAGTCAACTCGTATTTCTAGAACCCACCTTCCTGCAATTGTGCTTTACAACAGAAAGAGCACTCGCTGGGGAGTCAGGGATCCCAGGATGAGGCCTGGACTCCCTTGCCATTCATGTTCTCTGTACCCTCTGGGCTGCAGTTCCTCTGATTATAACTGAGTGTTGTTGTTTTTTCAGATGAGCCCTGACCTCAGGCAACCCATATGGCTGTAACTTCCCGTCCCATATTAGGTTTCCCACATTTTAGAGGACTCTTTGACACTTTCACCTCTTCTGAGCCAGGCACAGACATGAAAAGACAGTCAACAGCATGGGTTCATGCAGCCCCCACAGAGCAAAAGGCAGAACACAGGGCGGTTTCGCACAGCAGCCTCCTGGCTCCGCCCGTCCATATGGAGTTTTCTCTCCTCCCAACCATGCGGCAAAGATGCAGAAACTCCAAGGAGAACTGTGCTCCATTCTCCTATTTTTCTCATGTGTTTCAGGATTTGGCTCACTCCGACATTTCATTCTCCAGACGTGATTCAGAGCAGAAGTTCCAATACATCTTGACATTTTCCACCCAGTCTGAAGGTCCTGCATGTGGGCCTATCCTGAGGCTGTCTTGCTATTTATTCAGTAACTAATTAGTACTGGTAGAGGAACAAGTGTAGCCTCAAGGTTGTTGCCAAGACCAACAGCATCCAATTCTACTGGAGGTAAGAAGGGTGGGACTGAGTCCAAAGTCTGGCAGAGGCCAACACAGCCAGGCTACGTTGGGGCAGGAAGGGGAGAGAAGGTGCTTAGATGTGCATTGGAGGGGCCAAAGATTAGGAGGTGGGGGAGTACCTTGCAGGAGGAAAGTATAATTGGACTTAGGAGAGAATTTAGACTTAAAATCATGAGTGATAACTTCTCTCTTCTTCCTTCTGTTTGCTGGCACATGTCCTGGCTTAACCCCAAATTGTGCCATATCTGAGATTTTTGTGTGTGTGTTTGGGGTGGGGATGGGGGGGGGGTTCATTGTAGATGAAGCCAGGTAAATGGAAGACCTCCATTGCCACAAAAATTCAAGTCAATAGTTTAATTTGTACTCACTGAGTGAACCCCTTCTCTGGCACACTGAAGTGTCCACAATATTGATGTGGAGGCAAATGACTCATGGTCCCTGGTCTTAAAAAACTGACCAGCCAGAGGAGAGTCACACGGCGAAACAGACAGGAGGCTCAGTGTGAGAAGGCGGGTGGCAGCGTGTTGTGTAAGCTCTACGTGAAAAGGAGGGAAAGGGACCTGGCTCTGGCTAGGGATGTTGAGAAAGGCTTTCTGGTGGAGGAGGCCTTTGAGATGGGGCTTGAAGGCTGAGTGGGGCCTGAGGGAGAAGGAAAAGCACGGAAGGGCTTCCAGACTCTGCATTGCATGACACAGAGCGGGAGCCCTCCTGGAGTTGGGTACCTACCTCTTTTGTCTTGCTCTAGTCCTCATATTGTGCAAAAGCAGGGAAGCACAAAGTAGCTCACCTAGGTTAAGGTGCTGCAAGCAACTGCAGGTGTAGGATGCATGATTAGAATATTCTAGACTGGATGAGGCAGTTCCCAGGTCAAGAAGAGCCTCATTGCCTATCTAAGGACTAGGGATTTCACACTCTAAACCTGCATTCCAGTGAGGGAGTTACTCATCTCACTGAAGCTATTGAAATTGAATAAAATTAAAAATTCAGTTCCTCAGTAGAACAAGTAATATTCCAAGCACTCAGTAGCCACATATGTCTAGTGACTGCTGTATTGGGAAGTGTATATAGAGACCATTTTCATCACAGAAAGTTCTATTGGACAGTATTGCTTTAGACACTGGGAACCCCTGACAGCTTATAACCTGAGAAGTAAGAGGGTCAGACCTGTGACACATAGGGGTCTGGCTGTAGGAGAAAGAGAATGCAGACAAGCCATTTGGGATTCTTTTACTGTTAAACCAGCTGAAACTTGATGAGGACGGCCAATAGAAGGGGCCAGAGATGAGTGTAATCCTCATTTCTTCAGATGAGCTATGATGAGGATGTATAAGAGACAGGGAAAATGGCAGGAGATGGACTCTACCTTTCTATGGAGAAGGGAAGAAATGCAGATAAGTGCTATCTTTGAACCAGGGACCAAGTCCGCTCCAGGGCTGCTACCTTCTAGAGCTGATGGACCATTAGGGCCTGGTGTCCTCTCCATGTCTATTCTCCCTGACACTACAGAATCCTGAGGCTCAGCCACATCTGCAGGGACTCAGATCCAGACTGTCTGGGTTCAAATCTCACTGTGGCACTTGCTAACTGTATGATCTTGTAAAAGTTTTAAGACTTCTCTCTGCCTTTGTTTTCCCATGTGAGAATGATAATGGTACCTACATTATAGACTCATTGAGGGTCAAAGGAGATAATATTTGTAATATACTTAAAACATATTATAGTAAGCCTCAAAATAGGTATAAGTTGGTGTCATGACCAAGAAGCAGTGTGGTCTGGGGTATAGATCATGGACTCCGAATTGTTCCTTGTGTACTTGAAATGCAGCTCAGTCACTTTCTAGCTGGTGGCTTTGGAAAATGCATTTCCAATTCTCTGTGCTTTCATTCCCTGATCTCCGAAGCTAGTACCTGCCTCATGAGGCTACTGTGAGAGTCTAATGAAGTCGTATATGTAATAGACTTAGAATACTACCTGACACAGTGAAGTGCTCATAAGTTATTGTTAGTTACTGTTAATGTTACATTAGTGCTGTTGTGACTATACTCAGGGAATCCAACAAATGTTTTGATTCTCTGATATTTGAACATTCTATCCTACCCCTTCAATGTTGACCTCCTGAAAAGGTGGAGGTAGTAGGAACTTGACTTGGTGATCTTCTCCATGAACCCCCTCAATCCAAACATTTCTTCTTCCTCTTCCTATTTCCAGGAGCCTATCCCACCTCATATTCCAAGTTGCTCAGAGTAACAAACTAGAAGTAGCTCTTGATTGCGGATTTGAAAATCTTTTTTGTTCTCCTCTCAACAAAATCTAGCTTCTAAGACTTGACTCACTCCAACTAAGGGGAAGATGCCAGTGGATGGACACAATGCTGTTCTTCTCGTTGCATTATTGCTGAAAACAATTTCTTTCCTAGGGAAATGGATGCCTCCACCTAAGTGGGGGAAGAAGGTTCTGTGTAAATAAATGGGAAAAAGAAAGTACCTTAATCCATTTCAGAAGCACACTGGCCCATGACCTGTGTGTCTAATGAGTTCAGGGCCCAGGGTTTCAGGTCCAAAATCTGGACCCAGGATGAGTCAACACAGGGTTGTGAGGGGCATTCCTTTACAAAGGGTTTATTGATGACCTCTCTGAATTTCCCCTGGGCCTTTCCCAAAGGACAGTCTCAGATAGACATGAACTGCATATCAGAACCCCCTGGCAGATGGCCCATATGGCCAGGGAACTGCTGAGTGAGGGAAGTGACAACCGTGTTTTTTAAAGCCCTTTCATTCCTATCACTAATCCCCCAACATTCTTCCCCGTATGGTCATACATATAAATCGGGTATGATTCTGCCATTTACCACTACGCTTCTGTCAGTCACCCTGATGTTGATTCAGGAAGCCTGCTTGCTCTTTGCACCAAGAAGAGCTTGGTGAGGACTTTGGTGTTAACTGGAGGTTACTGACCTCAGAGTATTTGTGACAGGAGAGGGGGGTGGCTGGGCATGAGGCCAGACCCTCCGTCACTTTGTATGGACCCCCTCGCTTATTTTAGGCCACAGTTCAGTGAGATGGGCATTATAGTCCTTGGTTTATAGGAAAGGATATTAAAGCTTGGACACCTGATGGTTATGCAGCTTGGCAGCGATGGAGCTCAAGTTTGAGTCTCTAATCTCCATCCCCCCAAGGCTCTTCGTTGAATGCCCCGTGGTGTCTTCTCCACAGTGTGGAGGAGATAGGGAGTGATATGAAGCCAGAAAAGTCTTATTCCATAAGTATTTCTAAACACCTATGATGTGCCGGCAATGTGCAAGGAACTGAGAAAGGATGAAAGAGACAGGCATGGTTCCTGCCCTCAAGAGGTGGGAATAAGGACAGAACACAAGCCATCCCAAATTGTGGACTATGTTGAAATCAATCATTGACATGAAAGGATCCAACATGGAATTTTAGTGAATAGGTGTCCATGCATATGTGGGGAGGGTAAGGGGGTGCTAATTGGATTAGATGGCTGTCGTATTTCCTAGGGCTGCTTAACAGATTACCAGACAGTTGCTGACTCAAGAACAATAGACATGTATTCTCTCACCATTCCAGAGGCCAGGAGTCTGAGACACAGGTGTCAGCAGGGCTGGGCTCCCTCTGAAGGCTCCAGCGCAGCCTTGTCCAGCCTCTGGTGGCTGTCAGCGCTCCTTGGCTTGGCTGGGCCTATATAACTCCACTCTCTTCCTCCATCTTCACATCGCCTTCCTCTCCCTGTGCGTCTCTATGTTCTCTTCTCTTCTTCTAAAGATACCTGTCATTGGACTCAGGGCCCACCCTAATCCAGGACAGTCTCAGCTCAAGATCCTGAACTTAATTACATCTGCAAAGAATCTTTTCCCAAATGCAGTCACCTTCACAGTTTCCAGATGTTAGGACACAAGCATGTCCTTGAGGGGGCAGGGAGGAGAGACACTATTCAATCCATTCAGTGGCCAAGGAGGGACTTTGTGAGATGGGGACAGTGACGTAGAAAAATGCAACTTAGGAAGAACCGGTGAAGAGGGCAACGGGCCCTGAGGTGCTGAAGTAGGAAAGAGCTGTGTGTGTCTGAAGAGCAAAACAGACACAAGTGGGACTGAGACTTGGTTGGCAACGGGAAGAGGAGCCTGAGAAGACCTAGGAGGGCCTGTAGGAGGGTCCCGAGTCACAGGTGGTCAGACAGGAAGGGGTCTCAGAATGACTGGCTCCTGCCTCCATCTTATTCTCTGTCGGAGCTCCCCTCCCACCTGCTGCGGCTCTGGAAGGCTCCCTCTAGGTGCACTGCCACAGTCCTGGGCCTTGCTAAGGTGCAGTCTGTCCTGAGGAAGAGGCCCTTTTTATGCTACTGAAATGTGTCATCGACCAGAGTGGCAGCAGTTTCCTAGTGCCATAGAGCCTGGGTCTCAATGCCAACTTCCAGTTTCGATGCGACATGCCCCATCAGGCCCTGCTTGGAGCTGCTGGCTGGTGTCTTTGCCCAGCCCTGCCCGGCTGGCATCAGGCCACTCACACAGCGGTGATGCTGGGCGTGACTCTGGCCTGAAGTCCGGGAAGCCGAGGTTGAGTTCCACCTCAGGCTCTTACTAGTCGCATGGCCTGGGGTTAGTTAGCCCCTCGAAGCTTCAGCTTCCTCACCTGCAAAATGAAAATGACAAACGCAGTCTCACAGCAAGGTTGTGAGACTCAAATAAGAGGGTGTGTTTGAAAATGTCTTATGAGTTACCCAAGGAGATGTTACCAGTTGCACTGAACACCTGGGGGTCTCTGACGATCTCCCTGCTTGCAGGGGTACTCAGGGTTCTGCCACATCCCATCACGAGCTCGTATGCTCTGCACTGAAGCCTGTGTGTCCCTGTTTGTTGTTCCCCCAAGGGGTTAACAGGCATCATGTCCCATCGAGATATCCTCATGGAGGAAGGTCCCCAAATGGAAGGAAACACAATTGCAATTTGTCTCCCTGTAAAAGGCAGCCCGCCTTTGAAACTTGACCCCGCAGAAAACCTACTGAATTGAACATGGGGGAAAAGGAGAAGAAGAAAAAAAAATACTATGTGAGTAATTAATCAGTATTTTGTCCAACCTAATTTGGTGTTAAAGGACATTCATCAAGACCAACATACCTGTCCAGGCCAATTCCGGGAGCCCCGGGAGTGGCCGCGTGGACTTGACCTCCCTGCTGTCTGCAGTCCACTCATTTGCAAACTGGTTTCAATGAAGGTAACAGTTAGTGGTAATGAGAACCATATGGGCTGGTGGCTGCTGTCAGTAAAAATAGCCGACATGGCCTGTGTGGCCAGACGCAACGTCAAGCTAAGAGCAGGAAGACGAACGCTGTGTGAAGGAAGGAAAAAAGTTGTTTCAGAAGCTAGAGACAGGAGCCCTCCTGACAGGAGGAGGCGTCAGGGGCTGGGACATGAAGCCTAGGGACTCCTCAAGGCCAGAGACATTTGCATGAAACACCGGCCCTCCCCAGCCTGGTTTTCCACACTCTCAAGTCAGGGAAGGCCGGGACAGAGCTGAGGCTCAGCACACGTACAGACGGTGGTGCTGGGCAAGACTCCTCTCCTACCCAAACGTCCCCAAAGATGCCGGAGCCTGAAGGAACTATGCACCGAGGTAAGGCCAGAAATTTAAAACAACATTTTTAAAGCATAAACGTGAGGATCCTTC
>NW_006296226.1:1318999-1320557 GCF_000327345.1 Myotis davidii | reverse complement strand
CGTGGATTTGAAAATTGTGAGGCCTGATTTAATCTGACCATAAACACACCCATTGTATAAACATAAGCAAATTATTTAATCGTTCAGAGTTTTAATTTATTGGTCTATAAAATAACCAATGGTTCTTTTCATGTGCTGAGGCTCCTTGTAGTGGAATGCCCTGTTCATTCATTCATTCATTCATTCATTCAACAAATATGTATTAATTACCTAGTAGGAGCCATGGTTACAGAGGAATAAATCAGTGAATTAAAAAACACACACCTGCTTTCACAGAATTTACACTCTAGTCGTAAATAAAATGCAGAATGTTGGAAGGTGAAAATGTTCTGGATACAAATAAGTAGGGGAGGGGATCAGAAAGACAGGGATTGGGGTGCAGTTTAAACAGGGTGGTCAGAGAGGGCCTGGCTGAGAAGGTGATATTTGGACAAAGATTGGAAGAGGTGAGGAAGCGAGACATGGAGCTATTTGGAAGGCTCGTGTTGAAAGCAGAGGTAACCACTGCAGCCAAAGTCCTGAGCAGGAGAGAGCCTGGGCTGCTCTAGGGCAGCAAAGAGACTAGTGTGGCCAGAGAGAAGGCAGCTAGCAGTCAGGGATGGGGCATGGCCATGCAGGCCTGAGGGGGCAGCATCAGAACAGCTCATCTCCATAGGGTTGGAGAGAGATGGATTAAGGATTTGTGCCTCAGCAACTGGAGGAAGCTGCTGTTCACATAGATGGGGAAAACTATAGGTGAAACAGGTTGGGGAGGGGATTGGGAGTTCAGCGTTGCACATGTTGAGTTTGAGATGCTTATTAGCCATCCAAGTGGAGTTGTAGCGTATCCAGGTAGATGAGAACCATAAACATGTATTTAAGATCATAAAGCATTAGATCACCATGGGAATGAGTGAAGATAGAGAAGGAAAGGTAAAGAGGTTTCTCCATGGGGCATCAATATTAACAGAGCTTAAATAGCCCTGTACGCAACATCCTCTTCCAAATGCATGAGCTACAAGAGCAAATATTCTGAGCATCTATGCAGACATGAAACCGTCAGAGATAAATGGTGCTATTATTATTTTATATACAAGGAAAATAAGAACCAGAGAAGTGAATTAATTTGCTCAATGTCAAATAGCTAATGAAAAACAGAACAGGAATTCAAACCCAGGTGTCCTGACCCCAATTCTAGTGCTCTTTCCTCTGCAGCCATCTGCCCAGCGACTTCTAAGGTAGACAGGCATCTTTCATCCTCAACCTATTTGTCATGCTTCTCCAAGTTTGAAATCAAAACCAGGTCATTCTTGCAGTTAAGAGCTCTTATTTGCCTGCCTTTAGAACGTAAAAATGTATTATGAAAAACTGTCTTTGGCCTAAAAGAATGTCACTGCTTTCCTGTGCCAGGTTTTAAAAAAAACTTTTTTTTAAAAAAAAAAAAAAAAAAAAAAAAAGCCTGCCTTCCATTTTCCCCATAGGTCCTCACCGTCTCCCGGGCTCTAAATAATCTCTTCTGTCTTTGGAGGAGGTAGATAGAAGGCAGATACAATCTCCCCTGTCTTCTAAGTCAAGCACT
>NW_006296226.1:1307616-1318859 GCF_000327345.1 Myotis davidii | reverse complement strand
GTCCTAGTTATTCTCCACCTCTCCGTTTCCATACAGCCTAATTAACACTGCTTTATACCAAGGGCGTAGAAACTAAACTAATAAATATTTGAAAATAAAATAATATTTGCTAATTTCTGAAGCACTTTGTATCCACTATCGATGCAAAACACTTTGTGAGATAGCTACTCTCTATGGTAACATCCATTTTAAATGTAAATGAACATGGCTTGGAGAGAGTAAATGATTTGATTAAGGTTACTATAAAGCAAAAAGATGCAATTTTTAAAAATGTGATTAGACTCGCTAGAACATAAGCATACATTTATTTTTTTAAATGTACTCCACTTGGGCTCTACAGGACCCGCAACACTTGAGCCCAGCTCTGACTTGACATCGCTGTTTTCTGCAGGGTGGTCCACCATCTCACCTGCATCTTCCTTCTCCCTTTCCTGTTTGATTACCATCACCTCCTCTTGAGAACCACCTAATGTTGTTCCTCTCAAAGGAATGGCCTGTGTCTTCTCCATCCTGGTATTGCCAATGCCTTTCTGGTTTCAGGTCATAGTACAGGGAGTGACAAATGCTGGCTAGGCTGCACTGAACTGAAATGGATGAACTGAAAAGGAGGAGGAATTAGGTTGTAACTGGAGGTTAGAGTAAGACCACAGAGCACAGGAGATAACCGGCTCCGAGCTAAACTCTGTGCAAATCCATCTATAATTAGCAGGTGGCCAGGGCCACCGCTTGGCCTAGCCCCAGGGTTCTGCGTCTCCATGGTGGGTTTTGTTATAGAAAGAAGGAGCTTGCTGAGTAAATAAAATGGGGGTGAATATGTCTTCCTCAAAAACCTCAGAAAAACTCATGCCTACATTCTTACTGATTTTGAAAACTTGACTTTATTTTTTTTTTTTCTTCCCACTCACACCTCAGGTCTTGTCATGGTTTCAGCCAAAGAAAACTAATTCAGACAGTGCCATCTCAGGCTTGTCCCGCATCCACAGCAGGAAGACAGCAGTAGATGACATTTGATGTTTTGAGGTTTCCTGCTCAAGTTTAAGACACAGCAATTCTGTGGAGTTGTTTGAGTCAGATGACCTAAGGAGAAGTGCTCAGTTCCATTCATCTCATCCCATATTTATTAGCTGTGCTAGGACCAGGGGAAGAGGGAAAGCTACTGGCTCCTGCTCTCATGCAGCTTCTGTCTGTCTCATGGGAAGGGAAGAAAGAGAAATACACAGATAAGCGCAAAATAAGGCAGAATGTGATACTAAGAAGTGATGACACATGTCATGGGGACTCACAGTGACTATGCAGCTGGGGGAGGCAGAGCAGAGGAGCTTCCTATGGCAGTGAGTGTGAGATTGGCCTTCAAGAACAGGTAAGATTTTTACAGATAAAGATCGAATGGGAAGGAGGTCATTCTCAGTGGAAGGAGGCAGAAGGTCCCAAGCAAGTAGATTCAGGGAGCAATGGCTGTTTATTTGTATTTGACATGAACTATGTAGGGACCTCCGGTGACATTTTCTGACCCCCATATTGAAACCGGGTTGATTCTAAATGCACTGGGTTTAGGAGTCAGGCATTGATTGATTGACTGACTGATTGATTATAAGGAATTGGCTAACATAATGATGATGGATGCTGACAAGTCCCGGGATCTGCAGGGTGAGTTGGCAAACTGGAGACCCAGGGAGAGCCACTGGTGTAGTCCCAGTCTGAGTGCAAAGGCCTGAGACCAGGAGAGCTAACGGTGTAGTTTCAGTCTGAAGGCCAGCATGCTTGAGACCCAGGGGAGCTGATGTTTCAGCTCAAGTCCAAAGTCAGGAAAAAAAAGACGAATATCTAAGTTTGAAGGCAGGCAGGCAGGAAGAATTCTCTCTTACTTGGGGAATGGTCAGCTTTTCCGTTCTGTTCAGCCAGGCCTTCAACTGATTGGTAAGCCCATCCATAGTAGGGATGGCAACTTTCTTTACTTAGTCTACTGATTTAAATGTCAATCTCATTCAGAAATACCCAGAATGCTGTTTGACCAAATATCTGGGCACCCTATGGCCCACGCAAGTTAACACATAAAATTACCCAACATGACTATGTATTTTATTTAATGGTTTTAAGTTTCTATCCATATTTTTGTGTGTATATAATACATAAATTCTTCCTAAATTTGTTTTCAGCCTTTTTTTGTATTTCATATACCAAGAAAAAAATTTTAAAGAGGGAAATAATCATCAGGGTGTTGACCTCTTATTCGTTCAAGTAATGCAATGAAAAATAATAAATAAAAGTAAACACATCTTCCATCAGTTATATTATTTCATAAAAGGATGAGAATTTTAACACCCTCCACCCTCAAAAGGAAATGGTATAATCTCAGAGGGAAAGGTGTCGTTTCTAAGGAAAGACAGTTGGTAATCCAGCACTGTCATTTTAAAGGATATACTTATAATTTTAAAATACAATGTAAAATTATATTTATTATTTGTGTTGTAGATATTTTTGTGACAGAAGTTGTCAGTGGAGATAGTATAGATGTGCATGCAATATTACAATACAAAGTGAGCTGGAATCTCCAAGTGGTTTTGTCACTTCGTTATTACTACTGTCATCAAACATAACATTTCAGAGATTTATTGATGAAAATGGAAAGTATACTCTCCCTCTACTCAACGTGGAATATCCCAGGCACACTCAGAGAAGTGGCCAAGCCACCCAACTTCACTGTATCCGGTGCTCTCCCCTTTCTTTTCCCAGAGCCGCAAGGAGAGCTCATTACAGTAGCTGGGAGTCTGGATGGTGAGGGCGGCAGGGGAGGGTCTGCCCGCACTTTTCCCTTCATGGCACCCACAGAAAGAAGCCCGACACGGAGCTGTGGGGACTTTATCTGAGTGGGAGGTCACGCACTTGACTTCATCACAGGCCAGCACCTTCCAAGCACTTGAGGACCACCAATCTGGCCTAACCTCTCACTTTTATTATGAGGAGACTGAAACCCAGAAACTCAGAAATCAATCCAACCTGAAACAAAGTGTATTAAGGACACCCCGGCCCAGAAATCAGCCCCATGTCTCCCTGGCTGTGAATATAGCTTTTTGGTGTTTTTTTGTTTTGTTTTGTTTTGTTTTTTAGCCTTTTGACATTTGACCCTAATTCTCTTATCTGTTTAATGTCCCAGTGATTTGGGGGCTAGGTCCTCCTCTATCTTGAAATTTATCACATCCTCACAGATACACACGTGCTCGCGCAAGCGCGCGTGACTTTACGTGCACACACACACACACACACACACACACACACAAATGGCATAATCACAGAAAGAAACCCCATCCTTTCCTGAAACCCACCTGAACACTGATGCCCTGACCCTTAACCAAGTCTGAGGGACCTGGATCCTGCTGCCTGTGTATAGACAGATGTCTCTGGGTTCACCTGGATACTACCAGTAAGCATCACTTTTTAAAACTAACTTCAGGCCAAATTTTGTGTCCAGCATTCTACATTCCTCATCTTACCCGTTACTCCCAGGAGCCTGAGAGACAGAAATGAGGGTGCCCGTTTTCTAAGGACACCAAAGCCTGGCGAACCTCAGTGACTTCCCAGTGTCACACAGCTGATGTGTGGCCAAACGTGACTCAAGTCCTCTGTGAGGCCCAGTGTGTCCTCGGTCAGTGTCCCGTGTGGGCCAGGAGCTGGTGTGTGGTAAGCTTACAGGGAGCAGTGCCCAGATGAAGAAATGAATGTTACTTCCTTCTCCATTGGAATATGCCCACCAGGCCACCCTCAAAGTGATTCAGAAGATGTCCCGCTAAATGTGAGCCACAACTATAATTAGAATCTCTGCACAGCAAAGAGTATGCTGGTTTGTTACCCTTTAAATACTTGGTGTGAGTTAGACTCGAGGCCCGGTAAAGTCCCTGCATCTCTCCCTTCTGGCCTGGGGCCAGGCTGGGCTCTCATCTCCTATTCTCACACAATTTGAAGGGAAATGCGGGCCCTCGCATGGACCCCTGCTGCACGTCATCTCACTGGATTTGGCTCATCGTTCCAGCCAACTGAGATCATTTAGAAGTTTGATTTTTGTCATCAATCATTTTTTCCTATCCTTCCCAGCTGTGTGTCAGCCTCAGATGTGATAAGCGGACTTTATACGTCTCTGTCAAAACCACTGGTACCAAATATTAAACAGGGCTCAGGACAGTTCTCTGGGGCATACCTCTGCTGTGACCCCAGGGCATTTTCATGGGCCTTTATCCCAGCATCTGTCCCATGACATTATCCATTTTTTGGATTTCATTCTCCTTTGAATCCTCATTGGGCACAGTGCTGGCCATGGGAGGAAAACTCAGTGTTTGCTGACTAGTGCAATAGCGGCTGTGGTTTGGTATCAGAAGACTCAGGTTCAGGTCACAGATAATGCCCTTCCTATGACTGCGTATAAGCTGTTGATCCTCCCAGGGCCTCAGTTGATCTATAAAATAGGGGGAAGGGTCCCTGCAGACAACCTCATTCAATTGCTTGATGAAGTGATGGCTACAAACCCCTCGCTTTTATGTGCATATTTCTTAAATCTAAAATTCATTTTCACTCCTTTTCCCATCAACACCACCCTCACCCTGCTCCCCTCCTTCTGCCTCTCTGGGAATCCTTTCCTGGCCCCCTGGATCAGCCATTGTCACCTCCTCAGAGCTCCCCCATAGCTCTCTGCAGGTCTGCATGGGGTCACTTATCTCATGCATCTGGTTATTGGTCCATCTTCCCCTCCAGATATTGGTCTTAGAAGTCAAGAGCTACACCTTAGCTATCTGTCCCCGGCACCAGCACAGGGACCTGGGACACAAGGCACTCCACAACAGGCTTATGGAACAAACCGGAGTGACTGTAAGCTGCAGGGTCAGTTCCATTCTTGCCTTAATGATGGCTGCAGGGAACGCTGTGGCCGCTGGAAAGTGAGCACCACCCACCAGGCTGGATGTTCTCAGTTTATCCTTGGAGAGAAACAAAGGTGGGTCTGATGACAAAGCCAGAGCCCCCCAGCTCTGTGAGGACAGGTATCCTGTCTGTTTTGCTCACCATTGTCGCCGGTGGGCTCCCCAGCAGCAGACTCTGAGATGGAGATTTGCATGAGAAGTTTCCTGGGGAGTCTGTGGGGCCCAGCCCTATGGGAGGGAAGCAGGAGTGAGCAGGTGGAGAAGTCAAGCTGCAATGCAGTGTCCACAGAGGAGTTGTTCCAAGTTGAGACATGGGGGTCAAGCCCCTGTGGACACCTGCCTATTGAGCTGTCTCGGATGCGGGCTGACTCCAGGAGCAGGGTCAGACTTGGCCTAGGCAGTTCTCTTCAGCTGAGGACATTCCCAAAGAGGGATGCAGCTGAAAGCCGCCAACATTTGCAGCTGCTGGAACACCAGAGCCTCACTGCTGGAACAATAGTGTCTGTTAGCGTTGCTGTGCCCAGGAGCATCTGTCTGGCTCACTGGAGCCCTTCCATGAACACTTGTTGCATGAATGGAGGAATCTGGGCCAGTCTCAAATGGAATCCCGTAGGCTCTCTGTGGGTCTTCCAACACACATTCGGTCCACGTTACCTTTAGAATGTGCATCTTCTCAACCACGGTTGTACAGGTGCTTGGCTCGGGGATGAGCAGGCAGACATATAAAGAGCCAATCCTACCCTCCGGGGAGGACTTTAGGTAGAGTAAGCTCTGTGGTAACACACACAAAAAAGGCAGACAGGAAGATTCTAGGAAAACTTGAAGTGTGAGCAAGTGATGCTGACTAGAGAGACCATGGCATGGACCCTCTGGTAGAGACAGACTGCAACAGACTTGCGGGGCCTTGCATGCCAAACTACAAACAACACCTGGACCTGATCCTAAAAGCAATGAGGGAATAAGGAAGCATTTTCAGCAGAGAGCTAAAAGTCCAGCCGTTTTTACTCAAAAGAACACAGGTTCAGTTCCTCATGTCATTTTCCATCCAAGGGTTCCATGGGAACCAGCCATATAAGCACATACCATACCTGGGCCTCCACCCAGAGCACAGCAGCACAGCATGAACTGTCCCCATTACTGGGAACTCAGACAGCTTGAGGGAGCCCCTGCCCGTCTGTAGGAAGGGCATGCTCTTGCCTTGACATGCAAACCAGGAGCTCCCGAGGGTGTCACCCTAATAAGAGGAAACCCAGTCAACCCAGAGAAGAGAGGGTGACTTTTTCCTCACCAAAGGGACAGTGTCATACAGTTTGAAGAACATTTTTGGAAGTGTCTGTGGAACTGGCTTACAGTCCACTCTCGTCCACTTACTGGATCCATGGTACAAACAAATCACTAGCCCTCAATTTCCTTACCCATCAAATGAGAAAAAGAACTCAGCCACACTAGTGATGAGGATATACAAATAACCCAATAATAAGAGATCATTTATACATATCAGATTGACAAAGATTTATTAAAAGATAATGATCAGTGCTGATGAAGGTGGATAATATAGGTTGGCGATTTCACTGTGGGTAGGTGTGGTGAATTGGAATAAACAATTCCAGGGAACAATTTGGCAATGAACATCAAGTGTCTGAAATGAGTGCATATTCTTTGACCCACTTCTAGGAATTTATTCTAATGAAATAATTAGAAGTGAGAGAGGTATTTAGCAAAACATTGATAAGAGCAAAAATTCTATGTATGGCCCTTGCCAGTGTGTCTCAGTGCTTAGTGTGTCAGCCCATGTACCGAAGAGTCAAGGGTTCAATTCCTGGGCAAGGGAACATACCTGGGTTGCAGGTTCAATCCCGACCCTTATCAGGACATGTGGAGGAGGCAACCAATTGATGTCTCTCTCACATCAATATTTCTCTCTCTCTCTCTCTCTCTCTCTCTCTCTCTCTCTCTCTCTCTCTCTTTCTCTCTCTCCTCTCCTCTCCCTCCTCCTCTTCCTGCCCTCCCTTCCACTCTCTCTAAAAATCAATGGAAAAAATATCCTTGGGTGAGGATTAACAACAACAAAATCCTTATGTATGGAAATAACCTCGATATGCATCAATACCTATAGGCCAATAATTGTTTTCATAAATCTGTATATTAGAATACTTTGCAACAATGAAAAGTTAGGCTTGTGAATTTGAGGTTCTGGTACCCCAGAAAGGTCTTTTGTAGGCAACTTAGTGATTTCTTTGCATGGTAACACCACAGCAATCTTTGAACGATGCCTCTAAGCTATCCCCCTAATCCTTCCTGTCTCTTCAGTCCCACTGTCCTATCCTGGTTCACACTCCCATTGCCTCCTGTCTATACCACCATACCAGCCCTGTTTATGTTCTTTTGTCTCCTGGATCCCAGTCTCCTTCATCTACCATGCTTCAGCCAAGGTGATAGTTCCACTCTACTCCTCTGACCATATCAACCCCATGCCATTGCCACAGGGGGCAGTCCAAGCTTCTTGGTGTGGTATGAGACTATGTGTGCTATAACCTCCTTCTAATTATCCAGGGATATATCCTACTTCACCATGTCCCAAAACACAACCTTGACCACAGCCAAGCTGTATTATGTTAATTCCCCAACACTCTTTTTTTTTTAATGTCTCCATCTTTCCAGAATGTTCTTTTCCCTCCTCTTCATCCTGCAAACTCCTGTTCAGCCTTTCCAGGCATGCTCTGTGAGGTTGCCTTCTCTCCACTCTCCATCCCATGCCCAAGATGTCTGTTGTGACACCTGAAGTTCTTCTAATGTAGGTCATCCTGTACATGTTTGTCCAGTCCATTGGACCACAAAGTCCTCAAGGAGTTATCTTATTCGCCTTTGAAACATTGCCACCTACCATGTGCCCAGCACAGTCCAGGGATCTGTTAACATTTTCTTGAATGAATTCTGTCAGAATTGTACCCTATGGCATAAAGCAAGTCAGATCTACATTTGCCCTGGCTGCTCTGTAATGCTGACTTCATTAAGTCCCCAGCCACCCAAGTGATCTCTCATAGTTGTCATCTGGAGGACAGGGGAGCTTTAGGGGGAAAGCGGAGCCCCTCAATTACCAATTCTGACAATCCTCATTGTAGCTCAGGTCCCCCCATGCAAACAGACAGTTGACATGTGATTGGAGAAGAAATAGAAGTATGTTTCTATTGAAACCATGTTCCTTAGGTTGTCACTCTGAATTTATATCCCTCTGGCCCTTGCCAAGTTGGCTCTTGGCTATACTCTGTCCTAAAATGAGAGCATTCTTCTTATAGCCCCAGGAGATGCCTGCAATGCCTGCAGATTGAAAACAGGCCTTCCAGCACGGATTTGGGAATTTGCAGAGTCCAAATCACCATCATCCTATAAAACCTGCCCCAGATTCACTTCACACCTCTGATTTGAATTTTGTTGGGTAGAATAGTTCAATGCTTGAATGGTATTCCTGCTACCTGAGATGATGGGCAAGAAATCTAGTTATAGTAAAGAGAGTCAATCAACTCAGGGTACAGGAAAATGCCATTCGTGGCCCGTGGTTGTTGACCCTTGGGCAGAACCAGCCATGGGGTATACTAGTATGTACATTGATATGTTAAATAAATAAAGGCAAGAAGTCATTGGATGCCTACTATTTACAAGGCCCTTTACTGGATCTGGTGAGGGCCTGGTACCCCAGAAGGGCTGCCCTTTAACCACTCATTTCTACTGAAGAGAAAGGTTTGGCTGTAAATAGCCATGGCTTACAGAATGGGGTACATATTATGAGCCATAGAACGTGCTCTATGTGTGCTGGTGGGTAATGTGGAATGGTGGAAAGAGCATGTTAGCAGATGCAGGCTCCAATGCAAGTTTAACCAGTTGCTTTCTGCAGAGTGCTGCACTTCTCAGAGCTTCTGTTTCCTCAACTGTAAGATGGGCTTCAAAACCACTTCTCACAGGAGTCAGATGGGAAGTCGATGAAATGGAGCAAGTGGCTCCTGAGCTCCAGTAGCCCTCGCTTCTCTCTCTTCACTGTTAGTCAGAGCTAAGACTCAATGATCCCACCAATAACCTGGGGCAAACGCTCAGGGAGCCCAAGAGGGAGTGTCAGGAAGGAAGACCAGAGATGGCAGAGGTGATAGTCTTTGCCCCATTCTTTCAATTTTCAGAAGAATGTTTTCCTGTTCGGTAACCTTGTGCCTACATATCTTTGGATTAGCAATGCTCTGTCTGACAGGTTAAATGCTTTCAGTTCATTTGGATTACAATTTCTGTCAGCCTAAGACATTGAGCTGGGCTTATGCAGACCAGGAACCAGGGAGGATTGCTGGCATGGTGGCTTCATTGTTGAGGTACCCAGCTCCTTGCCAGACCGCAGAGCGCATGAGGAAAGGAGCACAAACAGCAAGCCAGAGAGGACGTGGCCTTCCCCACGTAGAAGCTGCTGCCCTTGCCTGCGGTCTTGAGCGATGCAATCAAGCCTGGGGAATCTCAGCTTGGCTTACAATGTCTGATTGCTGGAATGCTCAGACTTCTGAAAGAAGCACATGGGCCGTAGGGGTATGTCTCTGGGCCTTGTTTCATTTTGAATACAAAGAGAAGAAGATTTCCAAATCTCCCTATAAATAGGGGAGATGCCCACTTTTCCTCTTGTGGTTCTTTTTACCCAAAATACAACTAAGCAGAAATACTGTTTTCCTCATTACAGTCAGGCTTGGGGAGTTTAAATGCAGAATAACAGGTAAAAGCACTGGACCATTTAAAAAAAGACTACAGGTCAATGTTGCTTCCGTGACATCTGGGTTAGGGAGCTTTGAAACAACCATTTAAATCTTTCATGACTGAGTGTCTTCCTCTTTGAAATGGGAACAGTAATATCTACTCCACTGGGTTGGTTTGTAGATTAAATTTGTTGGCATATCAACAGATGTTAGTTTGTTTGTCACAACTCCTACCCCATGAGATATTGGGTAAACCCTTTAATGAGTTAGAATTTCTCTTTTGAAAAATTAGGCTCATCTACCTCACCTTTTTTTTTGCCTCTGAGAGCTGAGTTGAGAAGTTAGAGAGATGATGGAATGAATGTGCACTAAAGCAAAATAAAGCCTATCAGGATGGCTCTTTCAAGCACCTAGGGATGGCTCAGGAGAGGACAGTATGCCCTTTTTGAAGGCCCACCCCTTCAATCACCTCTCAGATCTAAGGGTCACTCTACAATAGACTAGAGTAAGACTGATTGATCAACTAGCATCAAAGAGCTGGAGAAAAGGTTCAGGCTCCAGTTGCTGTGGAAGTCAAATCACATTGGCTCTAGGGCCAGTGCCCAACCCTTTGAATGCCATACAGCCTCAAAGAAATAAAGGCTGGCAACGCTTGACGCCAGCTACATGATTAACTGGACAAAACCTAAACACTCTAAGCCATGAGATCAAAGAGAATGCTCTTTCCAACAAGTGAATCCTCTTAGAGAATTGGAACGTGATTCATCCAAGCAAGCCACTTAGGAGTCAGGCGAACAGACTGTCCCCTGTCTGAGGAATTAGACAGAGGCCTGTCCCAAAGAGGAAGGAGAATGATGGAGTCATCCCTGTGGCCTTCATGTCTAAAAGCAAGAGGTTCATGACCTGAGGTGGCCATCCTGAGAAAGTCGCCTCTGAATCTCCACAATAGACCCTGAGGGCAGAGGTGCCCATGATTGAGCTGACATCCCATTTCTAGTTCAGGACTTCAAATAACTTGGATCTCAGGAACATAATTTTCAATGCTTGTGTCAAAAAATCTTCACTATTAACTCAAGCCAAGAGTTAGCTTCGCCCTAACTTGCCGATTAAAGCTCCTTTTCCAGCACCTCTTCCTATGGTTGGAAGGATGAATGTAAACAAATATGCTAGTAAATTTCTGCTGAAATCATCAAAGAAGCTCAAATCAACAGGGAGATAGCTGTGATATAGGGTGCTATTATTTCTCTCTTTTTGGTGGGGAGGTGTTAGGGATTGACTGTATCCCCCCAAATCCATAAGTTGAAGCCAAAACCCCAATGTGATAGCTTTTGGAGAGGTGGCCATTTGGGAGGTAATAGGGTTAGATGAGATCATGAGGGTGGAGTACTTGTTTGAAGGGATTAGTGTCCCTATTAGAGAACTTATTCTGTCTCTCCCTGTGAGCACACAATGAGAAAGTAACCTCCTTTAAACCAGGAAGAGAGCTCTCACCGAAAACCGACCATGCTGATACCTTGACCATGGACTTCCAGCCTCCAGAACTGTGAGAAAATTAATTTCAGTTGCTTAAGCCACCAAGTCTAGGGTAGTTGGGCAGCCTAAGCTCTAAGACCAG
>NW_006296226.1:1272017-1307495 GCF_000327345.1 Myotis davidii | reverse complement strand
AGAATTCTTCTCTAATAGTTGGCACCATTATCTACCCACTTATCCTAGCCAAAAACTTGGGAGTCATTCTTGAGTCCTCTTACTCCTTCTATCATTTTCACCTAATCAATCACAATATCTTAACAAAAATTCTCCAACCTGCTTTATTCTGTACCAGGACTCGCCAGGTCCTCTCCATGCCCCAGAGCACAGTTTGGAACTGTGCACTAGTTCCAAACCCTAGCATTTCTCTCTAGGACTGTGGCAGCCACCCCTTGTTGATCTCCGTGCCTTTGGATCGCCACACCAATCTAGCCTTCACGTGACCACCAGAGCCACTTTACAAACTTGCTTTGGTCCTCCCCTGCATAATGCCTTTTCTCTGGCTCCTGCTCACCCAGCCTTAGCCCTTTAGCTGAACATGCACAAGGCATTGGAAAATGTACCCCTGCCTACCTCACAGCCTCATATCTCATCTCATCTCATCACACATGTCCCTCATCCCCTGCCTCGCCCCACAGCTTCATCAGGCCATGTGCTCTCACATGTCTGCACCTTCACATTCCCTAGTCTGGTTTTACCCTCCCACTTCCTACAACACAGGCTTCCTCCTTCTGGAAAACTCAGTTTAAGTGGTTCTTCCCCAATGAAGACTTCTCTTTCAATCTCCCAACCCCTCCCTCCAGGGTTGGGGATATCCTCCAGGCTCTCGTAGCAACCCCAGCTCATAAAATGTGTCCTCTTGGGCAAATGCAATGAAAGCAAAAGTAAACAAATGGGGTACATCAAACTAAGAAGTTATTTTGCACATCTAGGGAAACCATTACCAAAATGTAAAGACAGCCTACTGAATGGAGAAGATATTTGAAAATAATATATCTGATAAAGTACTAATATCCAATATATATAAGGCACTCAAACAACTTTTTTGTTAAAACCAAAAAAACACAATCGGATTAAAAATGGGCAGAGGACCTGAATAGACATTTCTTTGAAGAAGACAAAAGATGCTCAACATCACTAATCATCAGGAAAATGCAAATCAAAACCACAATGAGATACCACCTCACACCTGTCAGAATGGCTATTATAAAAAAAATCAACAAATAACAAGTGCTGGCAAGGATTTTGAGAAAAGGGAACCCTCATGCACTGTTGGTGGGATTGTAAATTGATGCAGCTACTCTGGGAAACAATATGGAGATTCCTCAAAAAATTAAAAATCAGAGTTGCCATACAACCAAGCAATTCCACTTCTGGGTATTTATCCAAAGTAAAAACACTAATTTGAAAAGGTATATGCACTCCTATGTTCATTGCGGCATTATTTACAAGTATGGAAGCCACCTAGATTTCCATCAATAGATGAAATATTACTCAGAAATAAAAAAATTAAAAAAAGAAATCTTGCCATTTGCAATAACATGGATGGACCGAGAGGGCATTATGCTAAGTACGATAAGTCAGACGTTCCCCAGATGATTTAATGGTCGGAGTTTAGTGCCGCTAAGACAGAGAAGAGAAATGGTGATCTGCATCAGCTGGTGTGAGGGGCAATATTCCTACTGGCTCAGGCAACAAAGAGAAGCGTTTCCGACTTCCCCATCTCTGTGCAGTGTGAGTACTTAGCAGTACTTCCTTAGAAAGGAAGCAGGATGTGTTCCTGATTCACTGTGCCGGGCACTGCGTTGACCTCAGGGAGTCACCACCACAGCCCTGTCGACGTTCTCCCCATGTTGCAAGTGAGAGATGTGGACTAGGAGGGCAGTGACCTGCCAGCTCTGCATGCTGGGAAGAAGAGGAAGTCACGTTAGAGCTGGCCCCTGACTGCAGGCTCCATCCTGCAGCACTGTCATGTGCAGAGTGATTGACCATCTGGGGATGGGCCCGGATGCTCCCCAGGAGCTACTGAAGGAAGGGCTTGAATCAACCCCTTATTAAGCGTCCATGTGTGCTGGGCCCTGTGCTATATTTGCACGCTACCTCTCATCTCAACAGGGTTTGTACAGAAAGTCCAAGGTTACCTTACTAGTCTTTTGGGATATGTTGTAGCATCTGAAGGAAAAAAGAAAAAGCTAATTCTTTGTAAGGATTGGGAGAAGGTCAGACAGCTTACTCATGATGGATCTGGGATTCCTGACACACACTCGGGACTTTGCCAGGCATCTTCCTGGAGAGCAGGGCACACAAGGTGATGGAAACTGCCTCTTCCCTGGAGGCTGGGTCTTCGAAAGAGTGCAGCTGATCTTCTTGGGCTACACTCTCGCAGTGGCCTGGAATCTGGATTCCTGGGTCCAGAGTGCAAATGAGGAGACAAGAAGTGTGTGGTTGGATGAAACCTACACCCTGCATAGACTGCCCATCTTAAGATGCTGTGGCTGCAGATCAGGAGCTTGAGAAGGCACCGCTGGCTCAGAACAATTTCCAAGGCCAGACAAGACTCAGTGGGGAATTCCCTCTAGTCTAGAGGCAACTGAACTGAGTGTGTTTGGGGGCAGGCAGTGGCGGGTGACAGTGGCTGTTGAGTTCAGGCTTTAGAACCCCAGAGGTCAGGAGTTTCTCCAAGGGAAGCCGGCGAAGAGGACAAGAATGCACATGTTGCCTCCCCTCCGCCTGCTGGATGCTCCTGGGGACCCACAGCCAGACGGGAGTGAGGGTGCAGGCACCAAAGGGGTTTCCCCTCGGAAGCCAGAATAACGGAGCCTTGCAAAGTTAAAAATAAGAGCCCAGATGCGGAAGGCACAACACAGCCTCCAAGTGAGTGATTCATAGCATGGAGGTGGGGTCGGCTCTGTCCTTTTATTTTTCAACTTTCTTCAAGCAGTTTCCTAGGAGATACCGCTTTTCTGAATTGAAAGCAGGAGAAAAGTATTTAAATTATTTTCTTCTGTTGTCTGGGTGGTACATCCAACCCCAACTAAAAGACAGAGGTGTATTTTATAAATGGCAATGCCCTTTGCTAGCAGAACCGCCTGCTGGCTTTTAAATCATGACACTTGTGTTCACCGGGAAGCATACCCATGTCCTGGACACAGCACCAACTTCAGAGTTAATGTTGTCTGAATTCACCCCTGACTCCATGCGCCATGTTGGGCAAGTGCCTTTACCTCTCTGAGCCTTAGCGTTTTCACCTGTAAAATGGAGGTGGTAACAGTAGAAGCTAAAATGTATCAAGTCACTTTGAACGTTAGAAGAGCTTTAACCCTAGCCATGACCGTGCTCTACACCACATGATACCAGCGCTGTGAGGCAATTGTCCACAACTTTGACAACTTACGTGGCATTTTTATATCAGGGTTCTCATTTGATTTTCATACTTGTCCAATGAGGTAGACCCAGTGGAGATGATGGTCCTTAATTTAAAATGAAGAAATGATGCTCAGAGACTTGGGCTTTTCAGAAGTGGAAAAGATGGGTCTGAACCCAGGTCAGAGCCACACTGCTATGTGCCAGGCATGCGCCTTCCAAGGGTATCTAATATGTGGAGTTGTGGTTCTCAACTAGGGGCATGTGTCAGTGAAGTAATCTAAGAACAAGAATAAGATTTTTTTATGGCAGAAGACACAGACCACAGTGGCCCCACTTCCTTCTGTCTGACAGCACCCTGACCTGCTCTGTGGTCATCAGACACACAACTGTCCATCATTCTAGGTGGAGCCCTCACTAAGAAGGAAGAAAAAGATAACACCTCTTGCCTCAAATCCCATTAGTTCCCTTTCCAGAGGTCCTATAGAGCAGTAAGGCAGTAAGGCTATACTGTTTGCTCTCCGACTGGTATGACCAAGAAATGGTAAGGAGTGTTCTACAAGAAATAAGTCTGATGGAAACTGTGTTAGGTGAAGACCAAAGAGATGTCAGGAAATTACACCTGTGACCCAATCTGTTCACTGCCGTGGAAAGAGATAGGAATTCTAGGGATCAGATAAAGCTGGGTGTACTCAGTTGGTGTCCTGAATTGACAATGAATCTTCTAGGGAAATTTAAGCATGACCCTGGTGTCATGGAGGGTGGAGTGTGTCTCACAGTGAGCCAACAGGTCCAGAAACAAGACCAAGAGCATAGCGTGCCAAAATCCATGGGTGGTAAGAAGTAACTTCTCTAAATGTCACCACCAACCTAGCTCAGAGTGCTGTGCATAGTGTGTCTGCAAAGAAGTTACTTCCTCTTCCTCATTCATGGATAGTAGTCAAATCAATAATGGAAAGAAACATTATCACTTGAAATAGCTTTAATAACAACAGAAAGACAACAACAAAAAGAAATAATTTAAATATATTCCTTGTTGATCTAGGAAAGAAACAATAATCTAGATAGTGGCTGGAATAAAAGAGAAAACAAAATAAATAAGAAAACATTAGTATCAAGAAACTAAATGAAAAACTGGTACATTAGTCAGGATTATCCAGAGAAATAGAACCAATAGAGTATAGATAGATAGATAGATAGATAGATACTTATTTTAAGGAATTGGCTTATGTGATAGTGGGGGCTCAGTGAGTCCAAGATCTACAGGGTAGGCCCGCAGGCTGGAGACCGAGGGAAGAGTTGCAGTTCAAGTTCAAAGGCCATCTGCTGGCAGAATTCATTCTTGCTCAGAGGAGGTCAGTCTTAGTTTTACAAAGGCCTTCAACTGATTGGCTGAGGCCCACCATATTATGGAGGGTAACCTGCTTTACTTAAAATTCACCCATTTAAGTGTTAACATTATTCATAAAAAAAACACCTTCACAGAAACAGCCAGAATATGTTTGACCAAATATCTGTACACTATGGCTCAGTCAAGTTGGCAAGTAAAATGAACCTCTAATTTTTCTTTAGGGGCTTCTGGGTGCTGGCAATGGTCTAGATCTCAACCAGCGTGCCCGTGACCTAGGTGTATGTGTGAGCAAAACGTCAGTGAGCTGGACACCTGACATTTGTGAGCTTTAATGCATGTAAATTACTCTTCAATTTAAAAAAATGTTATATTGGAAGTGAAAGGACAGAAGGAGGGAAAGCATTGGGAAGTGCTTGTTTGGAGCGTGGAGCTGATAAGTGGACCCAGGAGCAAAATAAGAACATGCCTGGTGGACTTCTGTTGCAAAGGAGAAAGCAGTCAGGAAACATGGAGGCAATACCACAGGATGAGGACCTGCTTCTCTTCAGAAAAGGTTTGCAGAGCAAAGCCCCATTCCAGGATGGGATGGAGGTAGGAAGGGAAGTGAAGAAATGTTGCTTAAAACAAGGAAATCCCAACTATACTATTTCCTGAAAATCCTGGGAAGGGGGAGAATGCAAGCCCCTATCTTTTCTTAGGAGATTTTTAACTTGAAAAATGAAGTGGAACCTGACCTGCTGAATTAACAAGTTTTGGAGAAGACAAACTGTATTTTACCTTAAAGCATGATTTCCAGAAATCTTGAGCCATCCTGTGTGAGTGAGTAGAGTCGGTCTCCTGTGGGATCCTTAAGGAAGTGGTGTCTGGAATGGTGGGTGGGCCAAAGCAGTTACCTAACATTTTGGTTGAAATTTCTGTGAAAACAGGTCATGTCTTTGACCTCAGAGTCATTTCCAGAGTAGACATGGATTTCTATTTATATCCAGGAATAAAAGAATCAAGCAGTATTGTCTCTTTTGTCCCCCAGACATGTTTCTGGGACCAAGGAAATGTTCTACAGGCATGGATTTCTAGATGGTTTCTAAGAATTGCTTGGGTTTTGGTGAAAAGAGAATTCTTCGAAGTGGAATCATCTTGGATTTTCCAGTTCCATGCTCTAATTGTAGCAGAGACCGGGGGCTCTAAGTCCCTGTGTACCCTCCATGCTGGGCTTGACTCATTGGAAGCACAGGTTAGCTGGCCAAGGCCAGCATGGCCCCTAGCCCAGCAACTGCCTTTGATTGGGCTCTGCAGCCAGAAGGAGTGTGGAGGGGCCTGATCATGGCCCTGAGGACTCTGAAGGGGAATGATTCTGACTAAGAATGACACACAGTTTCTGGAGAAGTGTGCTCTGGGCCAGTGGGGCCGCCAAGCTTGTGGGGCTAAGGGAGACTTCACTGGGCTCCTTATGAGCAATGTCTGTGAGGCTGGGTTCATCCTGGTCACACACTCCTCTATGCCAAACCTTGCCAGTGAGGTAAAGAATGTGCCAACCTCCAGTCATTCTCCAACCATCCCACCAGCCTAGGACAATGACCACATCTCCCAAATTCAAGATATGTGGGTGTAGGAGGAACGTAGCAATCCTTCTCTTCTAGATTAACCTAGCAATCTTTCTCTTCTGGAATGTTCTTTCCCTTCCCCTTATAGTCACTCCCTTCCTACAATTCTCCCCCCACACCACCACCACCATGCTCTTTCTCTCTTTCCTGTGTATTCAGTTGTAACCCTTCCCTTTCTCTAAATTATCTAGGTTTTGATATCTTAGCTGAGGTCTTCCTTTTAATTTCAAAGAAAAACTAAGAAAAATCCTTGAGATTATAAAACATTGGAACAGGGGGAAAGAACACCCAAACCATCATGTGATGAGATGTGCAACCTGTCATCATATTGGTTCAACAGTATCTACTGCCCATCTCCCAGGCACTGTGCAGGATGCTTCAAAAGATCAAGGTAGAAGGGAGGGAAGTGAAATGGGTGAAGCATTGATAGGAGCCAATATTTATTGAGCATTCTCTCTGTGTCAAGTTATGTGGAAAGCTTTTTATATGTATCAGCCTATTTAATTCTCTCAAAGACTTATGAGAAGGAGGGCCTTGTTGAACCAATATTACAACAGAGGACACTGAGGCTTAGAAATTTCAATATCTTGATGGGACTGACCAGCTAGTTTGTGGGGGAGGGTGTCTAACCCCGGAGCACTAACTTGTACTGCCAAACTCTTCATTCATGTTTTCTTACTCTAGCTTCATAACTGACTTGCAAAGTAGGTTGTATTATTCCTGTTTCATAGATGATGAAACCAATTCAGAAATTTCGAGTAACTTATCTAATGTCACATAGCTAATCAATAACAGAATAAAAAAAAATGAACCCAAGCTTGTCTATCCTCAGATTGTATATTCTTTCCACAAAACCATGTGGTCACATGGCCCAAAACTGAGGAGTTCTTAATTTACTAAGAGTGTTAAGACACACAGACCGCTATGGTAAGTGTCTTTAGAAAGAAAAGTTACAGAGGAAGAAAGCCCACCTCTGGTTGAGGGGCAAAGAAAGGTCCCCTAGGGAAGATAGCATTGACATAGTCAAGTTAGATTGAAAATCATGGCCCGCCAACTGCTCCATATGTGAGGGTGATGAGATTGCCTTAATCCCCTTCTGCCTGGGATCTAATGGGGATCCTAATTCTCATTTTTCTTGGTCCAATCCTTTCTCCCAATAGAAATCTTTGGCAGAAGGCTATCCAAATAGAAAAAGTAGAAGGAGTGAATATTGAATGGGAATCATTTTCTAAGAATATTAAAGCAATGGTTTCCATATGATAAAAATAGCAAAAAATAAAAGATTAGTAATAATAATGATAAAATAGTAATTACCACTTTGAGCTGTGATGGCATCTTTCACAGACCGCCTACTGCTGAAGAGTCACCTCGTTGTCAATAATAAGGCTGCCTCCACTGTTCTGATTACTATCTTAATGGGGAAATGCCTTCCAGGGAAGCCAAAGTGGACTTTTGCAAATGGGTCACTAAGTCTTGCTGAGAAGATGGGGGAAGGACTCCCAGGACCCTCTCCCCCGATCTTGTTTCCTTGTCCCCCAGAAACATCATATATGTGTTGAGTGCCTGCAGGAACTGCGCTGGGGCTGGGAGGTGTGACGGCCTCAGTGGAAACCAGGCAGAGGTGCTGCTATACCAGACACAGCCTCCAAATCTCTGCTCACAGCGAGGTCCTCCAGCCTCTTGCACAATGCAAGGGTTACATAACTCACATTTGAGCAACCTAGAATCTTGCTTCAAATCAAAGGTTTCACAACTGCATAGTTGATTTCCAGCCTCCTGCATTGCACTCGGGTCTAATTGTCAGAGGCTGCAGAAGAAACCAGGTCAACTCCAAGAATTTGAGAAAACAATAATCACTTCAAAAGAACTCCCTCTTTGAAACCAGAGCTGCTAGGAGAGTGGAGAGAGGGTGGGAATCAGGAACATCTCCACTGAGGGATTCTTGGACTAGGTTTTAAAGGATGAATAGGGAATGTGCAGGTGGGCAGAGGAGAAATGGTTCCCCCAAGCAGAGTGAAAGCATGTGCAAAGGAATAGGGCTATGCAACTGGATGATGGATTCATGAAACTACAGTAGTTTGGCATAACTAAGCCCTAGGGCAGTGATGGCGAACCTATGACACGCGTGTCAGAGGTGACACACGAACTCATTTTTTTGGTTGATTTTTCTTTGTTAAATGGCATTTAAATATATAAAATAAATATCAAAAATATAAGTCTTTGTTTTACTATGGTTGCAAATATCAAAAAATTTCTATATGTGACACGGCACCAGAGTTAAGATACGGTTTTTCAAAATGTTGACACGCCGAGCTCAAAAGGTTCACCATCACTGCCCTAGGGAGTTCTATTATATTGTTCCAATACTGGGGAACTCCCCAAACCCACCTTTAAAACTCTGGAACTTCTGAGATGCTCTTCAGGAGTCTGTTTGAATGAGCCTCCATGGCCTCTTAGAAGACACAGTGAAGCCAACCCTTCAGATTGACTCAGGCCTCCGGGGCTGTGGAGATTAAAACACTAGTCTGTGGTGATCATGAAGGTTCCCCAAGCTCTGTCCTGGCTCCTCATGTCAGCCTGGACCTCATCTTGGACTGGAAGAGCCAAAAGAAATCAGCATTAGAATGTAGGCTGGGTACTGGTGAGGGGTATTTCTGAAATTGATGTAAGATTCTGTTAGGTCCTCTCCCTTCGGTCTCTAAAATGGAGAGGGATCAAGTCATGATACATAGAAAAAATTTCCACATACCTTGAGAGACCAAATGGGAGCCTTGGTGGATGAGAAGCACTGCTGACAGTGCCCTTGAGAATTTGGGAAAGGCCTTCTCTCCGTGCCATTGTCTTTGTTGCTGTTATTCGGAAGAAAGTCACGATCCTTGGGTCTGCTCCTAATTAGGCTGGAGACGTATTGACAAACCCTGCCATTGATTGGATGTCATCTGAAGCCTACTAAGTGTGTTAACGTCTCTGCTGCAATACCTCAGCCTAGAACACCAGCCCCAAAGGCACATGGGGCTGTTGTCATAGCTGGTGTTTATTCATTAATAATAATGGAAATAATAACTAACCCGTGGATATCCCTTTGCCCTGCAACAAGCCCTTTTCACATATAAATTTTCTTTATCACATAGAGCATCAACCTTAGGTAGGAATTACTAAAAATACTTCCATTTTACAAATGAAGACATTTAGCCTCAAAGAGATTACAGAAATTGCTCAATGTCATGTAGATAGTAAGGGGCCAGGAAAAGATTTCAGGGCCAGCTCTCTATGGCTCCAAAGAGCACTGGCTTTTCAACATGCTTTTGCTATTAAAGTCTTCTGGGGCTCCATAAACTAATACCCTTCTGTCCTAGGCCCAGTGCTGCTACATGTCCCTGTCACTACACTGTCCTCTTACTCAAGTTCAACTGCTCATCTTGGTGTGGGAGAAAAGCACAGTAACATTGTGTCCTCAGTGGTCAGGGGCCAAGCCACATGTAGTCTGGATATCCCTGGACACTCACAGCAACCTCCCTGAAACGTGCCCGTCTCTGAGTGGGGCAGTTGTGTTTCTCTTGTTCACCACTGTGTCCCCACCACGGTGCCCCACTTGGAAGACACTCAATGTGTATTAATTGAATCAGGACAAAACCTGTATCCCCATTTCTTAAAGAAGGAACCTGAGGCTCAGAGGAGCTCAGCGGCACACTTGAGACGACAGAGCTCATGAAAGACGGAGTAGGAGCTCAGGCTGCCCGTGGCCACAGATCCCGCCCTGCCTTTTGCCAGGAGCCAAAACTGCCTGACAGCCTTTCTAGCTACCAACTCTTTCTTTCTCTGAACTAAAGGAGGTTGATGAAATTGCCCAGCTTGGAAGTCAAAGGTGTAAAGGTGTGTGTGTGTGTGTGTGTGTGTGTGTGTCTGTGTACTTGCTTACATGTTCGGGTTGCGGGGGGGAGGCTTTATAAAGGATCTAGGAGTCCTGTCTACATGTTATTTGCTTTATAGTCAGGAGACTATATTTCTGAGGACCAGACCCATTGCTAGGAAACTCCCTAGGAGCCTGGTAATTCTGCCCATTTCTAGATAATTCTGCACATCCTTCCATGCTCACTGGAATATTTACCTTAGAGATAACTATGACCGCCTCCCTTACATTGCCAAGATCTGTCCTTTTCCTACAAACTAGGTAGTCCTTAGATGCCAAGCAAAGTTAACATCTCAGTGTACTGAAGATCCAGCTTGCTGGGATTGTCAAGTGAAAAGTATGGATTTTGCCATGGTGCTGGGTCTTTCATCCTCAGGGTGAGAGTTGTGTGTGTGGAGAGGGGGTTGCCTGCTCCATCTCAGAGGCAGCAGACATCTATGATTAACTATACAAAAGTGCCAGTTTGGTGATAAAAGCTGTACTTAGCATCGACTCCTCAGCTATAGCAGGAGTCTGGGGGTGCAGCTTTGGAGGATTTTTTTTTTAATGGAAGCTTTTGTTAGCATCAAATATCTAATTAACTTAGGTTTTAAAACTACTGAGGTGCTGTGTCTTCAAGAAAGATGATTATCAAAACAGCTTCGTCTAACATAATTACCCTCAACCTACTCTGTAAAACAGCATGAAAATGCTTCCTTTTTAAGAAAGCCAGTGTACTGAATAACACGCAAACATTTTATTGTAGGGTCCCTGCCTATGCAGTTGAGGCCAGATCAATGTGCCAACCAGCATAATGATCGTATCCAGAGTTTGTCTCTGGAAATGCCTTCCAGGATAAGGAAAACACGGCGTCTGTGCCCACAGGGATGACTTGGCTCCCCCCGAGGATGAAAGGCTCCAGCTGCTCTGCAGTTATAATCAAACTGGCTCTCCCCCAGCCTCCTCGGGCTCATCCATCACACAGTAATAACAGACCTGCTGGCTGCTCATCTCCAAAATGGTGTTTAGGACATCAAATGCTTCAACTACCACCTATGTGCATGATGACTCCCAAGTATGCCTTCAACGCAGGTCTTCCTCTTCCTCTCCCCTAGACTCCAAATCAAGCTGCCCATTGGACACTGGGACTTCCTTGCAGACTCTCCAAGGCAATATCTCCCAAACCAGGCCTACCATCTTCCCCTCTTTCCTTCCCACCATAAATGAACGCCTTTGCTCAGATCTCCTGCCTTACTCACCCCACTATCCTGACAGTCACTCACAACCCTATTTCAAGAGTTAACATTATAATTGTTAATAGCCTGTATGTTGTAAAACAGTTTTAGATTTAGAGAGAAATGGAGAAAATAGTACAGAGAATTTCCGTATACTCCATAGTCGGTTCCCCTATTGTTAACATCTCATATTAGTATGGTACCTTTGTTATAATTCGTAAACCAGTAATGGTACATTATTATTAACTGAAGTCCATCCTTTATTCAGATGTCCTTAGGTTTTGCCTAATATCCATAGTGTTTCCTAGGATACCATAGAGGAAACCATATTACATTTGGTCATCGTGTCTCCTTGGGCTCCTCTTGGCTGACAGTCTCTTGGTTTTCCTTGTTATAGATGACCTTGATAGTTTAGGGGAGCATGATCAGGTATACTCTAGGACAGCTGTTCTCAACCCGTGGGTCGTGACCCCTTTGGAGGTCAAATGGCCCTTTCACAGGGGTCGCCTAAAACCATCCTTCATATCAGCTATTTACATTATGATTCATAACAGTAGCAACATTACAGTTATGAAGTAGCAATGAAATAATTTTATGGTTGGGTCACAACATGAGGAACTGTATTTAAAGGGCCAGAAGGTTGAGAACCACTGCTCTAGGGTGTCCTATCAAAATGTACTGATGTTTTCTCATGACTATTTTAGAGTTATAGGTTATTAGAAAGAGGACTATAGAAGTTGAGTGCTGACAGTATTTCTGAGGTATTGTTAGGACATTGGAGAGCGCTGGTCACTGTGTTCATTTGACTTGAGGAAAGGCTAACACTGATTTTGATAGTTCACTTAGTAACCTGAATCATACCTTTTCACTTTCCTCTTCCCTCTGGGTGTGTCATCTCTGAGGGTAGAGACTGCGCCTGATTCATTCATGTATCTCCAGAATCTTGCACTAGTCCTAAAACCAAGTCAGGTCTTGATTCATATTTGAAGCTTTGGCTCATTTCCCTGTCTATAAAGTAGGATAATATAACTTTTTTCTAAGAATTTTTATGATTCATTACAATATTAAAATACTTGGCACAGGGCCTGTCATGTGAGCTGCTACCATTTCTGTTACCATTATTAGGATCTACCTGTTATGCAAGATATACTGAAGACCCAATTCACTTTGGTCCACTCCGTATCTAAATTACATGGAAATAAGAAGGGTCAACCTCAGCTTTGCACTTTAGTGAATTCTTTTCTGGAAATTCGGGTTGCATGTAGTTCGCTTTGACAAGACTCCTTAACAACGGTCCTGCTCCAAAGGAAACACAAGACATGGCTCCTCCTTTCAGGGCCTTATAAACTGACTGTCAGATAATAATACAGGACTGCACTTGAGTGGAGCCACGCAGAGGCAATGTGGGTGTGGGAAGCTCTAAGGGACTGTGCCTGTGTGGGCTGCATTGCTGCAAAGGCATGAGATGTAGGCATTGAATGATGGGTCAGATTTTGATGGTCAGAGAGAAAGATTGGAAAGTCATAAGCAAAAATCTGGAAAGAATGAGTATACAAAATTCAGTGCCTGAGAGGAGTCCAACCTGCCTGGTGCTGGGATTTATGCAGATAAGAGTAAGAGATGGCATTGGACAGGACATCAGACAGAGCAAGATAGCAGGATGGGGGTGGCTTGAAAGCTGGCCTGAAAGGTAATGGAGAGCCACTGATATTGTTTAGCAAGGGAGTAATGGGTAAAGATGGAATTTTCAGGAGGTAGTTATGCTTGCAAGTGGGTATACCTAACTGGAGAGGGAAAGACTAGTGGTGGAAAGATCTGCCTGCTATTTTATTTATTCATTTATCTATCCATTGGTCATATATACACTCAGCAAATATTTATGGAGCTCCTGAAAGACTCTGGACATATGGAGACATATAAGCCTTAGTCCCTACCTTCAGGGAGCTCAAGGACTAGACGGGGATAGATTAAAGAAGTTTCTGCCACAATCCAGGCTAGATCATAGTGAAACCAGAGAGAAAATAATGAAAAAAATATGTGAGAGATACATAGACAGACAGAAGGATAATAGATACATATAGTAGGTATCTGTCTATTATAAAAATAAATGAAAGAAGTTATGGTTCAAGAAGTAGGAGGAGAATCCAATGAGAGAGATGTCTAAGAAGGGGATAGTCAATGACGTCATATACGACTATGAGATAGAAAACCTGCTCCCGAACAGTGACACCTAATAACAACAATAATAGCACTTTTAAACAATTACTATGTCCCAGACCCTGAGCCATTCTAAGGCAGTTATTGTTTTCTTATTGTTCCTTGTGCCTAACTTGAGCACTGTTATAAATATGGGTGTTGGGGTAACATAGCTGGGGCTGGAATGTTAGAAATGGGGTTTATAGGTTGACCGAGTGGTGGTTTCTTTCCTTAGGTTAAATCATTGGCCTGGATGAAATCATTGGTCAGTCCTAGCCAGTAAAATCCTGTTGGATAAGATGCCTTCCTATTGTCCCGTATGTGAATGCATTTCTTACTCATGTGGGGTTGGGTGGAGCCCATAATGTTCTTCAGTCTAACCTCTATGGCACATGATACCTCTGAGCAGCCACCTGACCTTTGGGAGGTTGGTTACTCTACTCCTAAAACACCAATGTTCTCAAGTCTATTACAAGAGAGGCCGTGTTGTGAGCAGGGGCTGGACTCAGACAGAGGAGTTTGGAGGGGTGGTTGGAGCTGGACTGGACTTCCAAGAAAAGTTGCCAATGAACTTGTTCTTTTTCCCATGGCATTGAAAAACTGCTTTATATCCATCCAAAGCCTGAACACATTTTAGAAAAACAGGAGGAGATTTCTGCTGGGTAACGTTCAGTTTGGGGAACCAAGTCCCTCTCAGAATGTAAGGGGGATGGGACATTGTATTAGGAAAGGATGCTATCATTGGTGGACCTTCAATTCAGGCCAGGACTCACTCCCTTGCTCTGTAAACTGTATGCAGAGACTTTACATATATGTGTATGTGTACCTATGAGTTTCCCACCCACCAAATGTCTTCATAAAGAGCTTTCAGACATACAGTGGAGTATATTATACAGTTATAGGATCCAACTAAAAAAAACAAATAAGCACTGTTGTTATTTAAAACTGAAATTTTTAAAGGGGCAGCAGTAATTCTGGTGCTAAAATAAATCTTAGCAAACAATTCCTTTATGCCATTAAGCCTATGTCCTGCTCATAGGATCTGCTCTAATATAAAACAGGACTCCACTTTCTTCTCCACATCTGGAAGGCATGGAGCATGGCACAGGCATTTATTAGGGCGAAGATTCCACTCCTGGTCGCTTATGTAGGGGATCCAGCATTCGAACCTGGTTCTGTTCACTCCCAAGTTCTTGCTGTCTGCCTGGTGGATTTCTAATAAGCTGACCTTGACCCCAGGATCAGTGAAAGGCCACAGGCTAAATCAGGTTCAGAAAGCATGAACCCCGTCTGGAGGAAAGAAGTGGGACAGCGACAGTGGGAATAAAGGGTCAGGTGATGAGAATCAACACTGGTGGGAGCTTGGTTAGGATGAAGGAAAAGAGTAGTCACTTCCAGTTGTTTTCCTTGTCCTTTCAAAGGCCTTTGTGCTCCTCACCTTGAGCTTCCTATTTGAACAGCCTCTTGTACATGGTATTTTGAAATCCCATGTCTCCCCAGTTTATGATTATTTTACATTTTGCTTTTTCTATATGTATCAGGTCATGAGTTCTATAGAAAAGCTGGTCACACCTACAGGGGTGCTAAGAGCAAGCTTGGTGGGATGTTCGGCCCCAACCCGTATAACATTTGACTCTCAAAATCAATAAAAGGTTTCCGTTCTGGCGGGAGGGAGGTGTGGTGGGAAATGAGTGGACGGGCTGCTGTGGAGGAGACAGCACAGTGAGGAGAAGGAAAACCTATGTGGTCAAAAGAAGCTGGACACCCCTTACAGATCTGCCTCCAGGGCATGAAGGGACCCTGGACTGTTCCACGCGGCTCCAGGGATAATGCCTCAGGAGTAAGATAGATGCCTTGCGCAGCCTGGGTCTGGCTTAATTTACTTCTAACTATATATCTCCATAGCATCCTTGAGTGAATGGTAGAGCTGACATGGAGTTCCAGCAGCAGCAGGTCTTTGCAGATGAGAATCTCAAAGCCGTCCCAGTGGTTGGCAAACTGCAGCTCGGCAAACCTCGACTCGCAAGCCACATGTGGCTCTTTGGCCCTTTCAGTGTGGCTCTTCCACAAAATACCGACTTCTGCACACGGGCCACAAAGTTTCAATCACACTGTACGTGCGTACCCGCACGTGGTATTTTGTGGAAGAGCCACACTCAAGGGGCCAAAGAGCCACATGTAGCTCGTGAGCCGCGGTTTGCCGACCACGGCTCTAGCCTGCCGGGTAGTACTTTGGGATTTCCACGACTCCTAACATCACCTACACACATGCATACACAAATTTTCCCGAACCTCACTTCTCTCTCTACAATACCCAGCCTACCTCTGCAGACTCATCCTGGGCCTCTGTCTGCCTTGCTTTCCAGGCTCCAGGCCTGCTCATGTCTCTGCCTTTCGAATACTCCATGCTCCTTTCTGCTCAGAAACCTTCCTATAGGTTGCTCCTTCCCAGGGGGCACTTTCACATCCTAATTGACCCACTTAACTCACTCTTCAGATCTCAGTTCATTATCATTGCCCCTGGAGTCTTCCTCCTCCCTCCTCCCCACTACATCAGTTCCTCCTGTTAGATACTCTCAGAGCTCCCTGCACCTGCCACAATTTGCAATTATACATCCCATGGTGATTTCCTGTCTCACCCACAGTGGTTCTCAACATTCTGGCCCTTTAAATACAGTTCCTCATGTTGTGACCCAACCCTAAAATTATTTTCATTGCTACTTCATAACTGTAATGTTGATACTATTATGAATCGTAATGTAAATATCTGATATGCAGGATGGTCTTAGGCGACCCCTGTGAAAGGGTCGTTCAACCGCCAAAGGGGTTGCGACCCACAGGTTGAGAACCCCTGCCCTAGAGTGTGATGTGAGCTACATCAAAGCGGAGACTATGCCTTGTTCCTAGAACCTGACCACAGAACCTGGGATGTAGTGGAAATAATAACAAGGGTGCCGCGACCACTGATGCTGCTGCTGATACTAGTGGCTAATGCACCCGTGGGCAAACTATGGCCTGTGGGCCGGATCTGGCCCGTTTGAAATGAATAAAACTATTGAAAAAAAGACCTTACCCTTTTATGTAATGATGTTTACTTTGAATTTATATTAGTTCACACAAACACTCCATCCATGCTTTTGTTCCGGCCCTCCGGTCCAGTTTAAGAACCCATTGTGGCCCTCGAGTCAAACAGTTTGCCCACCCCTGGGCTAATGCCACTGGGTGCCCAGCATGTGCCAGTCTTGCTCCTAAGTGCTCTACTTGCACCCCTTCTCTTACACCTTGAAAACCTGATGAATCAGGAGGCACTCCACTGCTGAATGAATGTGCCTCATTTCTCTGAGCCTCATTTTCCTTCTTGACAAAATGGAGAAAGTAATATGTGAGCAAACCACAACCAAATTCAAATTTCCTCTCATTATTTACAAACAAACATTTGCAGAACTTTCTGTGGGTTTTAAAAATATGTGTGTATGCCTATACCCTCAACCTTATTCTAAAACAGCATTTCTCAGCCTTTTAAAAAAATTATTGCCACTCCCACACACACAAAAAGAGAAAACATACATTAAATGTAAAGTATTCCTAATGAGAGAAATTAATAAGATTCCTTTGGATAAGGTTGAGTTCTGGAGGGCCACAGACCATTGTCATATCTATGTGGCTTTTGCTTTTTGTCTTTCACAACCAAAAAGCAATTTTTTTTTATTGCTTAAAGTATTACAAAGAGTATTACATATGTCTCCTTTTTTTTACCCCCGTCCTTGACACGGCCTTCCCGCTGTAGTTTGACAGTATCTCTTTGATAGTAACCTCACTGCTCCTCCCTTTGAGAAAATGTTCTAAAAGAAAAAAGGGCAGCGAGAGAAAGAGGAAAGAAGGAAAGGAAGGAGGGAGGAAGGGAGGAAGAGTGAACTGAGGAAGCTACAGAGATCCCATGATGGAAGATGGGGGTTGAGAAGCAGATGAAGCCAAGTTGAAATAAAGCTAATATCCAGCCTTCCAGGTGCTCACTAGAAAAAATATATAATTTCTTTAAAACTAGAAGATCATACTGAGAGCAAATCACCTTCCGCCATTCCTCCTTTAAACTCCCAGATGTTGTCCTAAGATGTTGCCATGAGAGCCACTGGGATGCAGGTAGGCTTGTGTGAAGTGCTCAGGTGAGGAGGGGAGGGGAGGTTGATGGCCGGACAACAGATGAGAAAACAGCTTGGTCACAGCTGGCGCCCAGCAGGTCTACCACAGAGAGCAGCTCTTACACAGAGAGGGTCCGTGGAATTCTTTGTACTTGGGGTCTCTGTCTTCTGCAAAATGCATTGTGATCAGTTTAATAAAGTTTGAGAGGCAGAAATAGCTCCATTAAATAAATAAAAAACAACACTAAAAAATGAAAACCAAAATCCTGTTTTCTGCTGGTTTTTAGTAGCATGAGAGAAAACTATAGTTACTGTTCTTCCTGAGGGCAAGGGCTGGCCTAGAAAAGTCCATCGATACTGTTATTTTCTCCTCTGATGCTTTCCATGCATCAGCTAGTGAGAGAGAATGGTAAGTCCCAGGCTTTCGTGTCTAAATCCCCAAAGATCTCATCTCTCTAACCAATCACCGGGATAACAAAATGATAGTAATCCCCCGAACATGTTAACACATTCTCATACGACCTCAGCGTGTTTTTGAAACCTGTTGTGAGAGAGCCGTCACACACAGGCAGGACAAAAATGCACTGACATCACTTCTGTGCCAGACAAAGGTGGAGCTTTTACCAACAAGACAACAGCCTTTCCCAGCAGGCCAGAGCCACAACAATGTCCAGGACGCTCTGCCCCAGAGCCCTTGCACCAGCTGGCTGGAGTCAGAGGGTAGGGCAGCTAAGGGAGGGCCACGGAGACTTTGCTGACCTCCCTGGTTGCTGGAGAAATGACCTATACGTGCCTTAGGCAAACACACTTGACTTCCCCTAAGGAGCTGCTCTTCCTCCCCCACGATAGCATCAGACTCATCTTGCTCACCTGCAGGAGATAGGGGCCACCATGTCCTGCAGGCCCTCTGCATCTCCTGCCTGGGCCACTACGAGAACTTCCTAAATAGTCTTTCCACTACTCTGTCCCTTTCTCCTGTCCATCCTTTGCCTGATCCCCGTGGCACTTCTAAAGCAAGCTTAGAGTGTGTAATTCACTAGCCTGAAATTTTTCACTTGTCTCCTGTTGCCAAGGGTGTCAAACTCACTCTTCTTAACCTGTAATAGCAGAGACGTCTCATCCTGGCTCCTGTGTTTCCAGTTTTCCTTCCATCCCTTCCCCACTACTCACCTGTGCCAGCCACAGTGAATTCCACAGGATTTCTGAGACAATCGGGCCCTTTCACAACTCAGTGGCTTTGCATAAGCTGTTCTACCTCCAAGCATGCCTGGGGAAACCCCTTCTCATCATTCAAGATCCAAACTCAAATGACATTTCCTCAGTAAAACCTTCCCTGAATCCCCTTGCCACCAAGGACAGAGTGGGTAGTGCCCTATGTCACTCTCCACATGTCTCTGTGAGGGAGGCAGTACAGCAAGCAGCTAAGGAGGTGCACTTCATAGATGAACAGGGTTCAAACCCCAGCTCTGCATATTCTAGTTTTCTAACCTTGAACGAATCAGCTAATCTATGTCTCAGCATCCTCAACTGCAAAACAAGAGGAATAATAGTAGATACCGCATAGGACTTACTATGAGGTGTCAAGCACCCGAAACCCTCAGAAGCGTGTCCCATTCATAATAAGTGCTCAGTGTTAGCTATTATTATTATGTCCACTAAAATTTTAATACTGTCATCATCTGTTAGGTGTTTCTTTCCTTGTGTAGGGTGGGGACTGTGTCTCGCTCATGCTTACATTCCTGGTGCCTAACAGTTCCGCGTAATAGGCCTTCAATAAATGTTTATTGAATAAGTTGATTATTTTCTAGGCAGTAAAATAGCCCCATGACTCCAGAGATTATATCTCAAGGAACTTTATTTCTTCCTTTTGCTCTATGGAAAGACATTACGTAAATCCATAAAACATTCTTTCTGGAACAGAGATGGTTGAAATCAGTTTCATAAGTCCCTCCTTGACGTGGGAGTCTGGCACCCTGATCAGAGTGCTGGCTCTAGCAGGGCTGTGTGTCCCTGGGCAAGTCCCTTTCCTTCGTGTGCTGGGCACTGTTCTGGGGGCTGGGGCAAAAGCATTGCATACGACAGGCAAGGTTGCTATTCTCAGGGACCTGGATTGAAGGGAGATAGTACATTAAACAAGAAATCGGAGAAAAAATAGAAAAGTTGGGCAATGGTAAATGCTATGATTGAAATGAAACAAGAAAACATGTTAGAAAGTACCTGGAAAGGCTACTTTAAGGAAGTCTTCTCTGAAGGCTAACAGTAACATTCAAGGCTTAGATTTGAAACCTAAAGGGAAAACTTTCCAGGCAGAGGGGCAGCTACTACAAGGGTTCAATGTGAAACTGAGCTTGGAGTGCTCCGGGGATCAGAAGAAAGACTGTGCCTGGAACCTGGGAAGTGAAGGTAAGAGTCATACCACTTGAGGTCACTGAGGAAGACAGGGGCCAAGAGGAGGAATGTGGATTTTATACTAAGTGCACCAAGTGGTCATTGGGATGTTTTGAGCATAATAGAGTTCCTGTAGGGAGAATAGATTACGAGGTAAATAGAGACAGAAGTAGAAGCCGTGAGACCAGTTAAGAGGCAATTCCATTAATGTAGGTGAGAAATGAACAGCTAAATTCAGGTGGTGTCTGAGGAGAAGGACTTAATGAACCAGAGTCCTAATTCTGATCAATGAAGTGTAGGGGTGAAAGAGAAGAAGCAAGATGTTCCTAATTTTTTGTCCATAGCGTTTGAGACAATCCTATTGGCAACACATTCTACACCTAGGAATACTACTTGAGTCCATATACCACATGACATGGGTGGGCAGTTACTGGATGGGGATAGGAGATTCAAGACTTCGGTCTTCAAAATGTTAAGTTTGAGAAGCCTTGTAGATATCCAGTGGAGATGACAGAAAGTTGGATATACGAGTCTCGAATTCAGTGGGAGAAGTCAGGTCTGTAAATATGCAAGTAAGAATCATTGGCATGCAGATAGCATTTAAAGCTATGGGAGCAGGTGTGATCACTCATGGAGAGCATATAGTTGAAGATATACTCTCAGAGCAGAACCCTAGGAAGAACAGTGTTTGAAGGTGGAACAGTGGGGACAAGCAAAAGACACCAAGAGGAAGCAGCCAGTATCGAAGATGAACTCGAAAAGAGCCTGTTGTCATGGAAGCCAAGAGAAGAAAGTGTTTCAAAACAAAGGGAGTGGCAATCTGGGTCAAATGCTGCTAAGAGATCAACTGGGAAGAGGGTTGAATTTGGCAACATGGAAATCTTTGGTGACTTTGAAGGGTTCAGTTTCACTTTTCATCTCTTCAGTCTAGTTTGTCTATCTTTAAAAAAAGAAATTGTTTTCAAACATTTTAAAAAAGAAGTACTCTTTTCTTAAAATTAATCATTAAAGGAATCTCAAGATATAAACAAAAAAAAATTGGAATGGCTGTAGTTGAAGCGGGACTTCAAGAATGTATCTAGTCCCAACTCCTTGCCCTTGCAGTTGACCTGAAGGCAGCTTTGGAAAATGCTCAGGCTCCTTGGAGAGATGACCCAAAATTACTGGGCTGAAAGGGTCTTCGGCCATGAGAATCTGAGCGGGAAGGTGTGGGTAGCTCTCAGTCTGGGGAGTAGCCGGCATCCACTGGCTAGGAACATCCTTTACGGGTCCTGAAGAACACGGCATCCCAGGATTAGAGTAGGAATGCTTGAGAGCTCCTATAATCACAGTCCATTCTGGTTTCAGTACCCATTTCCTGCCAGAGTAGGCCACTGGCGCACCCATTCAACTGGTTTGCCCAGATCCTGCCTCTGCCACACCTCCAAAAAACATCTAAAGCCCTTCCTTTGTTGCAAAATGATCCAGTGTTATTTCCATAAAACGTGGGGAGCTGAGCATATGTTCACACACGCAACCTGTGTGTAGTGGAAGATTTAAAGGGAGACATCCTTGGAGGGAACAGGCCGCCAGAATAAATTCCTGGTTCCCTTAGAGGAGCCGCCAAGCATAACATCGCTTGCACAGTCCCTGCTCTCCCAGAAGTGAGCTATAGCTCTGTTGCTCTGTTGGAAATAATCACAAAAGGAATGTTTACGTATGGCTAGTGGGAGAAGAGGGATCAAAGGTAATGTGAAGGATCCCAATAAACTGACAGAATGAGATAAAAGTCTTCACTCACAGGGTGCCCACTCTGTGTCAGGCACTCCGCTCAGCCTGGGCAAAGGTGAGACAGATGCAAAAAGATAACTTCCTCAGGACATCCCTTTGGCTTATCTGATTGAGTCATCTTCCTTCGGTTAGTTCTGTGACAGCTTCCCAATCAGGCCATTCATTAGAATGTCAGGGTTTTCCCATGGACTGCATTCTTGCTGGCTACTGACATATGAGGTTGAGAGCGCTTACATCACAACGGTATAGCAGCCACCCCTGATACTTATCTGCACCGACACTTGACCACTTACAAAACTTTTTCTTATATGTTAAGAAGTGGAACATTCCTTTCACTTTCGTTTTGTGTAGCCTTTATGTTTTCCTCTCCCTTTTTCTTTGTTGTTGTTAAACTGTATTGGAGGGGTCGTTTCGTTGTTGTTCTTTGTTTCTCAGATGTAGATAGCCTGCCTCAAAAACAAAGGCCTGACATAAGAAGATATCACCGTGGGGCAGGTGCCAGGGTGTCCATTCCAGGACTCAGTAAAATCGCTGATGTGCATTAACTGCTGGCTGATGTCTGGTGTCCAGCGTAGCCAGAGCAGTCAGGGGAGCTGTGAATAGGGGATGCGGTAGGGGTATACAGATCATTTGATCTGGACAGCAAAAGTCAAGGTATCTCTATTGGGAAAGGTCCTTGGAGTATTAAACTATCTCACCTCCTCACATTCTCACCCACCCAGACGAACCCAAACCTCAGGCTAGATCATATCCCAGGCAGGCACATCAGCACAGACACATCTGCAGAACAAGTGAAGCTGGGTGATCGAGTCTGGGGAAGAGGGACATCCCACTGTACCCTCCTGGCGGGCAGGAGAGTGAGCAGAGGTGACAGCGCTTATAAGTGAGATGTGCTTACTCACTGGGTCTTTGCTTTGAGCTCGCAGACAGCTCTCATCTGTGAGATACTTTCTTTCCAACTTATACTGTACATTACAAAAATATTATCTCACCACCACCCTGTGGGGGTCTATGTATAATATTCTCATTTTACAGAGGTGACACGGAGACATTAGGTCAGCCAGGTCATAGAGCACTTCACAGAGCCTGGATAATGACCAGTTTGTAAATCCCAGGGCCCGAATTGCCTCACTGTCTGAGTTGTACACAAAGCAGGAGCAGGTTGTTTTCCCTAAAGAACGAAAGCAGTCCCTGACATCCTCTGCCATGTGTTCAGATCTTGGGTTCATCCCTGGAGTTTTATGTTTGTGCCCCCCTCCCCCACTCCCCTCTGTCTTTCATCTTTTAAAGATTTTGTTGTGAAGATATTACTCTTGGAATGTACCTTGTTTGGCAAGTTCCCATGGCCACTGGAGACTCAGCCTGAAGGGAAGCACTAGGAAAATATTTGTGATGACTCTGGAATAGAAGACAAGGACACCATTCTGGCTGGTTTCCACTCAGAAAACCCTTCACAAGTGCTGTGGGAGCCAGGGGAGGAGGAGGGGCGAGGCGGAGAGGTCCCCTGGGATGGGAGGTGAAATGCCGTGTGTCCATTTGAGGTTACCTCTGGTCATTTGTAGCCTGAGATTAATGGACCTCAGATCCTAATGCAACTATGATAGAGATCACACCTAGATTTTCATCTTAATCCTTGGAGTTGAGCAAACATCAAAAAGCTCAGCAGGCTGGTTCAGATCATTATGATAATGATTAATAACAGGCTTGTTTACAGAGCTTCTGTCTCCACGGTTTGCCATGGTCTCTACGCAGGAGTCTCTGTTGTGTGAAGATAACACAACAACAACAGAACTGAATGAGTTTCCCCAAGTACATCCATCTCTCCATGAGCTCTGACCCCAATTCTCCTCCTCTTTAATGGGACTTTCTTTTACTCCGCTGATTCAAAAGCCATTTTGTCCATGTAAATGATAGAGGGAGACTGTTTCATAGACTACTCGATTGTATCCGTTTCTAACACAGCATACACATTGCATCAACACTGTTTGCATCTGCCTCTCTCTCTATATCCAGAAAAGGCAGGAGATAAGACCACATATGATTCACCTTTTTATTTGTAGCACTTAGCCCAATGTCCCCATACATAAAAGATGCTCAATAAGTGTTTGCTGTGTTGTTAAACTTATGATGTCGTCACTGTGAGGAGCTTTCTGGCACAATTTTTTTTATAGAGAAGAAAACTGGATCCAGAGAGTGGACATGACTATCCAAGGTCACTAAGCTGTGACTGGAGCAGACCTGAGTCTAGAGATATTGTCACTTGACTAACTGGCCACGGCTCTTTCTACACAAACAACAGGCCAATCAAATATAGCAGCCTCCCGGGAAATCTATTATCAGAAAAGTATGAACATATGACCCTGGGTAACCTTGTTGCCAAATCTCCAAGCCTCTCTGATATCCTCCCAAGGAAGAACTCAACAGCGCTGGTTCATTCTGGGATGGATTCTATTAGTCAGGCTTTTAAACTTGAGCCAGGAGGAGCAAGGACGAATTCTTCTCGTATTCTGACTCAGAATTGAAATGGAGAGAAATGAAGTGAAAGCTCACCATTTCTTTATCATTGCCTGGGAATGGAAGGGATTCTAAATAAGGACAGGGATTAGCGTTGCTCATGACGTTAGGGAGGAATGAGCAAAATACTAGTAAGTAATTATGGCCATTATTCATTCAGTATCAAAGGAGAGTCTTAAGTGGGGGAAAAAAAGATTTCTGGGCAATTATTCATTCAAAGAGCTTAAATAAGTTCTTATCCTTTCAACCTGATCAAACCAAAAAGATCTCCAATTATCCCCTAACGCCAAAAGGACAAAAGACTACCCAGCTTCACCTTGGGAGGAAGTCTTGAGCCTTGAGGACTGGCCAGATGGTCTATTTCTGTCTCAGACCATTAGGGCTGTGGTAGGGGCTGATATCCCTGTCACTGGCCCTGAACTCAGAATGATTATTTCCATAGATGTACGGATTTGTTTCCCTTTCTCTCCAGCCTCTCTCTTGCAATCTTGCAAGGGAAGGGTATGGTGAAGCAAATTAGATCAAGAAGAGATCAGTCTCATGAATTTGGCCTCATTAGCCCCAGAACTTCCTCAGTCTAGGCTCCACAGCAGGTCTCTTCTAATTGCTGCTGCCTATCAGTTAGTGTGATGAGTGGTGTGGCTCAGGACCAGTGGTAGACATGTTGGCGGGTTCAAACATGTCTCCTGTGAGCTTTTATGGAAGGAAGGCAATGATACATACCTCTTGTTCAGCAGTTCTTATGGGCCACATCTCAGCCGGGACCATGGTTGATTTAGTTGATGAAAATAAATGTGATTCATTTGATGAAAACACTGAATGATTTACTTAAATAATTTATTTGATTTTTTAAACCATCATTCTTATCAAAAAAGGAAGTGGCATGCTATTGCAAGAGGCCAGTTATGGGGATGAGACTGTCTTGGGTTCCCGTCCTTGATCCACTCACTATCTGGGTGATCCTGGCTAATTACTTAATCTCTCTGAGCCTCTGTGTCTTCATTTTTTTAAATAGAAATAGCAATTTCTCCACTTTGATGGATACTCTGAATATTTAGCTTTAAAAAAGATGAAGAGCATGAAACATCAAGAATATATAATAAATAGTTCTTTACTCTTTCTCCTGAAATCTTTGGTTTCGTGTTCTTTAAAAAAAATAAACAATCAAAGTCCTGAACTAAATGGATTCAAATGTGCGCTGTCATTCTTTTTAGTGCCTCAGCCAAACTGAGGGATGATTCAGTGTTTAATGCAAGCAGGTGATTATACACAGCGTGGCACATTCGTAGGCCAGGCAATCTATCAGCTAGAATGATGGATCACTCCACTCAGTTTATGAGAAAACTTCCCTTGCTGCTAATGAACCCCAGATCAGACTTGGTTGAGGGCGTGTCCCTGAGGGCACAGGGTCATTTTCTGTATGTGTGAAAGGGCACTCTCCATTTGGTTGTGCCACACCCAGCAGGAGCACCTGCGTGCTTTGTGGGGTGAGGTGGTTGTGTCTATGTGTGTGGTGTGTGTCGGCATCTGAGTTTGTGGACTCTGCTTGATTGCCACCATATCTTTGCGTAGATTCCTCAAAATACAGCGCTGGAAGCCTGGCCCTATTTCTGGAGAGAGGAGCTTCGGATGGCGCTAATAAGACCAACAAGACATCCTATTACCTGCAGCCTTCTCCCAGGCCTTTTAAAATGGGAAAAGCAATTTCTCCACCACAAGAGTTACTTTGAATATTTGGCTTCATGTGGCCCCATTTTTAATCCTTAGATGAGGAAAGGAAAAAACAGAGAGGTCAAGAATTTTTCCCAATGTCACACAGGTATTAGAAAGAGGGGTCAGGAATGGTTGTTTCTTTTCTTTGTCTGGTATAAATTATTTATGTTGGGGGGGCCCCTTCTTCCTGGAAACCCGATCTCTTGTGTGTATATACATGTATGTGTACATACCATTTAAAAACGATAGTGAATTCTTTATAGTTTCCTAAAATGTGTGGACTTCCTTTATGCTCTCACACCTTGTATGTGCTGGTGCCTCAGCCTGGGACACCGTATAATCTCTCACACCCACTCATCCTTCTGGGATCCGCTCAGGTGCTACCTCTTCTCATAGACGTATCTGGCTTCTTCAAGTTAGGAAATTTTCCTTTTTCTATTCCTCCCGAACATTTTTGTCAATTATAGCACTTTCACAATATAGGTTGATCACTTGTACCAACAGTGAATTTCTTGAAGACCTACAGCATGCTTTATTTATTTATCTCAGCATCCACAGTGCCTAGCACAGGATCTGACATACTCTGAATCTCATATTAAATGAATGAATGAATGAATCAAGCAGTCAATGAACAGATGGTGTCAGGCCCAGGGCCAGGTCTAAGTGTGATTACAGCCCAGAAAGACGAAGAGCTTTGTGAGGAGGGAGGGGTCTTGCTCAGCATCCCCTAAAGCATCAGGGCTTCAGAGGGGAGGCAGCTCCCTTGGGCAGGTGCACAGGCTTGTATGATGCACGATAGTTCAGTGGCTAATAGGTCAAGTGATTTGTCCACGTTCCTGGAGTGAAGTTTTCAGCCTGCGCTCGCCTCAACTCAGAAAGCCGGGCGCGTGATGCTGCACGTCTCCTTCAGCACAGTTAAATTAAGCTTAATATCTTATGACTCAAGAGTTTGCACACCAAGGCTTGGCACTTAATATTGTAATTACCCCTTTTGATTAGAACTGCCTTTCATAAGCAAATCGACGCAGTGATTTGACAAGCTGGAGGAATTGTGCTTGGAGCTCACCCTACGAGTTCCGCAGGGAGCTATAATCATAGTAATTACTATCGAAGCGAGATTCCAGTTCTCGATGTACCAGGAGGTAAGTGAGTAAGAGTCACACGCTGCCTGCTTTCCCATCTCGGGATAGGCTGTGGGGCTGAAAACAAGGAAGAAGGTGGAAGTAAACAGTGTGATCACAGTCGGCCCACAGGCTGCGGTGTTTCTCCTTCCACGGGGCTCAGCCTCTGGAGGTTCAGAACATTGAAAAGAATTCTTTAGCTGCTATGTGGTGTATGTGGTGTGTGTGTGTGTGTGTGTGTGTGTGTGTGTGTGTGTTTGTGTGTGTGTGTTTGTGTGTGTGTGTGTGTGTGTGTGTGTGTGTTTCGCCTACTTTCTGAATACGTAGAGAAGGCAGATATGAATCCACAGACTCTATCCTTTGAGGGGCCCCCCAACTCATGTTAGGGTGAATGTAGAAACTGAAACTCAAAAGCAAGGTTTGCAATGACTCAACAATAGGCTTGGTGTTCGAGTTCATCTACAGATAGAACATTCCCTGAAGGGTGTGTTCAGATCACCACTGGAGGTGCTCAGAGCGTTCTGGGCTGGTTTTTAAAGGACAAACGCCTCGCCAGGGACAAGAGCCTTATTCCAAACCACAGGGAGCCTCGCTCGCAGCCACAAATGCCTGAAGCTTACAAATGAGCAACGCTGCCCTTCTGTTCCATGGCCCTTGTGCTGGCTTCCCCGGGAGGCTGGAGCAAGTCCCAAACACTAAAGAGGCCTGCTTCCCAGCGGGACTCAGGAGGGGGCTCTGAGGACTCTAAGGAGGCCTGCTTCCCAGCGGGACTCAGGAGGGGGCTCTGAGGACTCTAAGGAGGCCTGCTTCTCAGCGGGACTCAGGAGGGGGCTCTGAGGACTCTAAGGAGACCTGCTTCTCAGCGGGACTCAGGAGGGGGCTCTGAGGACGCGCTATTTCTTTTCTTTGTCTCATAGAAATTGTTTATGTTGGGGGCCCCCTGCTTTCTGGAAACCCGATCTCTTGTGCATAAACCCCACAATTACGGCTCCCCACTGTCCATACTTTATGGATTCCCTCCTACCCCCACCTTCTGCTTTCCCCTCCATCATCCACAGCCTGAAAATTCATTTAACAATTAACAGCACAAGAAGGAAAAATGCCACAAGACCCAGATTGCTAGCAGATGCTCTGGGGGTGCTGCGAGGGAAAAGGCGGTTTGAGGCCAGGGTTCCCTTCTCCGCCGTTTAAACGTCTACACAGAATCAGGTGAGACAGAGCACATTTCCATTCACGTATTCATCTGATTCTTATAACAAATATATTTTGAGTAACAGAGTGTGCCAAGCCCTCTGCTGGATTCTGGAACCTCGTAGTATTAATAATGAACATTTATTGAGTGTTTACTATATGCAAGGCCCTATTCTAAATGTTTTCAATGTAATAGCATTTAACTCACTTTTCAGAACAGCCCCATTTTGAATCCTCAGATGAGGAAAGAAAAAACAGAGAAGTTAAGAATTTTTCCCATTATCACACAGGTATTAGAAAGAGGGGTCAGGTTCTGATCCCAGGCAATCCGATTCCGGAGCCTACACCAGAAGAAAACAAATTTTTCCTGTAAAGGCCCAGATGATAAATATTTCAGCCTTCACGGGCCATCTGGTCTCAGTCGCAATTACTCAACTCCACTGTTGTAGCATAAAAGCAGCATGGACAATAGGAAAACAAACGAACATGGCTGTGCTCCAGTAAAACGGTTTATGGACCCCGACGTTGGAATTTTATAGAATTTTTTGTGTCACGAAATATTTTGTTGTGTTTTTTTTTTTTCTCAACCATTTAAAAACATAAAACCATTTCTACATCACAAGCCATACAAAAACAAGTGTTTGGCTGGAGTTGGTTAATCCCTAGCCTAAGCTATGCTATTCGTCCATTAGTGAGTAAGGAAGAATTGTTATCCTGGTGGGGGAGACATGGGAACTTAAAGCCCTTTTAAGAATCCTTTCATTTATGTGTTGCCTGCTCTGCCTGATTACTTCTCACCCTCTGTCCTCCTTCTGGCTCAACCCTGTGTGCCTCTGACACTCCGGTTTAGCATCAGTGGCTTTCAGGAGCTTCCTCTGACATCACCCTATGCGCAGCCCTCTGCTGTTTTCCTAGCATCTGTCCTGTCATCTCCATCACTGCATTCTTGGAGTCAGATAGTCAGATGTCTGCTCTGGGGGGTATGTCCTACTCATTCTGGATTCTGGCCTGGTCCCTGGCACTAATAGATACACAACCCATGTTGTGGAATTAACTTGTAGGGATTGGGAGGATGGCTCTCAAGAAGGGTCCATGCAGAAGGGAACTTTGGAATTTGGGGCTGAGTAAAAGAGTTCCCCAATAACATGGGGAAGGTCATTCTGGGGTGAACTGCATGTGACAAGACAAGAGGCAGGGATGAGGAAAACAAGGCATGTCCAAGGAATCGCCACTTTGGGGCAGAAGGGACTCAATGATTTTGAGGGCTCTGCCAGCCTGAGCCCAGTCCCAGTTCACATTGATGTAGGTGACCTTGGGGGAAGAGAGAGGGACAGGATCTATAGCATCTCCAGTTCTTCTACTCAATGCATGGGTGCTGCATGACCATGGCTCATGGCCTCTGTGCCTACCCAGCCACAGATCTCAAACAGGCACCTGTTCCTCCTTGAGCCTCTGTCCTTGATACAGTGAGGAGTTTGGCTATATGCTCTTGAAGAGTCCTTATCATGATAGGATCCTAAACACTACAAGGTTTCCATATGCCATATTAAAATACCTGTGGCTCAAAGGTTTATAAGTGGTGAGAGTCCTAGAAATGGAGGAAGCAGGAAAAGAGACATTACTCTCACCCACAAGATACAGGGGTGAGCAACAATCCAGGGCTTCAGGAGAGAAAGGATGATCCACACCCGATTACCTCGGAGGAGAGGGAGCTTGTTAAGGGAATTTAAAGCCTACTGTCTTAATAACCCTTTGTAGTTCCTTGGCGCCTGGCTTTTCTTAAAGCTCAAAGTATTTTGCAAACATTAGCTCATTAATCCTCCCAGAAGCCTTGTGAAGTGGGTAGGTGTGTATGTCTTATCCCCATTTGAGAACCTTAAATCTGAGGGGGAAAGGGGCTCAAGCCCTAACTTGTGTGGGGGCAAGGGGGAGGCCCCAGGGGCTGGACTAAATTGAATAGTAATTTTCAGGGTTGTTTTAAATCATTATTCTACCAGAGGAGGAGTGGATGGTGGGGAAAGCAGGCATGAGCTCTGGAACCAGCCAAATCTACATTACCAGGTCTAGTTAGGCTTCTACAACTTTGTGAATTTGGACAAGTCCCTCAACTTCTGTGAAATCCAGTTTCCCTTCAGAAAAGGGGGGGCGATGATACCTAACACCTCACCAATTCGTAGTCTGAGAAATGTAAAGTTCATCTCAAAGTCATTTGATTATTGGAAGTTTCCATACAGGTATTTAAGAGATTGTGATTAGAGAGATTTTTATTAAAAGTCACCAGACATTTGGCACCCAGTTATATGGGTTTTGTGTTCCGGAGAGGGAAATTCAATGCATGGAGCTCAGATAGGGCGTGAATGGGGAAGGCGCTCTGGGCGGGACAGTAGGGGTGGGAATGAGGTCCTGGAGGCTGCACTCTTGGTCTTGTTCAGAAAAGCCAGTCTACCAGCCTGAGTTAAGTTGTCTTAAGATAAAACTGAAGAAGGTGCTTATAATCCACTGGCTGGGAAAGAGGTTAGGTAGATGATAAGTTCATTTCTCCTTGGAGCCCAGAAGGCTTGAGTAGGGAACCAACCTTGTCAGTGTGAAGACTGCTCTGGCTTCAGCATAGAGAACGCTTAAAGTAATACAAAGGGTATTACATATGTGTCCATTTCTCCCCCCCCCCGCCCTAGACAGTCCCCTAGCCTCCCCTAACCCCCAAAATCACAATCTTAATATACCCCAAATGTGTCCCTGAGAGCTCTTAGTTGCAAACAACAGGATCTATACAGAGGAATTTAAGCAGAAAATGGAGTTATAATTATCAAAAGATATTAAAAGGATATCAGAGAATCTGTAGGAAGGCTGAAGAATTAGAGTTGAGGCTGTGCTTCCCGGAAGAGTATTTAAAACCACAACACACTGAATTATTGTTTGGCAACATAAAGAAGGGAACCTTGAAAACAGTATGCCACAAAGGACTACATATTGTATGATTCCATTTATATGAAATGTCCAGAATGGGCAACTAGAAAGATGACTCATAGTTTCCTAGGACTGGGGGGATGGGAAGTTGAGAAGTGACAGCAAAAAGGTATGGGGTTTTGTGGGGAAGTAATAAAAATATTCTAAAGTCATTGTAATGATAGATACACACCTCTATGACTGTCCAAAAAACAAACATAGAATTGTATACTTTGAGTGAATTGTATGCATGTGAATATATCTCAATAAAGCTATTAAACATGCACACACACACACCTTAGAAAGGTGGACACAGGAGGATCATTACTGTCTCTAATGCCAATGCCAAACAGGAAATTCCAAGAACTTAGCTTTATTGCAACCTCCACTCTCAGCATCCCTGGTACCACTTCTGCCTCAGGGACTCAGCCAAGCAAACACTGGCTCTCCCAAAAATGACATCTCTGCTCTCACCTCTATGAACACATGGAAGGTCTGGGAACATTCCATTTCTTCAGAAAGCTCTTTGAAAATTTGAAGTCCTGCATGGATGTATCTGACAGATGAAACCAAGAACACTCTGCATCTGTGTGTTACCTAGTTGCAAGGGATGCTAAAATTTCAAGTTCTGGTCACTATGTTGGGGATCAGGAAAATGTCCCTAGAAAAAGACTAGTCAAAAGATGATGGGGAGGGAGGGGTGAACAGGCGTAGCACAGATTTGTAGGACAGTGAAACCACTCTATTTGGTACCATAAAGATAAATATGTGTCATTAGACATTTGTCCAGACCTATAGAATGTATAACACCAAGAGTGAATTCTAATGTAAACTAGGAACCTTGGGTGATAATGACAAGTCAGTGTGGGTTCATCAATTGTAACAAATGCACCACATTGGTGGGGGATGTTGATCATGGGAAGACTATGCATGTGTGGGGATATGGGGGATATGGGAAAATATCTGAACCTTCTGCTCAGTTTTTCTGTGAGTGAACTTAAAACTTCTGTAAAAAATGAAGTCAATTTTTTTTTTTTAAAAAAAAAAAGATGATTGGCAGCCACAAATATAACAACATCCACTACTAGACTATATTATAGAATTTCAAAATAAAAATTAATAGAAATTGGTAGTTTTAACAGATCCCCTAAAAAGGCATTAACTCTAGAAGTAAAAAGTGGCCACGTAGTGTATGAAGCGTGGGCAGAGTGGTGAGGTGGAATGGCCACAGGCTTTGGAGCCCACCCACTCTGTGTTTGAAACCCAGGCCTTCCCCTTATCTGCTGTTTGATCACTATAAGCCACATAATGGCACGGAGTCTCACCTGGAAAATGACAACAGCAATGTCCACTTCACAGGCTTTTATTTCTAGGACTGAGAGGGTGAGTGCTAAGTGAGTTTTAGCTTCTTTCTGCCAACACAATTAATTGTTCCTACTAATTTTATTAGATCAGATTCAGCTGTTATCCTGATTCCTATGTCTTCATACTTTTTAAAAGATATGCTATCACTAGATTTTATTCTTATAATGAGCTTGTTGTTTGTGGGAGTTTTAAAAACTCATCTCTATGAGGACTGTATAGAAAAAGCACGAAATGCAAAATGTGGACAATGAACTGTTTTCCTTTTTCTTTCTTTTATGATTTCCATTTGTTTACTTCTTTTTAAAAGCATATATAAGTAAACAATCAAATAAAACAGAAAGTGAAAGTGAAAACTCTCAGAGCCTGGGGTATAAAAGAAGCATCAGCAGCTCCTTCTCCATTGAGTAGCCACATCCCCTGATGGCAGAAGTGGGCCCTCGCTAGGAGCCTGCACATCGTCTCATGGACACCTGCTCCAGTTGTGGCACCAAACATCCTATCTACCCATTCTGTCATGAGATGCCAGATACCACCTCTGGTCAGAATCCAGAAACCCCTAGGATTCAATAAACTTCCCAGGAAGCTTATTGCATGAGGTCCAAGTCTGTTACTCTTGTGGTTGTATAAAGCAAGACGATAACTCTAGTCTCCCAATTCCCTATCTAGACTCCTTGTCATTCCCCTGCCCCTTGTCAAATCTGACCCTTAAGGACTTCATTTACCATAAGGAGCAAATAACCAATAAGTGTGCTAGGTTCTTCAGGGGTCCCCAGTAATGGTGACCCAGTCTCTTGATTACATGTTCTTATCTTTCTGATGCTCAGTGCTTTCTTGGTTTCTAATGGCTTCATTGGCAGACCTTCTTATATTAAATCATGACCACCTGATATTTGGGTAGTATTTGAGGGTGGCAAGGACCAAGGTATGAAAGGCTAATGTGTTAGGGCCCAAAGTTATTCAAGTGGCCACAGAGAGAAAAAAATGTACTACAATGGAGCGGGAAAATGATTTTCTATGTCTGCATCTGACTTACACATAGCTTCCCAGAAGTAGGTGCTGGATGTATTTGACCATGTCATTGACTTTCTGTCTTCTCTTGGCTCCCTATTTCCTTTGCTCTAAGATTCACACTCCTTAGCAACCAAGCCTTTTATGTGAGAATCCTCCCTGCTTCTCTAACTCTACCTCTTGCTTCCTCTGAGATGCGTTTACTCTCTGGTCCAACCACATGGGAGACTTCCTGACTCCTCCAGGGGAAAGCAGAGGCTCTCTCCCGGTTTGTTCCCAAGACACAGTGGCTTCATTCAATAGTCAATCCATAAACATTTGCTGAGGATGTAATATAAACTCTGCACTGTGCTCCCATAATCCCTTGCACTTACATCTTCTTTCAGCAAATGTCACTCTGGATATCATTTGTTTACCTGTCTGGAAGGTGTAGTCTGTCAACAGACAGCCATGTGGAATGTTTGGTTATGACAATGGCGCCATTTCCTCTTTCTCCACACCCACCCAGCTGAACCCAACCCAGAATAAGAGAGCCTTGGATCCAGCCTCAGAGAACCCTCGGGAACATCATGTACTTCAGCACCCACTGCCTATCATCTGTGCTTTATCCCTTGTACATTGGTCCAGTCCACATGACTGGGTCTCTAGCTCAGTTTCTGTGCCAAGCATGCTGTTTCACTGTTGCCAAGGAGCCTAACCTGCTGTGTGGCTCTTTCTAATCTACCTGCCTCATGCAAGACTCGTACCCCAGAGGCTAGAATTGTTCTAGGGAGATCCAGTGGTGGCTGGGGTTCTGCTTGCCACATTAGGGACGAGGGACCTCCCAGTTGTTGCTGTAATTGCCTGCTCTGAGGACCTTTGCAGCTGGACACTCAATGAAATATCATACCTGAGTGTGCTTAATCCTTCTTCTTCACTTGCTGAATTGAACTTGCTTCCTGTGGATGGTGGATGACTCCCTTAAATATTTCTTCCAACAAGGAAGGTCGGCTGCCCTGGGCCCCTTCCTTCCCCAAAACACCACTTCCTACCCCAAGAAAGTGTACTTGATAAGGACCAATAGAAAGTCTTGAGCTGAATGTTTGCCATGCCTCAGGGAGAAGCCAGGATAACAGGGAAAAGGGGTGATTAAAATAGCCACACAGAAAGACTTCAGTAGAGTTTCATTGGAAGGACAGGGGGACACAAGAAGAAAGAAAACTGCAATTGGACATGAAAAGTCCAAAAGAACCAAAATACCATGGTCTTTGAATGTTTGAATCTAAAAAAGGATTGCCTGCATTTTGTGGGAAATAATAATATTTATTGAGCACTTAGAATGGGCCAATATTCTGCTAAGTGTTTGACATGCATTTTCTTATTTAATCTTTACAATAGTCTTTAGCGAGTACTGTTAATAACCTGGGTTTTTAGAAGAAGAAATGGCATGGAGAAATGAAGTAACTTGCCTTGCAACTAGGAACTAAGAGATGCCCATTAATAGGGAAATGGTTGAGTAAATTATGGTCTCTCTTAGCCATGAACTAATAGTCATTACAAAGAATAATCTCAAACTATCCCAGTTGACTTAGGAAGGCTTTTTTCTAGAGGAGTTGAGAAAAATAGCCAGACACAGATAAGTATACTCTGGCCCCACATTTGTTTATCAACAACATTAGCCTCTTATCTGTATATGTGTATATATATTTATATATATACTTACAGAATAACATGCACAGTATGATTCCAGTGAGGGAAAATACAGATACCTATGTATGTGCATTTATAGTTGATTATGTGTGAACAAGAAAAGAGAAAGTGATGGAAGAATTCTATTGACCTTGGCT
>NW_006296226.1:1258234-1271783 GCF_000327345.1 Myotis davidii | reverse complement strand
GATCTCCACTCTAACATCCCCCTTGTCCATGCACTGCACACGAGGGTTTGGACCCAAAAGGGTTTTCATGGGCCATCCTCAGCTCCACTGTCATGTCGAGTCAATTATGTCTTAATTATTATTTTTCTAGACACTATCAGTCACATGGCTAAGGCCACACAGCAGGCATCAGGAGAAGCCTAAATGGAAGTCCGTGGTTTTAGACTCCAAATCCAGTGCTCTCATGTGCACAGTCTAAGATTACGTAATGTGGAAATACATTTTAAAATACCAACTTTTAAAACTGCATAAAAATCAATCTAGTTAATATAGGGAAAACTTCTAGAGCTATGATGTATCGTTAGTATAATTATCCCTCAGCTTCTTTTTTGCCTATCATTAGAGTAAGATGCCATCAGTTACATGAGTAGTGGGTCCTTGATTATAGCCTCACACATTCATTCAACAAATGTCCACTGAACACCTAATATGTGCCCAGCACTCAGTTAGGTGCTGAGTCAGCCTTATAATCTGAACACACACTTTCTGCAGGTTTTGGGCCCAGAGCGATTAGTACAAGACTCCAACATTTGCCCTTTTAAAAGTAATGACACTGTTTTATTAAACATGAAGGTTTAGTAAAAATTAAAGACTTTTTAATTTTAGAAAGACTCCGAATCAGAAAATACAAGAAATGAGCATCATTTAGAAAAAAACAACTACTCTAAATTGGTCCGGCATGAGCAAGTGTGAGGGATGGCGAAGGGCACCAGCCTTTTGAGTGCACACTATTGCCAGACACTTTCTATGTGTCATTGTAACAAGTGCTCACAATACCCTACACAGGATGAATGCTAGTATTCAGTTTACCAGTGAGGAGACTGTGTTTAGGGGATATGAAAGATTTTTCCCAAGGTCCTAGGGGAAGTTGTGGAGCCAGGATTTGAGTATAAACTTGCCTAACTACAGAAATTGTGGATTTCTTTTCCTACTTTGTCCTGCTTGCAAAGGACACTGTTCCCCTAAAGAGCACATCAGGTTCACATGGCCCCGGTGAAACCACCACGGTGGCTGAGTGTGTCCTTCACCTGGGCCATGTGCTCCAAGTGGAGGTCTCTTTTAACACTAGAATTGTAACCCTGATTTTTCCTGATAGCCCATCGCTGCCCATCGCTTGAGGTTGTTTTGTTTCCAACCTTAACCAGCTAAGTGGTCTCCTTGCTTCTTTATGGTCAGCCTTACTCTTTCCTTCAATACATCCATCTTGAGTCTTCTTAAAACTCAAGTCAGGCCAGTTCTCTCTTCTGATCAAAACACTCGAATGGCTTAAAGTTCTTACATACTCCACCCCCACCTCCTTGAGCTCATATCTCCCCTTTCTCCCCTTGCTGCCTTGCCTCTGGATCTTTTAGTGCATGCAGTTGAGTATCCTAATTTATCTTTTTTTATTAATTAATCTTTGAAAAAATTGTTTTCATTTGCTTTTGCTAATTACATGTTCTTATGTAGTTGTAAGCCTCCCTTCCACAGATACTCTGGGCCCACTCCATTCCCCAGGCTTTTGCGCTTGCTGTTCCCTCAGCCTAGAATGCCTTCCCACGGATATCCAAGTGGCTCACCTCTTCACCAACTGAAAGTCTTTGCTCCTTTGTCATCTTCTTAGTGATCCCTCCCCCCTTACTGACTACTTTATTTAACACTGCACACCCCCTTCTCTCAGGACTTGGCATCCCCACTGCCATAATTTTCTCCAACATCACTTATCACCTTCTGATATATAAGATAATTTACTTTTATTTATGTTGTTCATTGTCTGTCTCCCTCTTCTAGAATATAAGAACCATGAGGTAAGAGGCTTTGATTTGTTCACTGATAAATTTCCATCACTTAGAGCAGTGCCTGGCACACAGCAGGCAATCACTAGACACCTGCAGAATTGAGGAATAAACCCTCTCGCCAGCCTGGTAAGCATGACTGTTATTATCCTCATTTTAAAGCTCAGAAACTCAAGATCAGACTTATATGCACAAAATCAATAACTTTGGGCTGATCTGGTATTCAAATGACAGTGATTCCTCAGGGAGAAGGAGAGGAGAGAAGAGGACGGAGGACAGGAGGATGCTTCTCCCCTACTGGACCCTCCCAGTTCCACACTCCCAGCAGCAAACCTCACCCCCATGGCCTCTGGACTCTACAGGCACATCAGAAGACTGTGGGAGTGAGTGAAGACACCCTCTGCATTGCCAGTGGGTCCCTGCTAGCAGTCTCTAAGAGCCCAAACTGAGAGCCAGGCTACCATTCTGCTTCTGGGAAGGAATGAAGAAGAGATGCTAACTACACATGAGAATGTTACAGGGGTGAGCCCAGGAGCCAGAGTGCTTGGAGTTCCTCATGTGACAGACTCTTTATACACACTTAAGGCCAAAATTAACGGGTGCAACAAGATAGCATCGCTTTGCTGGAACACCACAAGGTGCCTGCTGCTGGGGCCATCACACAGCCCCATCTCCCTCTGACATCAAACTCGGCTGGGCAGTGAGTATGGAGCAGTTACCACTCTAAGGTAAAGAGTCAGCACAGCTTCCAGAAGGTCATACATGCGCTTGTCCATTTCTTTCCTTTATTTTTTTCTAACACGGCTTGCCTTCCATCTTTTTTCTAGCCCCTATATTAGCCAGAAGGACACAGTATGGAAGCAGACTACCACTTTCAGGCATTGGGATTCTGGTAGGGAGAAAGACACATAGGCAATCACAATAAAAGCCATGTGACCTTGACCAAACAGCTGATGGACCCCGGCTCTGCAGGGCTTCGAGAAGATGACATTTAAGACAGTGAGGCTCTCTCTGAAGCACATAGGTTGGCAGGACTTAAGAGCGCTAAATTAGGCCCTGAGCCTGCATCCTCCAAAGAGGAAATGGGGAGGCTCCCACACTACATGTACCTGGAACAGATCCTGAGAAGCAAGTGGCCTAGAGGACCCAGTTGTAACAAGGGGTCCATGATTACCTAGAGTCAGAGTGTCTGCTCTGCCCTGGCCTAAGTTCAGGGAATTTCTAGCAACAATGACAATATCCATTATTTATTCAACTATGACCAAGCCTGATGCTACATACTTTTCATTCATCATCTAATTTAATTATTGCAATAACTGTCACAAATGAAGAAACTGAAATTTCCAAATGTGAAAGACTTTATGCAAAAGCCTCAAAGCTGAAGGCAGTATGTGAATCTAGGATTTAAATCTCAAAATCCAGTGCTCTTTCCTGAGCCCTTCCTCCATCCATTTCATGCTGACATCGCTCATGGACCTGTGGCTATTCTTAGCTCTCAAATCAGTGTCTTGGAGAAGTTGGAGCAACACCTGCTACCATGGGCCCAAAAGGAGACCGATAGAATTTTGTGGTTGGAGTGACTCAGGTTTAAATTTCAGTTCTCATGAACTCCACTTGCAACCTCAGGGATGTTGCTGTACTTTCCTGCTGCCTTAGATTTTCCTTCTGGAAAATGGGGATCACTGTATTGTTGTGAGGCTTCAATGGAATGAAGCCCATGACACAACCTGAACCTAGCAGAGTTTTTCTGCTGAACTCCGTGCTAAGTGTTTCTGACAGTGTTCTGCTTTGGGAGACAAGTGAAGATAGATAATGACCACATGCCAAGAGGTTGTCATCATGTCCTTCTTCAGTTAATTTTTTTCCTTATAAATAGGGAAATTAAGTGCTATCTTGGATCTGTCATTCTTGAAAATGAATTTACTTATGTATTGTTAGGACATTCTTCACACTTTCCCCAAATATCTTGCTCATGGTCAGGGAAGACCTAAAGGGAGCATGGACCACTGCCCAAACCTGCCTTAAACTCAGCTGAGTTCTTTGTCTCTTGGCAGTTTGTCAGCCATCAATTGCAAGCCCTTCACGGCCAAAGGTGTTTGGCCCCGAGTAATTACTAAGGGAATGTGATGATTTCCGGCATGGGAGATACAGTGTGAGTCCCACTGTAATTACTATGGAACCCAAGAGGTATAATTACCAAACAGGCTGCACCAATGACATCTGCTGGCATCTCAGATCAGTCTGTGCACTTGTTGCAAAGCAGCAGCTGTCAAGCCCTTTTACTGCATGAACTTGGGGATCCTCATTGACCTGATTATTTTATGGAAAGTTTTCTCTTTTTAAATGATTATAGGTTCAGCTGTAAGAAATAAGACAGAATGGTACGAAATAATACAGAGAGATCTACAATTTACTCAGTTTTCCCCAATGGCAACATTTTGAAAAACTATAATGCAGTATGACAACTAGGATATTGACATGGATAGAGTCGAGATACAAAACATTTCCACCACCACAAGGATCCCTCAGGTTGCCCTTGTGTGGCCACACTTGCTTCTTTCTTGCCCCCACCCCCTCCTTAACCTCTACCAACTGCTGATCTGTTCTTCTCCTATAATTGTGTCAGTTTAAGAATGTTAGATAAATGGAATCAAGCAGTATATAACCTTTTTGGAATAGGCTTACTCTTACTAGGATACTCTGGCAATGCATCCACACTATTGCATGGATCTTTCTTCTTACTGCTGAGTGGTATATTCCATGGGTTGGATGTACTGTAGTTTAACTACTCACCTGTTGAAGAACATCTGGGTTGTTTCCAGTTTGGGGCTATTATGAATAAAGCAGCTATAAACATTCATCTACAGTTTATTTGGGAAAAATGAAGGGGTACAGTTACTGGGTTATATGCTTTTCAGAGTGTTGTACCATTTTACATTCCCACCAGTAACTTTATTAGCTAGTGATCATATGAGTTTCCCCACATAGTCTATGTATGTCCTGTATTTTATTTTGTCTGTTTGTTTGTTTGTTTGTTTGGTTGGTTGGTTGATTTGGGGCTTAATTACCTGGCTAGAACCTCCAACGGTATGTATATTTCATAAAATGAATTGGGAAGTATTTTCTATTTTCTGGAAGATGTTGTGTACAAAAATTCTTTAAATTGCTGGTCAATTTTCAGTGAAACAATTTGGGCCTGTAGATTTTGAGAGTTTTTTTTTATTAAAAATCAATTTATTTAACAGTTATAAGGTTAGTAAAATAATCTACTTCATATTGAGTTGTGATACTTTGTATTTTTCAAGGAATTGGTCCATTTCATCCAAGTTGTCAGACGTATGTTTCTACTGTTGTCTTTAAGTCCTATAATGTTACTGCCTATTTCATTCCTGATATTAGTGATTTGGATTTTCTCCTTTATCTCTCCTCTTTGTTTTTGGGCCAGTCTTGCTAGAAGTTTGTCAGTCTTATTAATCTTTTCAAAGAACTAGCTCTTCGTTTCATTGATTTTCCTCTATTGATTTTTCTGTTTTCAATTTCTGAAATTGTTATTTACTTCCCTCTGCTTGCTCTGGATTTATTTTACTTTTCTTTTTCTGGGTTCTTGAGGTGGAAAGCTAGATGGAGCCTTTTCCTCGTCTCTAATTTATACATCTGTGCCATAGGTTTCTATTTCAGCACTATTGTGGCTGTGTCCCGCAAACTTTAATATGTTGCATTTTATTTACATTCAGTCCAATATACTTTTTAAAATTTCCCTTGAGAATTTTTTTTGGCTCATGGATTGTGTAGAAATGTGTTGTTCGTTTCCAAGTGTTTGGAGAGTTTCTCTCGTCTGTTGTTGATTTCTACTCTGATTCCATCGTGGTAAGAACACACCTTCTGTGTGATTTCTAATATTTTAAATATTTTGAGGTTTATTGACCTCTTTTGTGTATGTTGAATGTGTGTGTTGCTATGGTGTGTTCTGCTGTTGCTGGGGTGAGTGCTCTGTGTGTCAATTTCATCATGTTGTCTGATGGGCATTTCACAGGGGTCAGGTTCTGTGTTGACAGTTTTTGTCTCGTGCCAGGGACTCCAATGACATGAATTTAGATTTTTTTATTATTATTACTATCCTACAAGTCCTTGAGCTTCTCTTCTTTTCTTCTATTTTTAACTCTGTTGTTTAGAAAAGATGATTTAACTTCTTTCTTCCCAATGTGGATGGCCTGTATTTCTTTTCCTTGCCTAATTCTTCTGACTAGGACGTCTAGTATATGAGCTGTTAGGAATAAAAGAATATTCATATAAGGGATTAAATAAAGGTGGAAACTCAGAGAGGCTGGTAGAGCCCAAAAGCCAGTGTTCACTTCAATGGCATTTGCCATGCCTGACGAATCTGAGCATCATTTTGCTGCCTTGTGGCAAGTGAGTGGCAGAAGATAAGCCCAGGGTTCTGAGGAGTCCCCTCTGAATCCATAAAGCTGGGCCCTCAAGTGTCTACACCCTCCTTGTGTTGGGGTAGAAATTAACTTGGTCTCTACTGTCTCAAAGAGGATTGCAAAGAAAACTGTATGCCTCCCATACGGGTACCAAGTGGAGGTGGGGGCAAAGATCTCCCTTAAGAATTAATAACCACAAGCCACCCTCCCATGGGTTGCACCCTAACATGGACCAATTTTTACATGGGATTGTGTTCACTAACAGCTTTGGATTCTAAAAGCCTTAATACTGAATGCAAATCTGTACTTTAGGTTCTCTCAGTTGCAATGATTTAGAAGAATCCAACAAAGAAATAATCCACGTTAGACATTACTTCCTTTTCTCCATCTCTCTCATCTTCTTCCCTTCATTCCTCACCTGGGTATCTCCACACCATGCTGTTTTCACTCTTTCATCATTCCCTTCACCAGTGGCTAGCCCATCCTGCCTCTTGGCCAGCAGTGTCCACCACAGTTTCTTTCGCTATATTAGGCTATGCTGAGCTGATCCAGATCAACTAGACAATGCCAGCCTCCATGTCCCTGGTCCTCCTTCCTTCCATGTAAAGGGAAGAACACAGAGCCCCTAGTAAAGCGAGGTTCTTCTTTATTATTCTTACACTTTTATGCTGGATTTAAATTTTACTTCCTTCTACCACAAAAATCTAAGCTACCATGTTAATTAAACAACCCACACAAACCAATAGTCACACAGACAGAACCCCACTGTCTGCTCACTGTCTAGACAGAACCACACTGTCTCCAACATTGAAGACAATTCATGTGCATCCCTGAGCAGTCTGTTGTGGGAACATAAGGTCTACAGTCATACAGGGAAGGGACATTCTACCAGGGCTCTTGTGTGGGAGGAAGGAGCACATATCATTGTGAAATGCTTTGCTATATAAAAGTATCCCGTGAAATGCAAATGTAGCAAAGATGTCCCAACCACCCATGCCACTTCATGAGAATTCCAGAGTACCAGGAAATGTTGTGTCCAGAAATACTTGCAATTATAAGGGATAGTAATTATCCCTACAACAGTCATCATCAGAATTACAAAACTTCTTATTGTTGTAATCAATTAGCTTCACCATGACATGGATGCACTCCCTCACGTGTTTCTTTTCTCAGGGATCATGGGTACCCTAAGATGACTAATCACAAAAATATAATTTTGTCACAAAACCATCCCACAGAATGTGTCCTAAATATCAGATTCCAATTCAGCCACATGTATTGAGAGTCTACTCATATACAATCCTTACAACAGAGATGTGAATAGCTTGCATTTTTATATGTTTACATGTATGTAAATTCAGGTTCCGACAGGTTAAGTATTGTGTCCAAAACTAGACATCCAGTAAATGTCATACTTGAGATCTGAGGCCTGTTTCTCTGATTCTAAGTATTATGCTCTCTCCACTGACCAACCTGGGAACTAAAGCAGGATAAACAAGGTCCCTTGCAAATGGAGAAATCATACTGTGTCAGGAGAACGTCACCATTGTGGTGAAGGTTGTAGACCTGGTTTGGGGCAATTGGCTTTTCTCTGTCCTAGTGGCCTAATCTCTGAGTCTTTCCATTACTTAGCCAAATTGGTCACAATAGCAGCAGAATAAGAATTTGTGGATGGCTGACAAAATTAATGAGTGAGAGCAGGTATATGCTGCTTCAGATTTTAAAATTTTCCATTCATATTTATTATCTACTTTGCATTTCCAAAACAGGATAGGATGGGTTTTTATTATCCTCACTCTACAAATAAGGAAACTGAAGCTTAGGGAGAGTGTGTGCTGTGAGGGCCCAGGACCACACGACTGGCAAGTGAAGGGGACTAGAGCTGAAACCCAGAGTCTCTGACCCCAGGCTCAGTGTTCTTCCTGCTGCTCCAAAATAAACCCAAACCCTCCCTGTGCTTAAAACATAGTCTTAAAGCCTGTAGCTTCTCGAGGGGCTGTGGGGCATCTTGAGAAGAAGACCATCAATTCATAGATTCCTAGTTGAGTCCATATTGTCCTCCATCACCCCGGGGCTCATCCAGTTCATCCCTTCCCTAAAGCAAATGCCAGTTGAGCAATGCCAAACTCCTGATCTCCCAGGTCCATTTCCTCAGACATTGCCCTATGTAAGATGTACAGGATAGAGCCCCACCCAGGAGCATATGTGGACATTTGCTGGTCGTCCCTGTCACCCATTTGCCCTTCCCCTTCCCTAACTCTACCCTAACTTTTCTAGTAAAGCATTTTGAGTGGAATTAATCCTGAATTCTGACTCCCTGAAAATATCATCAAAATAGCTAGTTAATAAGACAAAGCTCAGTATCTTCTTATTGAAGTGAGGGAGAATACTGCCTGGTAGTCTTAGTAATGTCACAGGGATGTTTATAAGATTTTAGAGCCTGGTTTAAGATGGGCTTTCAGTGGGGGTATGCTTAATTAGGATTGGCTAAGGCTCATGATATAATAGCTTGGGACTGGTAGACAATCGAGGGCAGAGGCAGAATTTTTGAGAGGCAGAGTTCCAAAGAGTCTTAGAGAGTAAACAGTCATCTGATGCTATTTATTGAAAATTCCGAGTTTGATGTTCATTTGTTTACTTGTTTGTTTGGTTTTGGTGAGGCCTAGATAGTAAATTCCTGAAATAACGTAAACTAAAACTTTTATCTTTCTGGGCAAGAGTCCCCTGGAAGAGTGAGGCTGCACTGATGAAGACAGCGGAATAGTACAGTTACATTAGTGGAGATGGTCAGATAATAAAGTCAGGTTAATGTAGACAGTGAGCTGTATGGATCTAAAATGATTCGGATGTGAATTCATACCAGGAATGTGTTGTGAATGACTTAAATGATTCAGCATAGTCCATTCCCCTGGTCAATGTCATTGTCTCAGGGGTGGACACAAAAACCAAGTCAGGCCAATGGGCACCAGTGGAGATTTATCCTGGAGCTGTAGGCAAAGCAGACTTTCCAGTATCTACTGAATTTGAACCCTGGAGCCCATAACCCCACACATTGTTGTCAGTGACCTTGCAACCATAGGACAAAGTCTTCCTGGCAGAGAGCCACTGCAAAGGGAGAAGGGCTGAGAAAGAAGCCAGGCAAGCCAGGTTCTGGTCTCATAACTCACCTGAGCCATTGAACCAAACCTTGAAGCCAGCCCTACTGGGACTGCATGTAATTAAGTAAACAATGTGTTTCCTCTATAAACTAAGCCACTCGAAGGTGCATCTTCTATTACTTTCAATGCAAAGTGCCAAGGCCTGGCACGTAGTTGTTACCCAATAACAAATGGCAACTCTAGCCAAGACAGTTCTAGCTATTGCTCTGCAACTAACCAGCCAAATAACCCAAGTAAGCCATTAATCTCCTCTAGGCCTCTGATTCTACATCTATAACATCTCAAGACCATTAGGCAGTCTTTAAACCCCCAGTTGACTCCTAGGTTTCATTATTTTGTGTATTATCTTTCTACAAACTAAAATGAATTAAACTGGAAATCCCCGCCAGGCCCTGCCACATGATTCAACAAGCCAGTCCTGCAGAGATGATATACTGGTATTTGATACCAGCTTGGGTTCTTGGCTGTGATAACAAACAGGACTCTGACTTGGTCACCACTTGAGCAGATTCCAAGTAGCAGGTCAGATTTGGGAAGCTGGCTGGATAAATATTAGCTTTTATCACAACTCAAACATCCCCAACTGCCAAGCCAAAGAGTTCTTGGGGAGGAATTGTGTTCCCTCTTCCGCTTTGGAGAACTAGAAATCAAAATGCGATTTTGTCACGCTGCCCAGGAGATAACTCTTGGCTAGCTAGTAAATAAAGGTGGGGACCACCCTCTGTGTTTAAAGGTACTGCGTGCCTACGCTCACTCTCTCCTCTGGGTAAAGAGGAGTGGGGTTGGAATAACAAGAGATGCTGCCAAGAAATTGGAGGTGGGTTTTGCCACTGGGCAACCTGAGAACTCTGGTCATAGGAAGGCCGATCTGAAGAGTTGGGAGGATTATTAAAAGATCCTGCAAAAAAGTCACATCCAGGACCAAAAAAAAAGTTTGCAACTTCACGTTCATGGCAGAATTTCTTTCCAAATGTCAAAAGCTGTGTCAGCACAAACAAGAGGAGTCGGAGAACTGAAGTAATCATGTGGGTGACTCAAGTCAAATTGTTTTCCCCTAAGTTATTCTGTTGAGACAAAAGAATTCCCCTTCTGAATTTTCTAGACAATCATCTTACCCTTAATACCTCATGTTTGTACAGTTCATTACTGTTTTCAAAGTACAGCCCCGAATGACTCTTGTTCGGCGGCCAGAACACCCATGGTGATGGTCTCAGCGACAGGGAGGTGAATTCTAATCCCACGCTGGCATCCTGGGCCCCAGGAAGTCTGTGGCCTCGTAGGGGAGCATGTGTCTAGGTGTCATGGAGAGAGACACAGAGACAAGGGGAGAGAGGGAGGGAGAGACAGAGATACACAGAGAGGGGCGGGCAGAGGAAGAACGTGTGTCTGCCCAGGACCCAAACTTACTTTTTATGCACAGCGTTTCTAATAATCCTTTTGGATAGCAGTCAGCTTTTGGCCATAAATCACCAAGGCCATCGTTTCTTTAGGGAGATATCTGCAAGAGCAAATATTCGGAGGAATGTAAATTTTCTGGAAGTCTGAAAAAGATGAGTAAGCATTTCTTTCCTGGTGATTCATGCCCAATGCGCAGCCGCTCTCCCTCCTGAGATGAACGAGGACCGTCGACTTCCCATGCTTCGCTGAAGGTTTCTGGAAAGTGTTACGTGTCAGAGCCCAGCAGACACGCACCCCCACGCCCTCTCCCTGGGGACTGGGGACAAGCAGCCTGGAGTGGAGATGGGCAGGCACAGAGGACCAGGTTTGAGCCCAGCGAGAAGCCGGCAGAACTTGGCGCGGCGGGAGAAAGAACCACTTCTAGCCACAAGCCTCTCCAGCCGGGACCGGACACCCGGACACCCAAGGCTAAGGGGATGAATGGGAAGAGTGAGAGGGGTCAGAGCAGGAGAGACCACGCATGTCCTCAAAACAGACCCCAGACTAGGGGCTCCAAACCAGCTCCGCCTATGCTCACACTGAGACTCCAGCAAGTTCCATGTTCAGAAGTCTTTCTACATACAACAAAGAAGACTGGCTCAGCTTAACGATCCATTCCATTGGGAAATCCCTGTAAGCCATCCATCAGTTCAATCCATGCACAGTGACACCTCCTGAGAGCTCAGCCCTGGGCCTGGTGCTAGCATCACGCCTGGGCGTTACACCCAGCGCCTGCCCTCAGAGAGCTCCATGTCAGTGCCTGACACAGACCCAGCAATGAGCTACAGTTGGAAAAAAGGGACAAGAGATACCCGAGGGAGTGATGCATGGCATCTGGAAGGCAGGGAGGAGCAGGTCAGGGAAGACTCTCTGGGGAGGGCAGATGAGAACTGGACTTGGAAGGATCAGTAGCACAGCCAGCATGGATGAATGCTGCAGCGGGGGAACATGGAAGGTGCAGGCTACAGAGAACACCCGGCTCTGGCTGGAGCACCCGGGAGGCGCCCACCTCCAGGGCTGTGTCTCCCTCCCCTGCCCTGGTGCACTCTGGGACCTCATCCCTTCCAGGACCCTCAGTAGGGGAGAGATCAAGGATGAGGAGCCTGTAGGAGCTTCCTGTGCGGGGCTTGGGGAAAGAGCGCGGGACCAAAAGCAGTGAGCGGAGACCAAGGCTCTCATAGCTCCCCTGCTCCACTGAAAGGGTGGGGGAGGGGAGAGTGTTTTCCTCATCCTCTCCCCATTTATTATTTTGTTTAACTTCATTCCCTATATACCCAAGCATATACATAAATGTACTAGACTCCATACGTGCATTTTTTTTCCTTTTCCTTTTCAGCTTGGCTCCTCCATCTCCCTCTCCTCTCCCCTCCATCACTGTCTCTCACCGCTGCAGCCTCGTCCCCAGTTACCCTGTGTTTGCAACCACATGAGTCATGGACCTTGCAGGAAACAGATGGCATGCCCATACAGTGTTCAAGGGGACTTTAATAAAGGGACGGTTCTTTTTAATCCTCACCTGAGGATATGTTTTTTATTGATTTTAGGGAGAGAGGGAGGGAGAGAGAGAGAAGCATCAATGTGAGAGAGGAACATGTATGCATCCCACCTGGGAATCAAACCCACAACCTCTGGTGTATAGATGACACGCAAAGCAACTAAGCCACCCTGCCAGCGCTAAAGGGACAACTTTTAGGCATGAGCAAGGTTAAGAAAAAGGAGCAGAAGATGGTGAAGCAAGAGAAGATAGGTCTCTGCTTGAAGGACCAAAAATAATGATTTTAGAAAACTGAGAGTGGTCATATGGAGGTCCCCACTGGCACTGTGGTGGCTCCTCCCTGCAGCCACCACCTCTGAGAGGACTATGCCCTGACCCCACATTTCTACCTCCTCACTTTTTGTTGGTACCTCCCATCTGCCAAACCAACCAGAAGCCTAAGGCACATGCAACTGTACATGCAGCCCATAACGGTCAGGCTCCGGGGCACACAGCTGGTTGGGAGGGTAGGAATGGATTTGGAGTCCGGCAGAAAGCACTCAGCACAATCTAATGTGCATTCTTTCGTAGGTTTCTCTGCAAACATATTCTCCAGGGACTTATATATTCATATACATCATACATGAGATTTTCCTCATTGTTTTGCAAAAATAGCATCATATTGCACACTTTTGCTTATCTTGCTTTACTCATCAAAAAAAAATCTCACAGACAAATCCTTCATGTCACCTTGTAGAGCTGCATTCTTTGTTTTTATTTTTAAAGAGCTGCAAAATATACCATAAGATGAATATATGATTACTCAGCAATTCAGTAATTCTCTTATTTTTCTGTTCTTGTTTTTTTTTTGTATATGCAGTGCTGCAAAAAAAATCTTTATATTCATGTCATTATGTATTCGTGTTTTTTCTATACTGTAAATTCCTAGAATGGAGATAGTTTGGTTTAAGAGTATATTTGAGACTCTCTGCCTTCTTCTCAGTTCTATTGTAAACTTAACCCTGCTCCAGAAAAATAGTCTTTTTTAAAAGAGTTCATTTGAGTATGTGTGAGCATAAATATTTTGAATAGAGGTTGTCAGAATGCAATTGTGCTACAACTGTCTTTCAAGTGCTCAAGAAGAACGGACAAGAAGGGGAACCAAGCCAAGAGTCCCATTCACGTGTCACCTGCTCCAGGAGGCCACCCTGAACCCCACTCCCTCCCCTGTATTGCCATTGC
>NW_006296226.1:1235500-1258197 GCF_000327345.1 Myotis davidii | reverse complement strand
TCCCTCTTCCTCCATACCCCCACCCCATCCCAAAGACCATGACCTTTCTGAACCATCTCTGAACCTCCACCATCAAATGTGGAGCCTGCAGTATATTAGACTTTCTGTGTTTATTAAACAAACTAGAGGCCCAGTGCATGAAATTCGTGCACAGGTAGGGTCCCTAGGCCTGGCCAGCTTTCAGGGCCGATCATGTTCCCGGCCTCCTTGCCTCCTCACCTCCTCCTTCTCTCGCTTCCTCAGTGCCCTGCTGCCACCGATGGTCGCCTTCCGTGTTCCATGCCGCCCCCTGGTGGTCAGTGCACATCATAGCGAGCGATCAAACTCCCGGTCTCCTGGTCAAACTCCTGAGGGGACACTTTGCATATTAGCCTCTTATATATATAGATGAATGAGCCAAACAAAAGGTGACAAGAACCTTCCGGCTCCTCCTTCGCCTCCCCAGGCTGGGAAAGCAGCATGGACTCAGGACTGAGGTTCTGTGCCCCCACAGAGTGCACCACAGAGTGGAACATTCTCTACTGTCCACTTCTTGGGTCCTGAGCTGACATCTCATTTCCTTCCTCAGACATGGAGGAAGAACATGAGGTGAGCACACAGCATAGATTAGGCCTTTCCCAGATACATGTCTCACTCTCAGGAAGTGGAAATAAAAACAAGACTCCCGCTTATTAAAAACCTTTGGGAAAACATCTTGTGATAAAGCATAGTTCCGAGTTACAGTAAGAGGAGGGCCTTGTTTCGGCCTCTTCGTTTGGGTTCATCGCCTCCCGCCTGCCCCCCAGACTACTCTATGCAGAGCCCATCATCTCAGTCTGCCAGCTGCTGAGGCTGATGGCAGAAGCTCTTCTCCCCATAGTTGGTGCTTTTGGAAGCAAAAGGAAATGACAAAGTAACTGTGATGTTTCTGCTCTTCACCAACAGAAGAGGTTGTTTTGAATGGCTTGGGGTTGTTTTGGGGTTATTTTTTTTGTTTGTTTATTTTTGAATTTTAATATTTGTCTTCCTGGTGCCTCCAGGAAGCCTCACTGCACTGTGATCTTCTGAGAAGTAGGGTTGTCCTTGCTGGAAACTGCCAGTCAAGGTCTCGGTGCATCCAAGTTGAGGCCATGTGGGGGGCTTACAGAAAACAGACCTTTGCTAAGGGGACTGACCTTCGATGGACTGACTCTCAGGCTAGGGCTGGGCCTCCACCACCTCGCACTCCCCAGGTCCCTGGAGAGAGGGTGTTTGGGAGAAGCAGAGGAGACATGCTGGAACGTGTTGCCATCCATAGCAGGTGCAGTTGGAGGATACTGGTCCAAAAGATATTCTCACGGAACCAGGTTGTCTAGTGGAAATGATATGTGTGCTGGGGGTGAGGGTGGGGGTGGGTTACAATGTTTCAGTTGGGCTGGATGCTTTACCCGAAGTGGCCGCAGGCAGAAAAGTCAGAGGGAACATCTGAAATCTGGTCCACCAGGGGAACCAAGACCAAAGCCAGCGCAGGAGGATCAAGTTCTAGTCCAGGGTTTCTCACTTTCAGCACATTTCACATTTTCAATTGTAACCTAATCTCAGAAGTGATAACCCATCACATGTGCCATATTCTATCTGTTAGAAGCAAGACACTAAGTCTACAGAAGGGATTTACACAGGTGTTAATACCAGGAGTTGGTGATCACGGGGAGCTGCTTCAGGAGTTATCAGAGCACCTTGATCTTCAGATCCATTGCCACCAGGAAATGTTTACTCCTGTGTCCAGATAAGGATTGTGTGGGCAACTAGAGCAGGTTGAGGAGTTATGGGGTCTAGCTCCTCCAATGTTGTCATCATTGATTCTCTCGCAAAAGGAAATGACAAAGTAACTGTGATGTTTCTGCTCTTCACCAACAGAAGAGGTTGTTTTGAATGGCTTGGGGTTGTTTTGGGGTTATTTTTTTTGTTTGTTTATTTTTGAATTTTAATATTTGTCTTCCTGGTGCCTCCAGGAAGCCTCACTGCACTGTGATCTTCTGAGAAGTAGGGTTGTCCTAGCTGGAAACTGCCAGTCAAGGTCTCGGTGCATCCAAGTTGAGGCCATGTGGGGGGCTTACAGAAAACAGACCTTTGCTAAGGGGACTGACCTTCGATGGACTGACTCTCAGGCTAGGGCTGGGCCTCCACCACCTCGCACTCCCCAGGTCCCTGGAGAGAGGGTGTTTGGGAGAAGCAGAGGAGACGTGCTGGAACGTGTTGCCATCCATAGCAGGTGCAGTTGGAGGATACTGGTCCAAAAGATATTCTCACGGAACCAGGTTGTCTAGTGGAAATGATATGTGTGCTGGGGGTGAGGGTGGGGGTGGGTTACAATGTTTCAGTTGGGCTGGATGCTTTACCCGAAGTGGCCGCAGGCAGAAAAGTCAGAGGGAACATCTGAAATCTGGTCCACCAGGGGAACCAAGACCAAAGCCAGCGCAGGAGGATCAAGTTCTAGTCCAGGGTTTCTCACTTTCAGCACATTTCACATTTTCAATTGTAACCTAATCTCAGAAGTGATAACCCATCACATGTGCCATATTCTATCTGTTAGAAGCAAGACACTAAGTCTACAGAAGGGATTTACACAGGTGTTAATACCAGGAGTTGGTGATCACGGGGAGCTGCTTCAGGAGTTATCAGAGCACCTTGATCTTCAGATCCATTGCCACCAGGAAATGTTTACTCCTGTGTCCAGATAAGGATTGTGTGGGCAACTAGAGCAGGTTGAGGAGTTATGGGGTCTAGCTCCTCCAATGTTGTCATCCTTCACTCTCTCTGGATTAACCTCCATCACAGCCTTTATGTAATGCTCTGTCTCTCCTACTTGCCAGTGTCTCATTCATCTCTGTATACTCAGTGGCCAGCACAGGGCTTAAAAGAAGATGGGTGCCCTGGATCTGTTGTAAACAAAACTGAATCTACACTTCCCATCAATGGTTCCAGCAGGAAGGCAGGGATAGCACTTTCTCCATTGGACTCAGCTTACATAGGTGATAAAATTTCTTATCTAGGTTGAAGTGGTATTAGACATCAGCCATGTGGGGCTCAAGCAGGGAAAGGTATTGAACCCTTGGTTGGGCACAGTTGGGTTGGGCTTTCCTGAATGGGACAAAAGGAGCATAAATACTGAACAGGAGTGTCATCATGATTGGGATGGCTTTTTCTCACAAAGGAGCAAATGTTGAATGTTTAAGTGGTTTGGCTTTATTTTACTATTTTGGAGGAAGTTCTTCTATTCATGGAGTTTTAAGTAGAGCTAAGAAAAGACCTCTTTGAAGAATTGCCTTGTCCCATTGTGGTAGATACTTGGATTGGCATTTCAGTCTTCATTTCACTTTTCTTATATCTGAAGAGATTGGAAAGCCAATAGACCAGCGGTTCTGAACCTGTGGGTCGAGACCCCTTTGGCGGTCAAACGACCCTTTCACAGGGGTCGCCTAAGACCATCCTGCATATCAGATATTTACATTATGATTCATAACAGTAGCAACATGACAGTTATGAAGTAGCAACGAAAATAATTTTATGGTTGGGTCACAACATGAGGAACTGTATTTCAAGGGCCAGAAGGTTGAGAACCACTGCAATAGACACTCATATAATTTGAAAGAAAGAAGTTAAGTAGAGGTCATGATTTTATTTTATTTTATTTTATTTATTTATTTATTTTGCAGTGGGTTACAGTTTAGGTATTGCCGAATAGTGCTGGTTGTCCTGGCTCCTTGATCTGACTTCCTCATCCCTGATTGCAGCTTCAAGAGCCATTCCCCTACCTCCTCTGTCCAGTAGTTGCTGGTGGCAATTCCCACCCAAGACCTGCCTAAGGCCAGTGGCACGCTGGTGGGTCAGTTCTGTATTACTTGGAAATTATCCAAGAAACCTAGCCTAGAACCTGCTCCTTCAGTCTTTAAACTATTTTGTAAGCACGCAATTGTTTACATCAAATCCTATCCTGCTTAAAATACCTAGCATGATTTCTGTTTCCTGTAATTAAATTGATGGATATGTATTTTGTCATCTGAAGTCCACCATTTTAAAACCATCGCTTTGGAACTCAAAGAGATTCACTTGTTGATGTCTTCTACATAAACACAAAGAGAGGGAATTCTGGGATGTGCATAGCTTCAGCTGATGGCCAGCCCCAGAGCTAACTGACTTCCCTGGGACCTGCCCTCCTTACTTGAGGAACAGTTCTATTTCTGGTATTTTCTCACTGTGAACTCCTGAACTTCTACTAAGTTGTCTACACCTTGGAGACAGAGCAGAGAATGTGATGTACTCCCAACTTCAGGCTGTCCAACCTATGAGGGAAGGCGGGGACTGGGGGTAAGAGATCAGCCAAAGGGTAAGAGATCAACACAGACTGGGAAAGGGAGGGTTGAGGGTATGTGCTGGGGGGGTGGGGGCAGCCTGGGAGAAGTCAATGGGGGGAAAAGGAGACTTGTGTAATACTCTAAACAATAAAGAACTTAAAATTTTTTAAAAAAGAAATGGCACCTCATGTATGTGGCTCAGTCTCTCTGAACCTCAGTTTCTCAACTATGAAGTGGAGCTACCACTTTGCAGAGTTAGTGCAAAGATCAAATACAATTTCTTCACTGATTCCTAACAAATGTTCAATAATGGTAGTTCCTTTCTATCAACCCATTCTGGAAGAATGTAACCAATTGCAGAATCAGGTTCTCATGACATTGGACTTGGAAAGGACCAGCGCGTTGACTGGCAAAAAAATTGGCAGGAAATAAATATTTGTTGAACTAATGAATTAATTGTTGAAGAATGTAACTTAATAATTTTATAACCCCCTATAAAACGCAAAATTCTGGAGCAACTTGCCAGAATCACATAACTAATTGGTGACAGGACCAGGATCAATCAACATATAACCTTCAATTCCCAATGGGTGTATTCTCTGCCCGGACATTTCTTTCCAAAGCCACATACAGCTCTCAAAATGATGATTTGTAGGCAAAATAGCACTGATTTATGGAAAGCAAATCATAAATTATTCTCAAATACTTATTTCTCAGCATCTGAGAACCATTTTACATGGAGCAGGAATTCAGATTTCCTATTGAAAATCACTTCAGGGACTAAGGATTACAGAACCTATTTCCCCAAAGCAACTGTTCCCCAACCTTTTCCATGGGACGGACTCTAAGTGAGATGCTAAGAATGGAGCACAGGCACAGCAGGGAGCCCTGGATGCTGGAATGCAGAGGGAGGGAGAGTCCTTGCGTGCTGGGCACTCTAACAACCCTTCAGAAACTTTCTCCGAGGTCTGGACAAGGACAGCCTTAGCAATACAAAAATATTGTGAGTCGGCAACCTGGACTACCATGATTCACAGCAGAAAGTCCCATTAAGCAAATGAAGTCACGACCGAGGAAAAAGGAGACAGCTGAATATGAGAAGCAGCCCAGCAAACACTCTGAAAGGAGGAATCCCAAGGTTCAGAGAACGGGCAACTCTAGAGAAAATTGCCATTGATTTAAGTGAAAACAGTCCAGAAGTTTAGGAATAATAGGATCATTGGACTGGCTTATTTTCCTGGTCCATACTCCACATAACTCTTCTCCCTGCAACTCCCCAGGCACATTCTTCTCGTGTGGATGAATTAGGCCGGGTGAAGAGAACAGGATTCTTGCCCATAATTTTTTCAGCATATCTAGTTGATTTATCTGTTGATACCACTGTGTTATGGCAGTTAAAACACTGCAACATTAGAACAAGCTGGAACAGACGTCGGGCATTCATAAAAGCCATATGAAAACCACATGTAGGAGACGTGGGAGGGGCGGCCCAGATAAGAAAGTGGATGCAAACGTTTGCAATCCTTTGCTTGAAGCTGAAGTAAGGGAGTGTTTGGCTGTGGAGCTGTAAACACTGCAGTGGAATTTGGGAATCAGCACCTTGTAGAGTCCTGGAGCTGGATCCGCTTTGGGACAGGTGCCTGGCCAGAGCTGGTGGGAGAAACACCTTTTGCTTCTCCTACTACAAGGACCCCTACTGACCAACAGGAAGTTTGTAACATTCCTCCTTTCCAACCCCACCCATTTTGAAGCTGTGCCCTCTCGATGTTTTCCGGAGAAATTGGAGCCTTTTAGTCACTCTCTGGCTAGAAAACTGGCATTTTCATTTTCTTAGGCCCTTGCCGGGCTGGGTTTGGTGTCAGAGATTAGAGCTAGAATCTGTTGGTCCCTAGGTGTGTGACCGTGGAGACAAATCTCAACTTCTCTTCAGATTCCTCATCTTCAAAAGATTGTGCTAACCACTCACTCACCTACTTCAAGGGGAGAAAACGGGAATATTTCTACAACTGCCCAGTTCAGAGTTACTGAAACTTGTATAATATATACAGTTGATCCTTGAACAACACGGGTTTAAACTGTGCAGGCCCACTTTCGTGCACATTTTTCTTTTAATAAATCTGTGCAGTACTGTAAATGTATCCTCTCTTCCTTCCGATTTTCTTAACATTTTCTTTTCTCCAGCTTATTGTGTGATAAGAATACAGTACATAATACATATAGCGATCAAAATATGTGTTGATTGTTCGTTATTGGTAAGGCTCTGTTCCACATAGACTATTTTTTTTTAAAGTACTTGGACATTTTAATGAACTCCCCTCCATGTAGCTTCAAGCTACCAGGACACAGGCCCCACCAACACCCTTAATTTTCTCCTCGGCTCTTCTGCTGAAGAACTTGGCCTTCACAATGACAGGCTGCTTTGGGAGCTTTCCCTTCCCCAGAACTTTGTAGTAGCCCGATCGCACCACATCAATGATGGGAGCAACTCCAGTCTTGCTTTTGGCAGCATTCACCCGTGTCCGCTCACTGACCAGGGTCCACAGTGTATCAAGGTTGACAGTTGGGCAGAAGCTCTGGTTCCTCTTCAAGTGGTAATGCCTCATACCAACTTTCCCAAAGTAACCTGGGTGATATTTGTCGAAGTTGATCCTGTGATGATGCAGGCCGCCAGCATTCCCGCGGCCCCCCGGGTGCTTCCTGTGCTTGCCGATGCGGCCGTGGCCGTGGCTCACGTGGCCCCGAAGTTTGCGGGTCTTCCTCAGTCTGGATGGCATGCTGGCGGCCGAGTTGCAAGAGCCACATAGACTATTAATAGTGAAGGTTTTGCAGATGTTTGACTGCACAGGGGGTCGGTGTCCCAAAGCTCTGTGTTGTTCAAGGGTCAACTGTGGACTCTTTCATGTGGAAAAAGTAAACCTCCTCATAGAACCCTAAGAAAATGACCTTGGACATGGGACTTGTCTCTACTTTAAGATCCACAAATGGAAGCAATGAGTGTCTTATATTTTTTTATTTTAAAAAGAAATCTGTCCATTTCAAAGGATCACTAACAGTGTTCAAAGTAGTTTTTAATAGATAAATGAGATCATGTTAAAGATCATCATTAAAAAAATGCAAAATGTTCAAAATGGTGTAATCCCTGGCTCGCCAAGAAGGAACCACGAATTAATCCTTGTTTGAGAAACACTGGCAGGGCAGTTAAGAAGCCAGATTTTCACCCTGGCTTTGCCATTTACTAGCTGTGTGATTTGGGGCAGGGAGTGTAATCTCTCAAAAGCCTCAATTTCCTCATTTTAGATTACTGGGCCCAGAAGTGCTGGTTAAAGGTGAGAAAACCTCCTGGAATCCTACTACAAACACAATCACACAGGGAAGAAATTCTAGTCCAGGGACTTAGAGCAGAGAATCAGGGCCAGCTGTGCAAGCTCGGGCACACCCTTACCCTCTCTGAGCCCCAGTTTCCCTTTGGAGGAAAGAGGGCGAGCATCTCTGACCAGCTGATGTAACCAGCAGAGATGCCAGGAGGATTGAAGCGTGGATGTGAGGGCCCCTGCTCTGTGAAGAGGAGAGCGCTGCACACAGGGAACAGTAGTTCTGGAAACAGGAGGCCTCCTCATTGCTCAAGGCTTAGCAACCACCGTCCCTATCCGGAAGGTCAAATCCATCCTGAGGTTAGCGCTCTGCTCTGCGATCCTCTGCTTCTCCTGCCAGAAATAAGTTCAGCCGAAAGTGCCCTTAACTACCACACACTGCTGGGGTGTGTTCGCTGTCAAGATCCTTTCTGTCGGTCACTAGCTGTGACAGGCCAGCTAGTGCTTGAACACAGCCATTGCCCACAGAGCCCAGCAGCCCTGCTTCCCGAGGCTCTAGTAGAGCCCACCCCTGTTAGGACCAGGGAACAACCATGATGAGGCCATGAATGGATTCTGTCTTCCTTCCCCAGCTGCCCCCTGCACATTGTACCCAGGAAGAATAAATGAGAAACCAGGCGCATCCACATGGTTTTCCCACTCCTTTCTCCTTCTTCCCCTTCCTTGTTCTTCTTCTACCCCAACTACTAAGGCAAATATGATGATGAATTAGGCTCCATAGAGGACCCCAAAGCAGTCTCTGGCCAACCCTCTAGAAATGACCTAGAGATAGTTGGCTGCTATTTCAGCCTACATTCATCCAGGCATCTCCTACGTGCCAGGATGTAGGCTAAGGGCTTTGACACAACATTACCTCTATTTCAACTTCACGATAATTCTGAAATGTTAGAGTTTTTATTCCCATTTCACAGCCCGAAGATAGAGAAATTGACACTGTCTGCAGAGACCCATTCAGGTATCTTGCTGCTGGTCTATAGCCTCTGTTCTGGCTTTTATTATTATGACTGTGGCTGCTCAAACAGGGCCCCCAGAGAGTAGGAGGATGGTTCTAGTCCCAGCATCACCCCAAACAATGCTGTGCCCTTAGAACAGCCATGGGCAAACTACGGCCCGCGGGCCGGATCCGGCCCATTTGAAATGAATAAAACTAAAAAAAAAAAAAAGACCGTACCCTTTATGTAATGATGTTTACTTTGAATTTATATTAGTTCACACAAACACTCCATCCATGCTTTTGTTCCGGCCCTCTGGTCCAGTTTAAGAACCCATTGTGGCCTGCGAGTCAAAAGGTTTGCCCACCCCTGCCTTAGAACCTCACCTTGACCTGCTCTGAGCCACAGCTTCCTCCCAAATAACGGGTAACATCTGCCTGTGAGTGACGTGCATGTGGGGTTTCACTGAGGTAATGGACAGGTATTGTCTGTACAACATGAGGCACGTAACACCTGGGAACGTGGTCATGGACGTTATGGAAAACACGTAAGTTCTCCACTTAGCCTCTGATCCATCTTCGGAAGGAGGCAGCGTCATACTGATACCTAGTGTGTCCAGTAAAGAGCTGGTGAGGGTACCCAGTGTGTGCCCTAGTGGCTGGAGCCCAGCCCAAGCATATCCACTTGCCCAATATGGGACAAGGTGAGGTCAGAATTTTGATGGTTCACAGGACCCCAAGATAGAGTCCATGCATCTGCCTGGATGCTGTGCCTTCTAGCTCCTTGAACCTCAGACTTTTCTCTAAAATAGAGATGGTAGTTGCTACCTTACCTCATGGGGCTGATGTAAAAATTAGGAGAAAGTATGTGAACATATTGGCACGGTGCCTAGAATGTCAGGGTAGTTCAAAGGGCACTTACTCTTTCAGGTGTTAGTCTTAAAAACTTGTTGGTTTTCACACATGGTGCCACTGCTGTTCACAAGGAAGGGTCCCCTGGAGGCATAGAGCAGAAGGCTTCACTCCCCAGTGCCGATCTGTGGGGAAACTGTCATCAGAAATGCCGCTGAAAAGAATGTCTGTCCCCGAGAAATTGATCTACAGACAAGTCACCAGTAAGTATTCCGAATCTGACCCCCAAAGTATAAGAAACTCAAGAACACCGCTGTCTTTAGCAAATGACTGAGACAGCAGGTTTTTCTATGATTATGAATCAAGTTTCATTTGGATGGTTAGCAATGGCAGTCTCCAAATGAAATTTCTTGATGTAGAGTTGGGTCTCACTGGCCAGTACGAATGGGTCATCAATTGTCATCTGTCCCAGGTGTGGAGCAGACACATAGCCAGACAAAGTGACTGACCTAAGAAAGTGGTGCAGGGAAGCGCTTCTCTGGGAAGCTGTTCTTGCTTCTCTACTCACACTGTTTTTGATTTCTAGGCAATTGTGACTTTAAAAGGCAGGCAGAATTTTGCCCAGGTACAGAACACAATTTTACCTCCTGGTCCTCAGACTTAAGATTTTGATTGTGATTCCAAGATCCACATGTTTCTTTTAGTACTCTGTCTTTGGCTCATTCAAATGTTTGAACAACAACAACAAAAGAGAGTAAAAGCAAACAGGTCAGAGGATCTCAAGAGAAGGATCATGTGTTGTAGGAGAATACATGAGAAAACTAAACACGGGAGGAGATGGGGCAAGAAGAGTCAGCATTTAAGATGGAACCTTGAAAACGGGTAGAATTGGAAGTGTAGAAATGGAAGGGAAGTGCACTCTAGGGTCAGTGGAACAGCATAAACAAAGGCATGGAAAAAGTGCATTCAAAAGATTTTAGGACTTTGATGTATTTGGATTAAGTACACTCTCTATACACACAACTTAACTGCTGTGCCCTTAATTCATGGAAGAGTTTTTTTATAGTGGAGCTTGGATGGAGAACCAGAGTACAGCAGAGACTTCTGGTGGTCATTCCTATTTAGCTTTCTTTTTCTTCTGGACACAAAGGAGGATTCCCTTCTCCATCATCCTTGTAGTTAGGCAAGGCCATGTGACTACTTCTAGGCAATGCATTGTATTGTCACTTTCTAGCCAAAGCAATTGTCAATGCAGAGATGTCCACTGAAAAGGCTGTATTTTCCAAATAGTATTGCTGTAAGACAGTGGAGGCTGCTTGCATATGGATCACTGAATCATTACATGAAGAGTAAGGGGTTTACGTAGACAGTCTCCTAGATTTTAAGTGAAATTTTCATAGACCATTAGGATTTTAAGGATGTTTGTTATGGCAGCATAACCTAGTTTGTCCTGATTAATACAGAGTTTCTGAAGAAATACCATTATCTTCTGAAAATCACTCTGAATCTAATATGTCACTTGCTTCTCTGAGGATATTAATCCTAAGCATCCTCATGGTAAAAAAGAGAGGTAGCTGTTTCAATTGTATCAGGCTTCTGGCACACTAAGATGCCTTCTAAATTCTAGACAGAATCTGTTCAAGATAAGAACACTACCAAGGGCTTTGTGGCTTTATTTTGAAACAGTGGTGAAGGAAGATATATTTGATAATCCCTAAAGCTACACTGAGATTTAAATAACTTGAACAATGACCTCATAGCAACTTTGCATAGTAATAACTGCTACCATTTAGTAAATTACTGAGATTCCAGCGTGTTAGTGGACACCTTACAGCGTTGGCCAGTTTCACCATTACACTAAACTTGCAACATTTAGATTAGTATCCCTAATTAACAGATAAGAAAACAGGCTCAGAGAATGAGCATGCCTTGCTCAAGTTCACCTACATCAGTTAGAGACTCAAACCCAGATATGTTAGACTCTAAACCCAAGCTTCTTTGATGGGGCTATCTTGTCTACTAAAGCTCACAGGAAGGATAGATAAAAAGAGAATCTTATCCAGAATTGCTCATGTTTACTCTAACAAGGGGGAGGGAGGGGAAATGAAATGTGGCAGAGACAGGTAGTACTAAATATTTGTTTCCTCTTCTACATTTCCCATCTTCTCTAGCAATTAGTCCAGGGCCATGTGACTATAGTTTTGGCCAATGAGCTATGAGGAGAAGTGACCTATGCTGTTTGCAGACTGAAATAGTTAAAGGCCAGTGTGTTTCTTCTGTCCTTCTCTGCCCCTGCTTTCCTGGGAAGCCACATAATCCCACTGGTGTGACTATAAGATGGAGGAGTCTCTGGATCTTCATGAGATTTTATGTTCACAAGGAGTAAGCCCTATTATGTAAAGCCAGCAGCAACTATGTTTGGAGACTTGCCTTGTTTGTATTGGACCACAGACATAGAGCACTGAATTAATCCTAATGGCTCATGACACGTTTCAATCATTGGTCCTTGCTTAGCCCACTTTTATTTCATTAGCTATTTAATTAGCCAATTTAAATAATGTATACATTCATGAAACTACCTCTTAGAATAAAAATTAGGATCTTGATAATAACCTTCATCTAACTAAATAGTCTTTTTTATTTATCATTATTATTTAAAGTATTACAGATGTCTCCTTTTATCCCCCATGACTCCCTCCACCTGCTCCTGCTGATGCCTCAGGCTTTCAGCACACTCTTGTCTGTGTCCCTGGGTTATGCATATATGCATATAAGTTCTTTGGTTAATCCCTTCCCACCGCTACCCTCCAACCCCCTTCTCTCTGAAATTCCTTGGTCTGTTCCATGCTTCCATGTATCTGGATCCACTTTGTTCATCAGTGTATTTTGTTCATTAGATTCCACATATAAGTGAGATCAAGTGATACTTGTCTTTCTCTGACTGGCTTATTTTGCTTAGCATAATACTCTCCAGGTCTCTCATGCTGTCTCAAAGGATAAGAGATCTAGTCTTTCTATCACTCCTTTGCCTGCCTCCCCTCACACAGGGTAACCATCATCCTAAATCCTGTATTCTCCACTCCCTGGCTTTTCTTAATATATGGTTTTATTGTATCTATATATATTCCTATAAACTGTGTGTGTGTGTGGGTATGTGTATACACACAGTCTCTGTTTTCCCATCTGCAAAACACAGTTGTTATGAAGATCAAATCGGATAATGTGAGTTGAATGCCAAGAATAGTCCCTGAATTAAGAAGATGCTCACTTATTCTGGTTTCTGTATGTTTTCCTTTTCTCAGTAGTCCATTTCCTCAGAGACAGTTTGGTAAAGGAGAAGTGTCACAGTGTGACTTGAAATCCCTAAGAAAAATGATGTAACTTATGGAAGCAATATAACTAATGAGATGGCAGGGTCCGTATCAGAAGGAAAAAACACTTCAGGTCTGAGAAAAATTTTGGCTTTCTAGATGCTTGTTTTGGCAAAAGTATAAACTAATTCCTTGCCGTTTAGGGAGCAGCAGCTCACAGGAGAACTGACATTGCATCGCTTCGGGACGGCCCTGGGAGCTGGCCAGTGATATCAAGGAGATGTCACCTTGGGGGAAAGTAGACCTTGCCAGTTAACCCTCATGATCCTCCAAGAAGGGAAGTCAGCTTCAGATGAAAAGGAGACACATGTTCAAGTGTGAGCGAGAAGATACTTTAAAGGAAGGTAGCTCAGAAGGGTGGGAAGCTTCCCTGAGACTTACTTTAGATAATAGTAAATAGTAAGCTATTCCAAGGGGGAACATAAATATTAGGAGCAGCTAAGGAGGCCAACTACCTGCCCAGAGGATTACCTAATGAGTTGACTCTTTAAAAGCAAGGCAAATACGAGAGAAGAGATTAGATCTGTGGGACCCATATAAGGGATACTCAAGCCTCTGAATTCTTGTCCTGGATCCCTGCCACCAGTCAGTGGGGTGGCTCAGATGAGTTTCAAACAGTGGCTTTCAAACAGAGGGAAAGAAGATTACATCAGTAGATGGAGAACTTTCAGCCATGGAAAAAGTCAGTCTATGGCTGGACACTGTCCAATATGGTAGCACTGGCCACCGGTGGCTATTTTCATTACAAGTAATTGAATTTTTGAAATGAAAACTCCAGTTCCACGTTAAACAATAAAGGGGGGAAAAAAACTCCAGTTCCTCAGCCACACTAACCTCATTTGGAGGGCACGGGAGCCACATGTTGCTCATGGCTCTGGCTTGGACAGCACAGATATAGCACAGCCATCGTGTGAGGAAACTGACAGGCAACTCAGGAGAGCACAGACTCAGCCAGAGCAGAGCTCGAGTTGGAAGCAGGTGCTGATGCACACAGGGTTGGCCACACTGGGGTCATCCGTGCACCTGAGACTAAAAGTCTGTGCATGACCAAAGCTTTCGGGTTCAATTCCCAGCCAGGGCATGTGCGGGGGCAATCAATTGATGTTTCTCTCTCATATCGATACTTCTCTCTCTCTCAACATAATCTCAAGTGAGGATTAAAATAATAATAATGATAATACGTATATGTGTGAAATAGAAAGACTTACTATGGAGACATTCCATTTTTACCTCCACAAAAGCCATCAAGCAGTCACCTCACGTGGAGTGTGGATGGCCCAGAACAGACACTTGGTTTAAATCCGCCATGCGTAATTTTCAGAGGAACCCTTTGGCTCCCCAGGGGATCCGTGTTGGAAGTTACAGAATAATGATGGGCCTTAGAGCTATGAGTGTTTCAAGTATCCAGCACCTTGCCACATCCACTCGGGTGTTTTCTTAGTCATTACTTAGAGCGGGACAAACAATTTTAGTATTTTTATTATTATCTCTGATCAGAGCAACATGATAGGGTCCCTATATTAGAATTACTCTCAGCTTTTCTCAATTCCTTCTCTGCATGAAAATAAATGACAACTCAGCCTCATAAATAATTTCTCAAAGCAATGCTACCACAGGAGAATTTCCATGGAGCTACCATGGCTACCAAATGCTCACTCTCCCTTCAGGGCCATCCACCAGCATCAAACTGCAGAATTCCAGAGCCCTAAAGGGCTTCGAGGCTAATCTAGTCAGAACCCTTCAATCCCCAAGAAATAAATATGGGGCTCAGACACACCAGCCAATGAGGGCCAGAGCAAGAATCCGTTCAGGGTTACCAGATGCAGGAGTCCATGAGATCAAAATTATTTTCATAATCATAGTCTCTTGAGGACAGACCTAAAATGATTTTCATGCAAATCAGAAGAATTTTTGGCCCAATCCTAACACTAATGTTGTTTCCTGGTCACCACAGGGCACTAAAAGGCATGAAGCTCACATGTTGCCTTGTAATAACCCCTGACATTTGCATTGGGCTTTGCACTTGATAAAACTCTTCACTCGCCTTATCCATTGTGATCCTCTCAATAAGCTAGATAGGATCTCACAGACAAAGCTCTGAGAGGCAGTGCAAATGGCCCCAAATGACGCAGCTGGTAAGTGGCATGTCCTTCCGGCATCACGCACGGTATTGTTTCCACTGTATTCCCTGCTGTCCAAGGATTGGGTGAGCACCGGAAAGCAAAAGTCCAGCACTGACGTCTACACACCCTTCATGTGGCTTATTTGTAATGAAACTGTTTGCCTAGCTCACCTCCTGCCAACGTACCTGCTCACAGTGCCTTGGAGAAGTGCAATGTTACTGCTCCCATAGAGAAGTCTCTTCCCCCAGAACCGCCCTCTTCTCTGCAAATTCCTTGTGTGGAAACACTGGATTCTTGAGAAGTCTGGAACTTTCCCGGGCATGCTAATGAGTTGTGTCTCGAGCTGTGTGTGAGTTTAATGTTCGGGAACGCCAGGAGCTAAGTGATCATAGCCCAGGCGTGCAGGCCCTCTGCTCAGATGTTCCCACGCCTTTTGAGTGGCAGGTCTACCTGCTGCTGTCAGCCATCCCTCCTCGGGCAGAGATCCATCAGATTTTACAAGCCAGGCAGGGTCAGGCCTGGTGAAAACATGAATGGGAATGCCCAGAACAACCAAGGCATCAGGAGGTTTTCCTAGGGAGATGGGTGAGACCAGCCATGTGCTGGCAGTCACGGGGCAACCACGGGCAAGCCATGAGCAGGACAGTGGTAGAAAACAGGACACACTTGAGGAAAGTTTTGAAGAACAAACAGAAGTCCTCAAAAGATAAGGGCAAAAAGCATTTCCAAAGAAGAAACAGCATGAAAAATGGCACATAGGCGTGGAAGTATATGAACTTTTCTTCCTCTACATTGAAACGTAAGTGGTGGAGTGGAGGTGTCCTAAGAGGTGAGATGAGAAGGGAAGGCAAGAGCTTGATCATGGAAGCTGAGTGGCTTGAACTTTATCTTTGGAACAGTGAAAAGGTTTTTCTACAGGAGAGTGATTTTAAAATGATGATTCCCAAATCAGGAAGGTGCCTGGCATCAGGAATCCTAGGTGGAGGACATTGTCACCCTTTGGGCTCGGGATTCATTTGCATTTCTCTGATGATTAGTAATGCTAAGCATCTTTTCATATGTCTGTTGGCCATCTGGATGCCCTCTTTAGAGAACCATCCCTTCAGGCCCTTTGCCCATTTCTTAACTGGATTGTTTCTTTTTTTGGTGTTGAGTTGTAGATAGCCTACTATGTTCTCTTGAGAAGCTGTAGCCAGCTCAATAAGGTGTCATCTTATATTTGCATTTCCTCTTTCTGTCTCATTTCCTTTCTCCCCCTCACTTTTGCTTCCCTGGATTACACTTCTCATTGAAATATCTCCACATGAGCTTTGCCACTGACTCAACATTCTAGGAAATCCAAGTGATATTAGTGTGATCTATGCTGGGTGCATAGTAGGTACTCAATTAATGTCCTCTTTCTTCCCTCTTAGCTACATATTTCCTTCTTCTTTTACCTCATAGGTTTTTGTAAGGCTCAATAGAGATAATACATGAAGAAGTATTTTATGAGTAGCAATTACGTTTTGAAAGTGTAAGTTATCATTACACATTAATTGATACAACGGGGCTAACTGATCAAGAGGCTTTGCTTTCGCCTGGTGAGCAAGGCATACTTGTTCTTATTCACAGTGAAGGAATGATTGCTGTCACTGCTTTTTACTAGCTTGGCTAACTTGGGAAAGTGGCTTCTCTTCTCAGAGCCTCAGTTTCCTCATCTCTAAAATAGGGATAACAGTACCTAACTCATCCCGTTGTTCTGAGGGTTTAATACAGTGGTTCTCACCCTGTGGGTTGCCAACCTGTGGGTTGCGACCCCTTTGGGGGTCGAACGACGCTTTCACAGGGGTCGCCTAAGACCATCAGAAAACACATATCAATTGTAACAATGAAAATACATCCTGCATATCAGATATTTACATTATGATTCATAACAGTAGCAAAATTACAGTTATGAAGTAGCAACAAAAATAATTTTATGGTTGGGGGTCACCACAACATGAGGAACTGTATTAAAGGGGCGCGGCATTAGGAAGGTTGAGAACCACTGGTTTAATAACATCATGGGTGTGAACTTGCTTTGTAAACTTGAAAGTACTGTGGAAATGAAAAGGGTATTGTTACTACCAAAAAGGTAGCAGCTCAATAAATACTTTTCAGATAAATAACTGCTTGTGAAATAAGAAAACAAATTCAAATAGTGTCCAAAGGTCTTGATGTAAATGAGGCATGCATCCTGGCCCTCAATTTATAAATCTCCCTGAGAATTTAGAAGAATGGGAATTAGAGGCCCTATTCTTGGTGACTGTATTAGGCATTAATTCTCTGGATATTGCAGATGCAGCTCAAATGTAAGGTAGGAATAACAACGTTTTTGGAGTGGTAAAATATAATCGAGCCACTTATTTAGTTGACATAGGAGAGTTGGTAACCACTCGAGGGAATTAAACTTACTATCATACCTTATATTTTTTTTGTATGCATTTTGTATTACATCAATATATTATTTAATCTCCCCAAATATCTTATGAAGTAGGCATGAATTTCCTCATTTTTAGGTAAAGAAACTAAGATTTAGAGAAGTTTGTCAACTTGCCTCAAATCCAAAGATAATAGTTTTATGAAACCGGTTTTTGAAACAAGATCTATCTCATCCCCAAATCCGTACTTGTTCCTCTACACCAGACTGCTGTCTGAGAGTGCTGTCCTCCCTCTTACTCCTTTGCAAATTGTACTCTTTCCAAAATCTGTTCGACACCAAAAGTGAATTCCTAGAATCCCAAGGACAACTACAAAACCCAAAAGACATATTGGTTATCCATCAACCAATAGCTCTTAAGAAAAAACATCTACCATTATTTTGCAGTGTTTGCCAATTTCCATGGTGTAAATGTTCTTATCATGGCTGATTTAAGCTAGCAGCTTGACATCACTGAATACAAAATTAAAAAGAAATGGACACTCGCTGGCACACTCTGGATCCAGCACACCACCACCTTCTGCTAGGATCTCAGCCTTCCACAAAGCACTCTGGGGTAAGAAACAGTGATAGTCTGTCTTCAGAGTTGTTTGTTCATTGTTTGTTTAACATTTATTTGGAAGACAAATATGCCCAATTAATAGAATGCTCTGTAATCTTCTTTTTACTTGTAGATTTGAAACAAAATCTATCTCATTCCCAAATCTGTACTTGGTGTTAGCTTATGCTGACACTCAGCTCAGGGAAAAGGTAAAGATGAACAGATTAAATCTAAAGCCAATAGCAGTATAAACAGTGCAACCCTTTGGGGAAGCAATAGAGTAGTAAATATCAAATTGTAAAGATGTCCATATTTTGACCAGTAATCCCACCCATAGTTTATCTAAGCTTCTAGGCCTATTGAAGCAAAAAATAAGACACTGGGGAATAGGGGAGGCTAGGGGACTGTCTAGGGCGGGGAAAAAAAATGGACACATATGTAATACCCTTTGTAATAAAAAATAAAATTAAAAAAAAAGAAAAAAAAGTAAATGAATGAGCATTCACTTCTTTGTTATCTACAAAAATAAAGAAAGAAATCAAACACCTACAAACTGTCTCAGTATCCAACAGTAAGTAATGGTTAGCTTCAGTGTTTGTGGTAAATAGGATAATAGCTTCCTGAAGATGCCCGTGCCTTACTCCCTGGAGCTTATCACTATGTTATACAACATGAGAAAAAGGTACTTACTTTGCAGATCTAATTAAGGTTACAGACCTTATTCTGCGTTACCTAGATGGACTCGAGCTATTACATGAGCCCCTAACAGAAGAATGTTCTCTGGAGGCGACTTATGTGGCAGTGGGGAAGTCAGAGAGAGTCTAGGCAGGGGAAGGGTTTGATGCACCATTGCTGACTCAGAGATAGAGGGACCTGCAGGCAAGAACCAGAATGAGGCCTCTAGGAGTGAAGGGCCGAGCCAGCTGATAACCAGCAAGGATTCAGGACCTCAGCCCTACAGGAGCAAGCAACTGAATTCTGCTAATGACCTGAATCAACTCAGAAGCAAATGTTCCCCAGAAAAGAACCCAGAACACTGACTCTTGATTTTAGCCTGTGGGGCCCAGACGTCTATAGAACTGTGAGATAACACATTTACATTTTTTAAGCTGCTAAATTAATAGTAATTGTTGTGACGGCAAGAGAAACCTAATCCAATACTCTTCACCCAAACAAGTTTCACTATATTCTTATTTTTAAATGATCATTATTAAGATCCTGCAGTAACACAGAGAGCTCTTCATGATATGAAGATAAGTAAAAAAAATAAAGATTGCTACATGAAATCCTATGACCTCTCAGCTAAAATAATATATATGCAAATGAAGGCCATTACTGAAAGGGAATATGCAAAGGTGGAAATAACTAGGCTTTGGAGAGAGGCACTCCTTTAAGAGTCTAAGCATCAGTGCTTGGAAGAACGTGCATGGACCTCCCTGACAAGAATGTCCTCCCTTTTTCCAGAGAAGTGGCCGCGGTACCAGGAGCTGAGCCGCTGATACCTCTTCCCCACCTACACAAACAATGAGGTCCATGAATAAAGTCTTCTCAGTGCCCACTTCTTCTGTGATCTTTTCTTTTAAACCTGTGGCACCCGCCCACCTGGCAACACTCACAGATACCAAATAAGTGTACAAATCCCAGTGCCTATAAAAGGAAAACTTGGAAAAGGATGAGCAGGTTACCATTGGCAAGTTCTGTTTTTCATCCGTGGCTACGATTTTTCTATTGCCTGCTGATAATACTTTCACGTCTGGGATTTGTCATTCATTTGAATGGATAGAATTAAACTCTCCTTGCCTTTCAGAAGAGCTTGTCTGCAGTCCTGGTTGCTAAACAAACACTGGCAATCCCCTCCACCCCACCCAGCTGCTTCAGAAAGGAAGAAGGGAATGGTGGGTGCACACTGTGCCTGCAGTATCATGTTCTAAGGTACAGAACTGGCTCCAACAAAAGGGAAATTTCTATTTACACAAAGTGGTTTAGAGATCACACGTGCTCCCCACCCAGCTCAGGGCTGGGATAGGGACTTGCATGATGCTGCAAACCAAAGCCGCTTCGATTTGACTGTGGGTGGTGGACGCACAATGCAATATACAGACCATGCATCATAGAAATGTACACTTGAAATCTACATGACCCTACTAATCAGTGTCACCCTAATAGTTTAATTTTTTTTTAAAGCTGCTTATGTTGGAGTATTATGTCCAAAATGACAGAGGCAGGTGGTGTCCACTACTGGCGCCCGATGTAGACTTCAGAAGTGGCCACTTTCACTTCTAAGCCCAATTTGGAGAGTGATGTCTGCAAATCACCCCTGTCCAGGAAGGCATGATCCAGGAAGCAACGATTACTAACTTCTTATGGGCCCAGCACCGAGCTCAACACCTTGCTCATTTCACTGATGTCCCCATTGTACAGATGGAAAAGCTGAGACACGGAGGAAGAGAAGTGACTTGCCAGAGTCAACACACAGCCTTCCCCATACAGCTATCTCTGCCTGACATTCCCCCCATATCACATTACCTTTCAGACACCAAGAAAGTGACGGGTCAGGAAACTGAGTCATTTAAGATGTGGCCCAGCACACTGGGGATGTCTACTCTGAAGAAGGGACACCAACAAGTCATAGAAAGTGGCCTTAGATATCAGAAGTGCTGCCACAAGAAGAACTAAGCAGAGCTGTTCTACGTGGCTCTGGCCTTGGTGATAAGTCTGAGGCAGCAGAAGTAATGAGACATGAAAGTACCTCCTCACAATGACAGCTCATCACTGGGAGTTAGGACCTGAGTTCCCCGTCAGTGGAGGGGTCAAGCAGAGCCTGCACCTGCAGCTCTCAGGGCCACACCATACAAGGCAGATTTCTGCATTAGGGGGAGGCCCTTCCCACCTTGAAGATGCCGTGAGCTCGTGAGTTCTGATTCCTCATTGTGTCTACAACTTCAGGGAAAGGAAACTAGCATTTCTGAAGCCCTCAGACATGCCAGCTGATAGGCCAGGCCTTCCTCATATATTATTACGTTTAATCCTTACAACACCGGACTCTCACCTTGCAGATGGGCAACGTGGCCAGCCTCCCTTATCTCTGCATCTACACATACAGATCCAAGTGCATGGTAGTCAACGTTTGCAATGCCTGCTTCTATGGCAAGGGCCCGACAAAGAGACTGCAGATTGAAGCAATAGCCCTGGCCACCAGCTATTCTACATGACCTGTCTGCTGACTCACACTCCACAGTGGGCCATTCTTGCTTCCAGGAGAACATCAGCTGGACCCAGCAGGCAACAAAAGAGAGGGAGGGGAGGAGCCAAAACGTGAGGCTACTTTTTCCTAGCCTGAGGGATGAAGATGTTGAAGCTCTGTTTTTGTTTTCGTTGTTAAGATTGGTATTTTATTTGTGCATCTGTCAATTAATTGATTGAATGCCCAAGACAGAAGTCACCTTCCCCAACAGGCAGGTCTTGCTCCAGCTAAAATGGACACAGAGGGATACAGAGTCAGGGGATTACCAGGATAATTCCTCTCTCTGGTGGGCTGGCAGACCCTTAGCCTGGTTCTCCTTCCTATCTTCATTCCTGCCCCTCCCCTGGCAGCTGGCCTGGTGGCAGCCTGGAGATGCAGCCAAATGGCCAAGGAAAATGAAGGGACAGCGTCTGTGTGGGAAGCACCTCTGTGCAGATGTGCGGAACCAAATGACAGCAGACAATGGGGAGAGTCCTGGAAGGAGGAGAGAGATGGAAAGAGAGGAAGAGAAAGCAAGAGGGAGAGGCTGATTGAGACAGCAATGTGGAGGAAGGAGAGAGCCACCAAGGAGGAAAAACAAGGAGACCAACAATAGAAGGGGCCGGGGACCAAACAGATGGAGTGAGGCATGGACATCAATTATGTGGGAGCCCAAATTAGGAGGCAGTGATATAAGAGTCTTTGAGGGGAGCTAAACCTCTGGAAGATACAGGGAAGCACTGCCGAGAATTTTGAAGTACACAAAGAGGAAAAGGTGGAGAAAGAAAGAACCATTATTGAGTGCCAGGTAGTTGGAATTCAAAGTCCCCACCCTTTGCCACTCCAGTCTGCTGCCTCCCAAGCATTTTGCCAAGAAGTAGAAGCAATGTGAACCTTAGCTCATCGGGGCAGTCTATGTCTCAGCCTGTCCATCTTGCCCCAGAATGCCAGGCTTTCCCCTTGGACCAGGTGGACCCACCACGAAGGCTGGTATAAATGGATCCTTTGTGATTAGGACTCATGCTCTCTCTTCTAGCCATTCTCCCACAAAAATCAGAGCACTGACCCAGGGTGTAGCACAGGGTGATGTAAGCTGGAGAGCCCCCTTGCTCAAGGCAGGAGATCAGGTTGTTCCTCAGGTTCCTCATTTTATTGAGCACCTATTAAATGCCCGGCTGGGTCTCATTTCAAACACACAAAAATTCCTTGTGAGGTATTCACTGTTACCATCACACTTGCATGGAGAAGTTAAGGCTCAGAGAATTGAACTTACCTGCCTAGATGGTGCATCGTCATCCAAACGGGTCCTTCATCTGGACGTTAAGTTGAACAAAGCAATACATGGTAACCATTTTATTTGATGAACAGATTTGATGGGTACAAGCAGAAAGCAATTTCACTCCTTCTCACCACTCTCATTAATAAGGCCTCACTGAAAATTTCTTTCTCTACCCTGTGCATGTGTAGGGGGTAAGGGAACACAAATCAGTCCCATAGCCTTTTCAGGCATTCCT
>NW_006296226.1:1195065-1235265 GCF_000327345.1 Myotis davidii | reverse complement strand
TCCTGGATAATAAGTTTTTTAGTTACTTTAATTTACAAGCATGCTCTCATTTTAAAAATTCAAAAGTCCTGTCCAGGATAACAACACTATAGCTGAGCCCTCTACCTACAATCCAGACCTGCTTCCAAAGTGGACCCCTACAGTGGTGGAGGGGCATGGTTGGCTTACCTTGTCATTCCAGCATCAGGCAAGGGGTTTCAGGCCATTATTTCTACACCAGTGGAGAGCAAATACCAGCCTCACATTCAGGGGACATGCATTGAGCCCTGCAGTCCACTGAGCCCTGTTAGCATGTCCTTAATGAATGGCGCCTGGCTTTAAGGTCGGGAAGTACTTGGTGCTCACCCAGGTACTCAGGACAGACTGGAGAGTCTTGCTTTCACCTCTATTGTAGAAGCACTAAGGAAGTCCTGGAAGAGGTCCAGCTTTGTGGACATGGCATTGTAACTGTAACACCGTAGCTACTATCCATTGGGCAAGTTTTTGTTTATTGTATTTAATTTAAATCAGACCTCTTGATCAAATAGGAAGATACGTGTATGGGTCACTTGATAAATGTATTGAATCAACACTCAGAGGCTCAAGAAAAATTTCTCATTAACTCTGAGTCACAGAGGCGGGCATCGGCAGTGTTCATGCCAGCACATTCCAGAGAAAAGGGCAGTCTGGCCCATGGGACTCAAGGGTTATGGCCCCCCTCTCAGGGAAAGCCACATCAGGGGTATGGATGGGGCATGTGTCAAGCTATCTTAGCTGAAGAAGGTATCTTAACGTCATCCATCCAATCACCTTGCCCCCATGTCATGCTGGACATCAGATTATTTACATATGCACCACCTCATTCCAACACAGCAGTCACCATGTCTGACAGAAAAATCGTAGGAGAGTACAGCGGTATGTATCACTCTGCCGTGGCAGCTCCGGTGGGCTGGAACTAGACTTCCCAGAATCCTCCTCCCTGTGTGGTTCCAGGAGAAACTTGGCCAAAAGAGGAACTTCCATGGGATGTGGAAGACTGAGGTGAAGCAGCAGTGATCACTTCCAGGAGTTAGTCATGATAGGATGTGATGACTGACAGGCCCAGAGGTGCCCCGTGGGTCCCCACTCATCCTCAACTCTCCTTGGCCCCACGTCCACCTGTCCCCTGGGTCACCACAAAGGTAACGGCCTCATCACCCACAGCATGTGGGAGATAGAGGCAGTTGGCCAGAGACATGGAGAAAGTGACCGGAGAGAAACATGAAGTCCCAAGGTTATGAAAACACAGAGAAAACCCACTCTTTAATAGCATGTAGTGAATGTTTGTCAGAGTAATTGGAAAAAGCAGACTTTAGGAAAAACTACATAACCGATAACTGATATGGTATTTACAATGATCTGTGAGCAGATGAGCGGGCTGCCAATTTTAGCTAATAATAAAGACCCGAAAACAAGGGGGAGGGCAGACTCCAGCTATGAGACTGACGAGGCCCACAAACAAGGGTCCATAACTTTGTACAGCAAGGGAGGAAACCCACACTCATCCTGTATAAATTCTAACTGGCTAAGTGAATCTAGAGGCTAAGGCTTGTTATCAATCCCTTACTGAGGAGGAATGTGAAAGATGGTACCCAAGCCCCATTTTTAAAATGAATTATGCATGCAGGGCTATCATGGATATGAGGAAGCTTGGTGGAGTAACTAACTCTGTGATGCTGGGGCAGGTATCCTGAGTTCAAATCCTGCCTCTGCCACTTCAGGTTAATGAGCTCCAGCTCTCTGTTCCTCACTTTCCTCATCTGTATGATGAGGGCAGTAGTAGTGCGTGCTCACAGAGATGCTTTGAAAATTAAGTGAGTCAATATGTGTAAAGCATTTAGAAAAGTTGTTGGCACATAACAAAGGCTCTATGGGTGTTTGTTACAGTGGAACCTGCTTCGTTTTCATTCCATAGTGCAAATTCAACTAATAAGGCCCTTCTGCGGTTTTCCTAGTTCTGGTGAGAGGCTCTCTCTGCACCTCCACCCCTAAGCATTGCTACCAGTCGGTATTGCCCTCCTGGCAGTCGCACGCAGGGCATGGCGCTGAGGTAAGCAAGCCCAGGAGAGCCACCTCCTTGCAAAATTCTGTTTTGCAGGCTGATTCTGGCCTCTGAGGTTGAAGTTCTTAAGGGAAACCACGGAGTACAAATCATTTCTCTGGGTGTTCTGCTGAAGCCTGTATGAGAGACCTCCTCTCTCGCCTCGAAGTGGGTTCTGACTCGGTCCAGCACAATGGTCAGGAGTTGCAGGCTCCTTACTCCCACTTCCTGGCAAATCCCAATTGTTCTCCTGGGAATCCTAGAGCATCAGTCAACTCACTCTGTCCTGTGGTGGGGCAAGGTCAGACTGTTCCTCTTGGCTTAGGTCTATGTGTTTTCATTCATGACTCCTTCCTGTTGCTTCAACATCCTTTCTTAGTCACCAAATCAAGGCCGCAAGATGGTCTTCTCCAACAGCACTGATGCCCACGACCCCCTCTGTCTCCTCATTCTTCACTGATCCTAAGAGAGAGGACAGAGGTGGCTAAGTGGTAATGAATGTGAACTCTGAGAGGCCCTGTCCTGCCCTGGGCCCACTGCCTCCCTGGCAAGGCATCTGCCATGGGCCTGTCTGCCCCTGTGGCACTTGGAAAGGAGTGGGTGGAGAGAGGGGATGCCCACCACATTTTGTGAGCCCCTTTGCCACAGAAAAGTGTTCACATGTGACAGCTTTCACTTCACAAATTCCCTTGCGTTCAGACACTGGCGGTACCCATTGGCAAGTATAAGATCCCTCCCGTGTCTTCTTTGCAGAGCCCCAGTCCATGAAGATTCATTGCCTCAGAAGCATTCTCTGAGCACCTACTTGGCCAAGCCTCGAGACAGAAATAAGTCAGACGTGGCACCCGCATCCTGGGTGCTCACAGTCACATGGAGATATGCACAAATCGACAAATCATAGGACAAGCTGGTGGATGCTAGGAGCGCGGTGCCCAGTATGATGGCAAGTGGATGAACCCCATCTCTGCTGGGGGCTCAGAGGAAGCTTCCCCATGGAGGCAAAGGTGCCCGAGGGGCTTCCAAGCAGAGATTTCTGGGAGGTTGTGGATATACCAGCCTGTGTTCCACCCAGAGGTCTTGGCTGAACATAGAGATGGAATCCACTGCAGAAGTGAATTGGAGTGGTCATTGGAATGAGAGGAATTGTAGGCTGAATGAGAAGAGAAGGCAGCCCAGACATATCGTAATGCTCAAGGGATGTCTGTAAATTGATCACCAGTGGCCTTGAGAATGGATGGGAGGCGAGCTCACTGAGGCGGCTGAGGTCCTGCTGGGCACTTCATCACATTCCAGGAGACCAGCCCTGGACAAGAAGCAGCCTGTTCCCCCAGGACTGCCCTTCCTGCCAATGCCACCCCCACGGGTCAGCCACCCCCACAGGTCAGCTCACCACCCTCCCTCCCATACTCTTTCAGCATCACACCATTTACAAACACAGTAGCAAGCACACAGGGAGTTTGGTCTCAGGTTCCCTGTGACAGGAACCCTGTGCCTTGGTCCCTGGGCTCTCAGGGGAGCTCAACGCTCAGCTGTCCCCAGAGCTTCAGGAATGAGAACTACTTCTCCATTCTAGGCAGCCCCTGAGGCCTAATTCCTTGTCGTAGGAAAGAGGAAGGACAGTCTGAGGGCCTCTGGGGTCTGTTCTTCCTCAAGGTCCGTCCTCTCAGGGTCCCTGCCAGGCTGTGGGCCCCTCCGGTTAGAAAGCGTACCCACTCATCCTCGGATGCCAAGTCCAACAGGAGATGCTCAATGGATGTGGGGCCTTTGCTCTTGGCCCCAAGAGCAGCAGCAATGATGTGAATCCTGCACCTCCCAGACATGAGGATGTGGGGAGCTGAGAATTGTGCACCCCTCTCCAATAGGAAGATTTTTCCCCATGGGGTGACTTTGAAGATGCAACATTTGCAGTGTGTGAGCCATAAAACAGAACACTCAAAAGAGTACGAATGTAAACACCCACCTGCTTTTCCAGGGACATCAACTCGCTTTTAGAATGACACAAAGCCCCCTTTCTGTGCATAGTTCCCTCCATAGGGCACTTCCTAAATGAGTCGATAGATCTGGGTCCAGAAATCCTATCATGTGACTTAACCAGCTTTTTTTTTTTCTTGCTTTTTTCCCCATCCATCCTGATTGAAGCTGAAACATTCCAGGGAAACTCGCTTTCCAAGACTTACACGTCTCCAGAGAGGCAGAAAATAGCTCGCTTTCAGATCCACTGTAAAGATTTCACTTAAAAAATAAAATAAAATGGAACCCAACACTCCTGGCATCTAACCTGAGTACAAATTGAAAACTATACTAGTGTTTACATGGTTTTGGGTTTTATTAGGAAAGCGTTGCCCGGCATTAATAATATGATGTTTAGCTGGAATGGAATTCCCGCTCTCCATCTTCCAGACTCTGGGGAACTAGGAACACCCTGTCCGTGCTCTGGCCTCCAAGGCTCATTCAAGGAGGAGTGGCTGGATTCAAGGTGCAAACGGGAATCCCAGCCGCCATGGATTTACATGTATAAGACGGAGGTGGTTTCCCACACCCCTGGGATGTGAATGGCATGCATCCCTCTGTAGACAGGAGGAAACTGAGGCTCAGATCGATTAAGTGCCTTGCCTAAGAAGACCACACAGGCAGTAAGTAAGGAAACAAGAATTTGCCTCTGAGTTTGTCTGCATTCATTCCTTAGAGGCCTTGATTCATCCCACTGACTCAGTCGTTCTCAATGTGTCAGTGTGTGTGTGTGTGTGTGTGTGTGTGTGTGTGTGTGAGCGGGGGCGAGGGAGGGGGGTTGACTTTGCTTCCTCGGGACACACTGGCCATGTCTGGAAACATTTTTGATTGTTACATCCAGGGGTTTACTACTGGCACCTAAAGGATAGATACAGCTCAGTATCCTACAACACACAGAACAGCCCCCCATGACAAGGAATTATCTGACCCCAAACATCAATAGTACAAAGATTGGAAACCCTGAACCAACTCTAAGTACCTGGTGAATACAGAGCACATGATGGTTTTGAGGACACATAACAGATGTTTGTTCCCACAGTCACACCAAGAAAATGAGAATTCCTTGATAACGGACAAGTTCTGTCCCCAGTAGAAAAGAATACCTTCCTTTTTTTTTATGAAAATTATTTAAGGGAAAGGTGGTTCATTTTAATTGAAATATTTAGGGGAGAAATAATTAGGCAATTTTGTTTTCCTTTCTCCGAATTACAAAGGAACCTTCTCCTTCTGAGGACATTGGAGTAGAAGTCACAGAGCCCAGCCCCAAAGGCATGCCTCCCTTTTGGAGATTTCCCAGGAGACCCCTGAGAGGCACTGGGGTGTCAGGCCCCTGGCTCACAGCTTAGCAGGGAGACTGGCTGCAGTCAGGTGAGAGGTCGAGTTTTGAGCTGCTTCATTTTAGGATCACCCTTCAGAAGCCCCCAAAGCCAGAGCTTGATGAGCTGGGGTATTTTGCAGGAGTGGGCTTGACAGATTTAAAAAAAGAAAGAGTGCCCTGGCTGTTGACTCAATGGTTAAAGCATCGCCCCTCGAACCAAAGGCTTTGGGATTCAATTCCCGGTCAAGGGCACATGCCTGGGTTGCAGGTTTGATCCCTGGCTCTGGTTGGGGCACATGCAAGAGGCAACCAATCTATGTGTCTCTCTCACATCAACGTCTCTCTCTCACTCTCTCTCTTCCCCCCCACTTCCTCCTCCCTCCCTCTCACTCTTTCAAAAAATCAATGGGAAAAAATATCCTCAGGTGAGGATTAACACACACAAAAAAAAGAAAGAGCAACTATGGAATCACACCCAAGAAGTTCCCAAAAATTCAAGCTACAGAGAAGAGGTCACAAACTAATAAATCATGGAAGAGGATGGAAAGAAGGAAACAGGCAAGAATGAACAGCGTTTGTCGTGAACATGACCAGGGCTTGTCAGGTGGGGGTCTGTCTGCTTATTCTAGAGGTCAGATAAGAATCAGATGAGCATCATCTAGTCCTGCTCTGACTCTGGACATGGAGCTAGGTCTCCTCCCTGACCCCTGGCCTTCTCTGTAATCCACAAAGAAGAAAAGCTCCACCGCCAGGGGCCGAAACCACAGCGCTGTGCTCCGCATCCCCGTGGCCCGGCCAGGCCGTTAGAGGGAGAGAGGTACCTCGGTGCTCACACCCAGCCAACCCCGGCCCCATGAGCACCTTAGCGCTGAAAAGGCCCATCTTCAGCTTCATGCCTGCACATATGGGGAGACCACGGATAGGAAACGAGACCAAAAGGCTGTGCTGGGTCCACAGCCACGTATGCACAGAGAGAGACACAAGGAGAATGCATTTCCACCCACGCAGGGCCTGCAGCCCTGGGCAGGAGCCGGCCTGTGCCACACTGTACTTAACCGGTGCTCTCCAATTTCATCATTGCTGGCTCGAAATGGGCCTGCAATTTTCATTTCTTTATGGGCTTAAATAATCTATTGCAAATGTCACCAGGAGGCTGTAATGCATTCTTGCCGAGGAAACTGCTCTTTCTGTTCAGTAACGTTCTGGTTGAAGATTTGCTGGGCCGGGTAGCTGTTTTACATTAGCTGGGATGGTGTTTACATTGGATGCACCGATGTTTAAATCACTGGACAGATTTGTTATTAGTAGGGAGGCAGTGGTACTGTTTGGTCCGAGTATCTGGGTAGGGGGCGGGGTAGGGGGGGGCTTCTATTAGTATTGATAATATTTTACAAGAGACCTTGCAGGGATGTTTATAATAATAGCAATGGCTGTTTATCTTACCAGGATTATGTTGAAGCAACTTTAATTGTATTCATATTAAACATATCAGTGTTAGAACTGATGTAATATGTTTAGCATTAATATGAAGGTTGCTAAGTTGGGGGCTTTTGAGATAGAATTAAAGGGCCAGGAAGACAATGGGACATATGGAAAACATTTGGGGGGTTTCTGTTCTTGTCTAACAAGAGGGATTAGTGCATTTGCCGAAATACAGCATAAGATGTGTACGGTGGGCTGTAACACCAGCATCTGTTTCCCTTACGACCGCGTCCTCTTGGCTGTGTGTGCACGGCGCCCGCTTGCTCTCGGGTCCGTGCATTCTCACCAGCTCCACCAAAGCCCACATGTCAGGGATACTTCAGATGCTTTGCAGCTGGCTGTCGCACCCAGAGATGTTTCAAGATGGATTTTGTAATGGCTTATAAAAGTCCCACGTTGTGCACTGGCGGTTATTGAGTGTGATATAGTGTGCACAAGAATGTTCCCAATTCCCTCCACGCTGTATCCATCAATCTGGCTCTATTAGGGCTGGCAGGATAATGACCGAAGTGAGGCTCTGGACTCTATCTCCAGCTGAAAGAAGCGTCCTAATTATCTACTCATCAGAGCTACCCCGCTCCTGGCTCAGGGAGACACTGCCAGCTCAGGCCCCGAAATTCCAAATCCTCCCAGTCACCGACCAGGCCCGCAAAGGTCGAGATGCAAGATTGCGTCCAGCCCAGCTGGGGAATCGTGGTCCCAATAAATCCTGGAAACCCTTCTGACTCCCCAGCTGGAGGCACCGTCCAGTTAACCCATCGAGGCTCAGCGTCTCGGTCTGCCTCCTTCCAGGCCGGTTCAGTTCCCTGGCCCAGGTGACTTCCTGAGGCTGCGTGACTTTCTGATGGCTCGGACCCAGCGCAGGCAAGTCAGGAGCCCTGGCTGTCCATAACATACGGACAATCTGCACCTCCCTGCTGAGGCCTCTGGGAGGAGCCCATGGGGGAACATGTGACAGCCCCTCGCAGAGAAACTGAACACACCATGCGCTTATTATTGGCCAAATTAGAAAACCTCATGGAGCATTAGGCCTCTACAGAAAATGAGTGGTTTGCTTGACAGAGATGTGTGTTTTCTAGTAGAATATTCAAAGAATATGTATCTTAAAAATTTATTTTTTGCATAATACTTCTCACAAACTGCTCCATTGTCCCGTAAGCTTGCATTATTATCACCATTTTTCTTTTCCTCCCCATTTTATTGATGAGGAAGATAAGGCACAGAGAGAGGAGATGAGTCATCTGTTTGCTCTTCATTATTTCCTATGTGCTGGCCACACAGGCATAGAGTCCCCGTCGCACTGCAGTTAACAAGTGACTGAGAGGGGAGTGAACACACAGGGCCGCCAGGTCCACTTGTCTTTTGCTTTCCAAGCCACCACGCTGCCTCCCTCTCAGAAAGTTTCCAGGAGGTCTGCAAACATAAGAGGGCCCTCGATCAGGGTGGAGCACATGCATAAGTAACTATAATGTAAGGTGCAAAGAACTTAGGAGGCAAGAGAGACAGTGTGGTGAGATTTTAGGAAAGGGAGAGACAACAGTTGATAGGATGCAAAGGCCTCGCCAAGGAGTTAGCATTTGAGCTGCGCTTGGAAAATCAGTAAGACTTACATGTGCAAAGGAGAGAATGGAGAGGTAGGCAGCGGGGCCAGGGTGAGCAAAGGTCTAGGGCAGGAGAGCAGAAGGAACATGTGGGGAATAGCAGGTATTTTCCTTGGTTTCCAGTGATTCCAGTGATGGGGATAGGAAGCAGGGAGTGGCAGGTCCCACTGAGTGCCGATGTGTAGCTGATCAAGGCAAGCTGACAAGCTAGGCTTTTCCCTTTAAGAAATGGGGAACCAAGGAATGCTTTAGAGCAGGACCATGACATACATGATCAGAGCTGTTTTCAGATGATGAAGCCGAAAGCTTTGGATGGAGTGGATAGCAGGAGGAGGAGGGGCAGCCTGACCAAAGGCAGAGTAATCCAGGCCAAGGCAAGGGAGGCTTTCATAGCGGTGGAAAGGGGCAGAGAATATGCATGCCGGAGAGACAGGAAGTAGAAATGTGACCACATAGGACTGTTTCCTCACTCTGCTCCTTGGAGGGCCTTCGGCAGCAGCTCAAATGAGAGAGACCAAGGGACAAGCTGGGTGGCAGCAGCATTCAGCCCAGATGGTGTTTCCCAGGCGCCAATCTGTACCTTACCTTGGAAATGTATTTTGGAGGACGTATGAGTTTGCTCAGGCCGCTATAACAATGTACCACAGACTGGGGGGCTTAGACAACAGAAATTTCTTTTCTCACCATTCTGGAGGCCAGAAGTCCAAGATCAAGGTGTCCATGTGGTGTGTTGTTCTAGGCCTCTCTCTCCTTGGCTGGTGAATGGCCATCTTCTCCCTGTCGTCTGGTGGTCTTCCCTTTCTTCCTGTCTGGGTCTGAACTTCCTCTTCTGATAAGGACATCAATCATATTGGATTAGAACCCACTCTAATGGCCTCATTTTAACTTAATTATCTCTTTAAAGATCCTCCTAAAGTCACATTCAAGGTACAAATTTGGGGGGAACACAGTTCAGCCCATAATGGAGGAATTTACAATTTCCTCCACATGCCCAGCGTCATGTGAGCCCACGCCAAGCCAGAGGAAAAGAAGACAGTTTCCCGGGCTCTCCTCATTCTCCCACCAGCATCTGGAAGAGCCAGGAGTGGGAAGTGGGTGGGATCCAGAGTCAGCCTGCCCAGGTTCAAATCACAGCTCCGCCGCTTACTAGCTGCATAGCCTTGCCAGGATTGCTTATCTCTCTGTGCCTGAATTTTCTCATTTGTAAAATGGAGCTAGTTGTAATCTCCACCTGATAAGCTTGTTATGAGGGTTAACTGGGTGAACATATGCGCAGATCTCAGATGTACTAAATTTAATCATTTGAAAACAGATGTACTAAGCGCTCAACACATGTTAATTATGGCATCCATTGATATGCTGGGTCCCAGCTGGGAAGGAGGTGGTATGTTTGAAGGGAATAGGTCAAGAAGGTCTTTACCAAGGAGAAATATGGTCTAGAAGCTTTTCTTAGCATTTTACAAAGTTGAGAGGAGTATGTACACAGGCTAGAAAAGTCCCAGTCCTTGCCTTGTTGCCATTATGCATGTCATATACCCTAACTCACCTTGAGTGCCAGTAGCACAGACCAGGGACTGGCAGAAGGGAGGGCTGGTCCTGGCCAGGCTATCAGGGGAGGGGGAGCCTCTACAAATCACTGGAACACTGAAGGGCCTGGGACCAGACCACGTGGTTTAATAATACAAATACTACATGGTGGGAGGGGTGGGGGGCACAGGAAATGAGTAACTATGTTGCATATCAAATCAAATCTTGCCTTGTAGGGGTGTCCCCCAGAACCAGGAACTAGGGTGAGGTGCATGAGACACTGAACTCAGGCACAAAATTTAAGGGATGCCCAAACCCAGTAATCCAGATAGAATATCATTTTAATGCAATCTCTTCCCAAATCAAAATTAATACAAAAGTAAATCCATGGTGAGCAAAGTATCAGAACTTCAAATAAAGACAAGATTGGACCCTGCCTTTGCACAATGGCCTTGCTTGCCGCACCCTCTTCCTGCCCTGGATCCCCAAATCTCTTCATGAGCCTAGCCTCACTCTCTGTGACCCTGAACTAGGTCCTGGTCTTAAGCTGCTCCTCATCTGAGGGCAGAAATAGTCTTGCTATTTCTGAGCTATGGAGCTTTGGGAATTTGTTCCACCTCATCTATAACATGGGTCTAGTATTGCCTACATCACAAGAATATTGTGAGACTTAAGACAAAAGAGCCTGAATGTATTATGGCACCTAGTTCCATGTCTGGAACATTGTACTCAAGAAATATTTACTGGTGCTGGAGAGATTATGTTAGATCTGTCTTAATGGGATTCACACATCACTGTGTGTGGGCGTTGAGTGCAAAATTGATGTCCAAACCCAGTAGGACATCTTCACAGATGGCACAGTGTAATTAACATGTAGACCTTTAACTTGATCCTTAAGAGGAGGACAGTGTGTCTAAACCCAGCTTAAAGGGTCCTCCAGACCCAACAAAGGTGTGCACATTGGAGTGCCATTTCATAGAGGAGACCCGTGTGACTGAGCAGACGTGCACACTGCCCAACATTGCACAGGCAGAGTATCAAGCAGCTGGGGCCAGCAGCCAAGATGGAAGCCTGGGCCTTATATCTGAGGTCCTCACAGAAGGGGTGTGGTGCTCTGTATAGGGCTGGTGATGGTTCCAGGAGCTGGTATGGGGTGGAGCATGGGCCATACAGGGAGCCAAGTAGGGTCCAGCCTGCTGCCACCCACACTCTCTTGCTTCCTGGAAGCAAGGAGAGTCCGGTTTATACCTGCTGTCCTGGCATAACTGTGAGGAGTTCATACTCTTACTATCAAATATGCCTTGGTCTGGATAGAAACCTATAGCATCACCCTGATCATAGTACCATCAGGCAGAAGACATTGAGCTGCACATTTTTTTCCTCCCAGGAAATCCCCTCCATTGGACAAAAGCTCCCCCAGGGCCAGGTCTGTGTGCTCTCTCAGTTTCCCCAGTGGCTGGCCCAAGAACCAGCTCAGAGCAGACACGCTCAAAATGTTTGCTAAATGGAACTAAATCGAGGAAGCCAAACAACGCATCTTCTCTGCTGTGATCTGCCCTCCCTCTACTGCCCATAACGGCTTTCATTCCTGGTCTCTGACTCCCCCGAGGAAGGGACAACTGTCTGCAGAGCCACTGTGCTGGGAGTGAGTCAGAGAGGAAAGCAGAAATGAAATCGAGCCAGAAAGTGAGAGGCCCCGCCTGGCTTGCACTTGGCGTGAAACAAATGCCAAAGGCACACCCTGTGGGATAGGGACAGGGTTCTGATCCTCCCACTGTGAGGGGAGCCCTGGCCTTGTTTCTCAGAGCACAGCAGCAGCCAGACCCCCACACAAAGCACAGCCTCTGTCAGACATTCAGCTGAGAAAACTGCGCTAAGTGTGAGGCATAGGGACCCAGAGGCAATGGCCGGTCTGAGGCTGGGAGGAGGCCCTGCTTGGCATCACCCTGTGCCTACGTCTGAACTTCCTAGATCCCACCTTTGGTTCCCAGATGCTCCCCTTCTTAGGGACAGTCCTTCCAAGTTGCTATCTTTGCCCCTGACCTTGGCTCTGAAGGGAACCTGCCTCTCTTGGTTCATCATTACATGGCTTTCCTCTCCAGCCCCTCTTCAAGGACACCTTTTCCTAGGTTGGTGGTCCTCAGACTTTACTACATCAAAGTCCCCACAGGGCCTGATAAGTACAGATCGCTGGGTCACCCCATCCCTGGAGTTTCTCCTTCTGGAGGTCTGGGATTGAGCCCAAGAATGTACATGTTTACAAGCTCCCAGGTGATGCTGATGCTGAGGTCTGGGGAACACACTGTGAGAACCTCTGCTCTTGATCCTCTTCGGGAAAGGCCTGCTCCCAGCAGCTGGACCGTTCTCTACACCAGCAACCCTCCTGGCTGCACATTCGAGTCAGTGGGGGGGCTTGTGAAAGGTCCCCACAGCAGCCCACACCCGGGACTGATTGCATTCAGATCCCACAGTGGGACCCAGACCATCCGCACTGTTTAAGGCTGATCAGGTGATTCCAAGATGCATTCAAGGCTAAGAAACACTATTTTCCAGAAACTTGATTTTCCTCGGCCTTTCTGCCAATCACAGCTCCCCTTCTAATCTGACCTGAGCAGGTCCCAGTGTTCCTCCGCTCATGCTCAGCACGGTTTTTCCCACCTCACTGCAGGGTTCTCTCACATGGAATCCACCTGGCAGGACCAAACTCTGTGACACCTTCACACAATATTCTCTAAATTCTAGTTCATTTATTTCATGGGGGTGGTGAGGGGTGAGAGAGAAGGGGATCCTAATATAAGGTGGCAGGAGATTTGACTTTGAGTGGTGGGAACACGATGCAATATACAGATCTTGTAACATAGAAACCCATACCTGAAACCTATACGTTCATATGGACCAATATCACCCCAATAAATTTAATTTAAAAATAAATAAAGCATAATAATGGGGCTGGTGAGAAAATGCTATCTTAATACAGATTATATTCAGAAACATGTTCTCCTGATAATTTGTTTTCATGGCCAAAGGAGATTAAGTGTTCTCTTTTAGAAGAAAAAACCATTCAGCAGGCAGGGCTCAGTGGTTGAACGTCGGCCTATGAACCAGGAGGTCACGGTTAGATTCCAAGTCAGGACGCATGCCCAGGCTGCGGGCTCAATCCCCAGTTTGGGGCATGTGCAGGAAATAGCTGATCAATGATTCCCTCTCATCATTGCTGTTTCTGTCTCTCTCTCTCTCCCTCTCCCTTCCTCTCTGAAGTTAATTTTTTTTTAAATCCCATTTTTGTCATTTTTCTGAATCAGACCCACTTCTCAGGAGGACTAATAAAGGGTTTCAATTTAGATAGTAAAATGAGTCATGAACATAAAGCATACCACATCAACACGCTCGTGGGTCTGAGAGGCTCAGCTGACAGCACCTGCCTGAGCACGTCACAGAAATCCAAAGCCCAACTAGGCAATCGCCAGCGAGGCCTTTAACTACCACTCAGGTGTTTTGTGCTTGGATGAGAGAGGGACCGATTTACATTTTGCCAATTATGTAAAGCATTACACACGGAGGTTCTAAACAAACTGGCACCATATTCCCAATCCCTTCCCAGGAAATTTGGCCTGCAAAGGCTTGATGCCTGGGAGGTGGTCCAGCTGGCCTTTCCTCCATCCCCGTTGGCTTCCAAGTTGTTCTTTCCATCACAAGCATTCACCGAGGTGGACACGATAACCATCCCTGCTCAGCAGAAGAGCTGGCTCTTCCAGAAATCAGGGGAGAGAGATTTCCAGCTGCAGGAAGTTAACACCAATGCCCCGTGCAATGGAGAGGCCGAGCAAGCCGCGGCCTCCAACGCATTGATTTGAAGAATGAATATCACGTGGGAAAGGGGAGTTTGGAAAGCTCTTTCAAGCGTTCAGTTTAGCAGAGGAAGAGGGAGGTGAGAGAGGCAGCTGGTAAGAAGGCAGGGCCAAAGGGGGAATTTGTTTGTTTGCTTGTTTTATTTTATCAGATTAGAGAGACTTGAATTCATACGTCTAGGTCAGAAGGACTGGAACAGACTAAGATAAAAAGAGTAAAGAGTGTACTAGTAACACCTGGCGTTTTGTCATTCAAGAGGCAAAGAGGGTGAGTGAAATTTACCAAAAGTTTGCTTCATTTTGCTGCCTTTCTGTGAAGTTGCTGCCTTCCCCACCACCCCACCCCACCCCCAGCTTAGGAGTACTTTATCTGTAACAAACTCCCCTAGAAGGTACAGATTACGGGGTGATGGGAGGGTCTATCATAGGGAAGGGACTTCTTGGAAGAGGATTGGGTCATAATGGCAAATATTACAACTGGATTTCTAAAATTCTATTGAGAGTGGCTTTTAAAAATTTTGTTAGTTTTGTTTTATATTTTACTAGAGGCCCAATGCACAAAATTCATGCAAGAGTAGGCCTTCCTTCCCCTCCTCCACCTCCCCCTGCCCCCCACTGCCAGCACCAGCTTCCCTCCGGGCACCCAGGACCCAAGCTTCCCTTGCGGCCCAGCTTCATCCGGAGGACATCCGGTCTAATTAGCATATTATGCTTTTATTATTATAGATTGAGTTAAAAATTCAAGTGTACCCTATTAATCTCAACATAGAGCCTGTTGAATTTTTACCTGTGCATGTACCTACCTACTACCACCAGATCAAGGTACAGAGCACCATAGAAGGCTCTCTTATGCCTCTCCTAGTCAACACCCCACCCCCAAACCACTGCTCAGACTTCAGTCGCTGTAGATTCAGTCTTCTGTTCTTGGACTTCATATAAATGAAATTACATATAAATGTCTTCCTTTGATCAACAAAATGCCGGTCAGATTCATCTGTGTACTGGAGAGTATTATTTTGTTCGCTTTTGTTGCTCTAGAGTAGTCTATTATATGAAAATATTGCAATTCTTCTATTGATAGACATTGAATTACTTCTGGTTTAAGGCTCTTGTAAATCAGGGTGAGAGTATCCAGCCTTAGGTGGAAATCCTTTTTTCTCTTGGTGGTATATCAGAGAGTGAAATGGATAGGTCCTTGGTTGGTGTACGCTCAGCTGTAGGAAATAAGAGTAAGGATGTTTTGAGGTTTGGAGGCTTCCCATGAACCACGGGTTAAAACCAGAGATTTGTAACACATGGTGCCTTCTGTTCTATTGCCCTTGTCTACTTCTCTAACCTTACCTCTCACCATGGCCCTCTTACACCCCACCCAGTTGCCATCTGAACATCACACATTTCCCCCCACCTTCTTAGTTGTCTGGTGTCTCTAGGCCTACAATGCCTTCCTCCCTTTCTCTATTAGAGAAACTCTAATGACCACTGAAGACAATAGACCAAAATGACTCCATCACCAGATCATTCGCCAGCCTTTCCCCTTCTCCCCGGCCTGTAACACTTCCACCTGGGCACTCAGCCTTCTGCACTTCCCTGTATTCACTCCAATACTCTGTGTTGAGATTACTTGGTTATGTGACTCTGACCTCCTGCAAGGCAGGGCCTGCACCCTGGTCATCCCTCTGTCCTCAAGGACCTCAAACTAAGAAGCGTGTTAATAAATATCTTTCAGATTTAACCAACCAACTGGATTTTAAACAAACAGGGAAGATGGCCTATTTTTCCTCCTCCCCAGAGACATGACAATAAAATGTGAACACCCAGGTTCTAGGACATTTCAGGTGGCATTGCTTCTCAGATCTGCAACACATAGTAAAACTGAAAGTGGACCAGACCCAGAAGTGGGACTTCTGAGTGATTGTTTCCTTCTCTCCTCAACACTTTCCAAACTCTAAAGGACACGCTGGTGACTCAGACCTTGTCTGGGTCCCCTAATACCAAACACTTGATACGAAGTGGTTTTGTGTGTGTGTGTTTTTGGCAAACTGTCCAGATGTTTCCAAATATCCAGATGTTCTCCCTGATATAACCCAAACAACTCTGTGTGTTTGTCACATTTTATTAAGATATTTCTTATCGTGAAAACAGAACTTGGGTTGAGTTGAAGATTCAGTCGAGACAGAGCCAAGGGCAGAAACTTTGACCGACTCACTGTACCCTAGAGGTTGCCTGAGAAATGTAGCCCAGAGATGACTCCAGAAGCTATGCCTGAGATGTGCAAAGTCATCCACACCCAGCTATCCCAGGAGTGGCCAGGTGTGCTTCTGTTGACCACCCAGATATGTGACGGACCACCTGCTCACTGGTCCAGTCCTTGGCCAGGCTGGAGTGTCCTAGAACACGCCTTTCCCCAGACATGCCATGAACTTGAAACTGCTAAGCCTGAGCTTGTGCTCACTCCTTTTTCTAAAATGCCTTTTCTCATTCCTGCCTAGCCCATCCTTCCAATCCCAGCACCCGGCCGCCCCCAGGGAAAGTAATCTTTTGCTCTCAATCTCCTCTCTGTCCAGATCCTTCCTAGAGTAGCCTCAAATGCCTACTCCCTATAGACATTGGATTACTTCTGGTTTACTTCTTGTTTGTTTAAAATCCAGTTCATTTGTGCCTAGCCAGGTGGCTCAGTTGGTTAGAGCGTCATTCCAAGACACCAGTGACCTCATGCTACCCAGCTACCAAGTTCTCCCAACACCCCACCCTCTGTTTCTTTTCTGGGGATCACTTGGCAAGTACTACATGTTAGCACAACTGTCTATGCATATATTACTGCCTCCCACAAGTAGTAAGTGCTTGAAGGGCATGGTCTATACCTGCTATGTATTTGTGTTTCCTAAGGAAAATAACAGTCACTTTAGAATATTGACTGAATGTGACAATTCCAATTTCTGGCTTATGGCCATCATCTGGATGTCCTAAAGTTGAGGGAACAGTGGAAAGAGCTCTGGATTAGGAGTCAGGCTGGCCTGAGTTCCACACCGGAACTGCTACCACCTTGCTCTGTGTCTTTAGATAAGATGCCTCCGCACTCTGGGCCTCATTTTCCCCATCTGTAAAGTAACAGTGTCTCCAAAACTGGTGTAACAAGATAGCTGTTAAGTCAGAATTAAATAGAGGTACCCAATTATGTCAACATTTCCATTTTCTATTCAGAATTAGAGATGAGTGATTACTTTGGGTCATACCTTCTTTGTTTGGGGGAAGTCACCTTCAGTATAAAAATCTAATGGAAAAGGAAACTATAGCAGAACTGAGTGTGCCTTTGTGTGGAGGACTGGCATGCAGGCCGACTTATTTCTGTATCCCCAATGCCCTTCCTGGCCTGGCATGGGAAGGCCCAAGGTCAATGTTTAGTGAATGAATGAAGGTTGCATCCAGCTGAGACTCAGGCAAGGCAGAACTGGGGACAGGGAGGAGTGTGGCCTTTCAGAACTGAAGCATTCGATCAGAGAATATCTATAGCTAGGCTACCGAGCTGAGCACCAGAGAACTGGACTTGGGCTTCCTGAATTATATTCTGGCTCCATCAGAATTCCTCCTTGAGCCTGGGTAGGGCCAAGCCTCTCCCTGGGAGTCCAGTGGCTCCAGGTGTTAGGAGGGGAGAACTGTGCTGTTCAGGAGCCTGACAATGTCTACCCGGGTCACTCTTGAGGACAAGTCAATGACATATTTCCTAAGGGCCCTTTGAGCTCTACAGCTTCCCTGGTCTCTACCTGCCTGCTCAGTGGGGCCTCCTGACCTCTGTCTTCAGCCATCCACTCTCCCCTTTTTCTCCTTTACCTCCTGGATCACACAATGGCAGGTTACACAAAAGCCGCAAATTCCAAGCTATATGTAGCATAGAGCGGCTGTTTGTCCCAAAATACCACGTCGCTGACTACAGCAAACACAAATTACAAGCTTTATCTAATCACAGTTATGTGACCAGTCATTTTTGGTTTCCAAAAATGACGGCGAGTGGCGTGCTTCTGCAGCTGGTGGTGGCACTGGCTTGGGTTTCAGATCTCAAGTGCACACAGATGCGCAGGGAGACGGGCATCCCAAGTGACCGAGTCAGAAAGGGAAATAGGAGAGGGAAGGGAGGAAGTAGGACTCCGGTAAACAAAGCCCTCTGGTTTGGGCCTCAGAAAATAAGTTATTTGAAATTATCACGTTGCATCGCACCACACCAAAGGTTACCGGCGGTCATCGCCCCTGCACACCACTTTCTCATGTAGATGACACCAAAGGAGTCAGCAGGTGGCCACACCAGGCACTGGAGGAAATGGAGCTCATTTAAAAGTCATTGATTTGGTTTGGGGGTTGGGTTTCTTTGCTTCCTTTGCTTGTCACCCACCGTGGATGCAGTGGTGTTGAAGAAGGTGCACTGGGCTTGGCGTTCAGAACCTGGGTTATGACCATGACCTTGTCAGCCCCCTTCTCTGAGTGACCTTCTGAATAAGGTGGGGCTTATAACACCACCCACCTCTCCGGGGTGATGGGAAGTAAGATGAGGGGACTGTGAAGCGCCAGCCACATACTTGGCACAAATTGGCCTGGATGAAAGGGACCGAGCTGTGCGCTAGGACCTGGGTGCTCTTTCTGCATCTTTTCATCATAACCATTTGACTGTCCCTCCACCCCCACACGAGTGGGCTTTCATTTGCTGGGAACAGGCAACAGAGGGGCCCAGCCTCTGTCGTCACGTTGTGCGGCTTCAGTTTTCTGCATGATGAGCTCGGCCTGTGATTCAGAGCGGCAAACACCGCCACTTAAAATAAACCGTGTTCCACTCAGAGGCCAAGGCATGTGTGCACACGCAGAAGGCAGCCCCTGTGCGCTTTAAATAGCCCAAGGACGTGCTTCAGCGATTCTCTCTGCTAAGGCACTGACAAGAGCGAGGCCTGTGAATAGCCACGTTCCTCCACACCAGCTAGCAATTGCACGAGGCCATTGTTTCCAGGGAATGTGAGCTGCCACCCTGAGCGTCTTCGTCGGCAGCCCGACGCTCCAGGGCCAGCAGAGGGGAGAAGAAGGATGGACAAGCCTACCAGCGGCGGCAGTGATAACAATGAAACAATGAACGGTCCGAACTCAAACGGACTCTCACTTCCCTAAACTATAAATAAGACAGCATTTTCTTTCCTTTGCTTTAATACCATGTTAGTACTTCTTGTGAATGGGGCCTTTAGGAGAAAGAACTGGAATTTGAGTGTCCACGTGGAGCTGGGTAATGCTGGCACGTTCAACTCTGGAAAGGAAGGTTCCTTTCAGCTGGAACTTTCTGTTGTGCTGAGGGGCCAGTTCCTCTTGGGAAATGGCCTGGAATAAGACTCTTACCCCAGGGAGCAGTGTTGTGTTTCTACCCGCCATTGTAGCTGCTGCAAACAGCTTAGTCCTCCAGCTCCACTGCCGGGTCGGTATGCAGTTAACTAGAAGTCATCCTTTTTCAGCCTCTACCACCTTAGAAAAGGGAAAACACTCTGGAGCTAATGCCATTGAAGGAGGAGCTGCGGTGCCAAAGTGGGTGGGTTTCCGACTTCAAGCAGAAACCCGGGGAGAATCGCAGTGATGCTAAAAACTAGCCTTTGCAGTCCCTGCTGTGTGTCACACATTATACTGAAGGGTTTCACATCCCTTATTTCATGCCATCCTCAGAACAGTCTTAGGGTGTAGGTGCTTTTATTACCATTTTATCAATAGCGACGCTGAGATTTGGAGATAAGTAGCTTGCCCAGAGTATTCCTGTTTCTTCTGGCTACCAGGAAGCTCAAGGTTAAATCTGGTCAAATTCACGGGAACAGGGGGTTGGACTTGTGGTTTTCTCATTCCCAGCTTCGTTTTTTTTCTTCTGCCCCTACTTTCCTGTTTTCTTTCTTCCCTGCTTATAATTTAGTTCTGCATTTTCCCTGTAGTCTAAAGCAACCTTAAATCTTATTTGGAAGAGAGAGTGAGTTGTCAATAAGCAAAAGAGGAACAGCCAGGCAGCAGCATAGCCAAGACAGGAACTCTCGTCCCAGGTGCCTGAGCCGGCTGCCCTCCCATGTGCTCTCTGCTCCACATGGGGCCGTCTCCCTGGAAATGTGCTTTTGCAAAGGGGACCCACAGGAGGTCAGGAGGAGACACCCAGTGTGAAACTACCTCAGGCTGACAATGGGCAGCGGGGAGACAGAGGTGGAACTCATATTTCAGATCTTTGTATGGCAGAATCTTCCTAGGGAAGAACTTGGCTCCTTTGGTGAGAGGCCCAGAGACTAGGGACCCAAGACTGAGTAACCAAGAGTGGCTCCCGTCCTTGGTAGAGGCAACCCTCCATATCGCTTATGGAATGTAAATGTCCTAGCATCTCTTGACTCGTTCTAGCATCTCTTTCAGGAAGCACTGTGTCTACCTGAAAAGAACCATCACAGTGATACAAAGCTTTCCAAAGCGGTGCGGGTACCAGGTGAAAGGGCAGTAACATAGCCTCCTTGCGTGTCAGCAAGACACAGTTGTGAAAGTGAGCAGGGGCAACGGAATCTATTTATAACACATACAAATTTCTGGCGAGCTGAAGCAGGTCAAAGGAAGCTACACGTTGTGATTGGGAGAAAATTAAAAGGAAATGAAATTAAGTGCCCATTCGTGGCAGGCATTGAGCTGCATGTTTCACATCCCGTGCCCTGTGGCATTAGGGTGGCAGCCCTCTGAAGTAGGCCCTGTTATCTCTCTGTGGGTAAGTGGGGAGTAAGACTCTGGATGGTTCAATAACCTGGACAAGCTAGCCAGTGCCAAGACGGATTCATACCCTGGGACGGTCCAGCTGTAAAGGCCTGCTCTTTCTACCCAGCTGCACCACTTAGGAGCAATGTCTCAAGTTCACTCTACCCTGACCAAGCCAGTAATGGGTGTGTACCCTAAAGGAACACTAATCAAATGGTCTCCTTTTGGAACTTAGGGCTATATAAAGCTCATAGGAAACATAATATAAAGCTCATAGGAAATATAAATGCATGAGAACATGCATACAAAACACAAAATGCTGGAAAAAATAAGCAGACCTACCATGAGTTCAAATCACAAAGCAGCAATCATAAAAATTTACCATATTCAAGATTAAGGAACATGAATATTTATAACAGAAAAAAGTACATAGGAGCATTTAGTATATAATCAAGTAAGCATCAAAAAAATTGGGATAATTAACTCTGATTCAATCACTTATTTTATGTAACAATCACAATTTGTAGATAAATTATTTTAGATTATACTTTATATGATATGAAAAAAATAAACCCCAAGTAAATTTAAAAAGTAAATTATTAAAACAAGCCGTATAAATAATAGAAGTAAAGCAGAATATTTAGTCACAAATTTGGAGGAATGTATATTTGATACATACCAAATAATAATATAACTTCCAAAGTAACAAAAAAATTCAACTTTAACAACTTCTCTTAAAATAATATAACTTTATGCAATAAAAACAACTGTCAATGTAGTAAAAGTGAAGCTATTTGTTTCTAAAAATCTGGCACAGATATTAACTTTAATGCATATGATACACAGGTAGCCAGCACAATTCGGACCCAACAGTAATGGGTAAATGTCAATTAGCACAGGACAGTCCTACAGAGGAAATCAAAATATTTTCAACCTCAGAAAATAAACATGTAATGAAGCACCATTTGATACATATTTTCAGATTGCACTGTATATTGGTTTTATTCTTTATGAAAACAGTATAATAATAGGTAACAAGATCCTTAACACAATTTGTACCCTTTGAGCCAGTAAATCTATCCTAGAAATTAATCCAAAAGATAATCTAAAAGAATCAAAATTTGTCAACACATTTCTTTTTGTGGTATCGATATGTAAAGACAGATGTTAGCTGAACCTGCTGTGGTAATCATTTCACAATGGATGTAAATCAGACCATCATGCTGTGGGCATGGCAATTATTCCTCAGTAAAGTTGGAAACAAATTTATAAACACAAAGATTCTTTGCTATGTTATCTAAATGAAAAAAATTATATAAACACCAAGATCCTTTGCAATGTTATCTAAATGATTAAAAAAGAAAATCACTCACATGAATGACCAAGAGGAGCGAAATGAGGAAATGATTGTGGTATAACGACCGGATGGGATATCGGGACGACACTGTGAGATGATGTAACAACAATGTTGTGTGGAGTGGAAAGGGCAGATCACAAGGCTAAATGTGGACTGAGGTCACAGTCACATACACACATGTGCAAAGGAAAGAATGCTGGCAAGGCCACAGAACGAACGTGGCAACTTTTAGGAAAGGAATTTGATGAATGTTTTCCATATTTTGAATTCCCCTCAATGTTGTTCTAATGAAGCTTGAACCATAACTTCAAAACGCATGTCAGCAGAGTTTGAGCATCCATGGGACACCTGCACTGGCTGGCAGATCCTTCAGATGCTCCTGGTGAGGGTGCCATGCTCCCAGACAGAAAGGGTGGAGAGACTCAGGGTCCCTGTCCGCAGTATGTGTCTGTGCTGGACCTGGGGCTACTACAAGAGATTGCCACACACCAGGCGGCTTTAACAATGAACATGTATTCTCCGACAGCTCTGGGGGCTAGAAAGCTAAGACGTCAGCAGGACCAGACCCCCTGGACCCTGGGCAGAATCCTTCCTCTCTTCTTCCTCACTTCTGGTGGTGGCCAGCAACCCCTGGTGCCCCTCCATCTGCCGCTGCATCACATGGCATTCTCTCTCTGTGTCTTCACATTCCCTTCTTCTAAGGACACAAGTCATATTGGATGGAGGGCCCACCTTAGTATGATTCTGTCTTACTTACCTGTATCCACAATGACCCTACTTCCAGATAAGGTCATATTTTGTCAGAACTTCAAAACATCTTTTCTTGGGAAACACAATTCAACAGTGTCTAGCCCAGGAACTTTCTAATATGACCTGCCCTATCTCCAAAAAATCCAGATGGTTATAAGCCTTACTCCTCCACTTCTGTCATTTCTCCCATCAATATGATATACGTAGGAAGTCAGCCAATAAACATTCAATTTCATGATAGCCATTTGGCACCATTTTGCACCCAGTCACAGACACTTCTTGGTGGAATTGCTATGGAGGACTGACTTAAGTAATGACCCCGAGGAGGGTTCTTTTTTTTTTTAGTCTTTATTGTTGAAAGTATTGCCAAAATTCTCCTTTTCCCCCCATTAACCTCTTCCAGCCCGCTTCCTATCCCCTACCCCTACCCCAGACCCTCACCACTGATTGTGTCCATGGGTTATGCATATATGCATACAAGTTCATTGGTTGATCTCTTCCCTCTCTTCCCTCTGTGGTTCAACAGTCTGTACATGCTTCTGTGTCTCTGGGTCTATTTTTGATTATCAGTTTATTTGGTTCATTAGATTCCACATACGAGTGAGATCATGTGATACTTATCTTCCTCTGACTGGCTTATTTCACTCAGCATAATACGCTCCAGGTCCATCCATGCTGTTGCAAATGGTAAGACTTCTTTCATTTTTACAATTGTGTTGTATTCCATTGTGTAAATGTACCACAGGTTTTTTTTATCCACTCATCTATTAATGGGCACTTAGGCTTTTTCTAAATTGTTATTGTAAATTGCACTGCTGTGAACATAGGGGTGCATATTCTTTCAGGTTTCTTAGGATATATTTATTACTAGAAGGAGGATCGCTTGGTCAACTGGGAGTTCCATTTTTAGTTTTTTTGAGGAAACTCCATACTGTCTTCCACAGTGGCTGCACCAGTATGCCTCCCCATCAGCAGTGCACGAGAGTTCCCTTTTTTCCACAACCTCGCCGACACTTGTCATTTGTTGATTTGTTGATGATAGCCATCCTGACAGGTGTGAGGTGATACCTCATTGTCATTTTGATTTGCATCTCTCGTATGATTAGTGACTTTGAACATTTTTCATATGTCTCTTGGCCAACTGTATGTCCACTTTGGAGAAGTATCTATTTAGAGCCTTTGCCCATTTTTAAATTGGATTGTTTATCTTCCTTTTGTTAAGTTATATGAGTTCCCCTATATATTTGCGATTAAACCCTTATCAAATGTATCTGGCAAATGTGTTCTCCCATGAGGTGGGCTCCCTTTTCATTTAGTTGATGGTTTCCTTTGCTGTGCAGAAGCTTTTTATTTTCATGTAGTCCCATTTGTTTATTTTCTCCTTAGTTTTCATTGTCCTAGGAGATGTATCGGTAAACATATTGCTACAAGAGATGTCTGAGATTTTGTTGCCTGTGGTTTCTTCTAGGACTTTAATAGTTTCACATCTTACATTAAGTCTTTTATTCATGTTTTAGTTTATTCTTGTATATGGTGTAAGTTGGTGGTCTAGTTTCATGTTTTTGCATGTACCTGTCCAATTTTCCCAACACCATTTACTGAAGAGACAGTCTCTGCTCCAACTTTTTTGGTTCCATATAAATTTTTGGAGTGTTTATTCTAGGTCTGTGAAATATGCCATTGGTATTTTAATAGGGATTGCTTTGGGTAATATGGACATTTTAATGATGTTGATGCTACCAATCCATGAACATGATATATTCTTCCACTTGTTCATGTCTTCCTCTATGTCTTTTTTCAACATCCTATAGTTTTTGGAGTACATGTCTTTTACCTCCCCCAAGGAGGGTTCTCAAATGAGCTCACTGACTTGGGGATTGAGTTACTGGATTCCATGGTGCGCTATTAGTCTCTCATTGCCCTGGTCTCAGCAGCATTTAGGTAAAGTCAGCACAGGATTTACCCAAGATTTATTACTGTGACTGATTTCTGTCACCCTTAGCTTTGGGGACTTTAGAGGCCACAGTAGGGGGCACACAGCAGTAAGCAGTGATCACAGTGTGGACTAGCATGGGCAGAAGCCAAGCAGGGTATACCCCTGATTCGGAAATCCTAGACATGGTCTTCAGAATTGTGTAGGGGTGACTTAAATCACTCTTCCAGCAATTCAAAATGTTCTAGAGAAACTGAAAGTTTTCTTGGAGGAGATTCCCAAGCTCTGATGGAAAGAAAGTCTCACTACCATCTGTGTAGCTTCCCTTTCCTGATAGGATCAAGTCCAAACATGATTGCATGTGCTCACAATTTGCCATGAACCAACCTCTCTAGCCTCACATTTTACTCAGACTGAGGTGCTCGCTTGCTGACTCCTCAACAGACCTTCTGACTTAATACACCCCTCGCTTTGCAGGTGATCCCCTTCCTAGGGGCTGCCTCTCTGGCTTCTCTGCCTGGAGAATAGAAGCTCAAAGAGCCCTCCTCTACACATGCCCATGATCATTTTCTCCATTCACTTTTTAAGTTCATTTAAGTTTTTAAGTATTTAGAAAGCCATTGAATATTTGTTTGCCAAACTCTCTCTGAAGCCTCTTGAGAAGAATTCTTCCTGCCTCTTCCTAGCTTCTGATGATGACTGCAGTCTTTGGCAATCTTTGACCTACAACTGTGTCACTCCAATCTCTGCCATCACCTGGCCTTCTCTGCTCCCCTCTGTGTCTCCGTGTTCAATCTCCCTCCCCTTTCTCATATAAAGATATCAGGAACCAAGTTTGGGGTCACCCTAACTCAGTTTGTCTTCATCTTAACTCTTCTTTGTATTGAGGTATAATTAAAATACTATTCAATATTTACTTATTGCTGACAATGTGCCAGGGACCATGTGTAACATGTGAGGGATAGGTGGAGAGGGGTATTTCCCTGTGAACTCTCAGGAGAAGAGTTTGAACTTGTGGATAGAGTTGCAGGTCCAATGGAGAGCTCTGTGGAATTGAAATAAGGGACAGTTGTAGACACCAGGCACATTCCACAACGGGGGCATTTGGGTGCCCTGTGTTGTGATAGCATGTGGCTCTCACCCCATGTAGACTGCTGCAGCCTGGGTAGGACAGGTACCCTACGGATGGGTGTTCTCACACCTCACTGAGGAGTCCAGGAACAGAAGGCATTCGTGGGCCCAGCCTGTCCCCATCTGTGGCAGTGGCCAAACCAGGTGGCCTGAAGAGGAACACAAAACCTCTGAGGTCAGCTTCCCCATCCCCCCCCGGGAAGCCCCGAGCCCCTTCCCCAGGGATTGAGCAAGTGTCACTTCTGCCTGCGACATCGAGCAAGTGCCACTTATTGACCGAGAAGGCCGGTTCTATTTCCTGAGCCCAGTGGGTCATTGGAGAAATATCCCAGCTTCTAAAGCACCCGGGCAAGTTACTCATTCCCCCGGCTTGCCAGGGCCCTCTGTGCTTCTGTTAGATTGGGACTTTTATTTCCTCCTCCTCTCCTATTTTTGATTGCATATACTTCCTCTATTTGCTGCCCCAATGGTCCACGCCACCCCCTACATGTCACTTCCACAAGAGAAATAAGAAAAGGTAAATGAACCACTTCTTCCTCAGTTCTCCCTCTGAGCGCTGCCCTTCCCTCCACCACTGCACGAGCCACAGTCCCTGGTGCTCGCCCCTGTCCCTGTCTCTCCCCTCCACCCCGTGAGCTCCCAGTGCAGGGATCCTGCCTGCTTCATCTCTATCCCCTAAGTAGAGCCTGGTGCAGGGTACTTTTAGGTTTTACTGTGCAAATAGTATACAATGAAAGTTTGTTATGGCTCTGTGTTCTGATACTTACCTTGATTTCTCATTTAAAGTCTCTCTGGATGAATATAAATGGAAAAAGTAGGTCATATAGTCTGTTCTGATCTCCCCAAGCTGCCGAATTTCCTATTTCCAGCCTTGTGTTCAGATGAATAAATTGGTGCACAATAAATGAATGAATGAATAACAGAAGGGCAGGACTGGAATGTCTCTTAGAAATCAGCTCAACCAACCCTCAGCGACCAGATGGCCCCTGAAACCTAAGATCTGGCAGTGGGTCCCTGGCAGACCCATAAGGAAAATGCAAATCTCCAGATTCTCAGGCACTGTTGCTCCTTCCACCACCTCTTTATTCAATGTCAGTGCAAAGATGTCCAGCACATAGAGGGTTGGGGTAGAGGGGCCGACTTCCCAGTGGACGCTCAGGTGTGCCACCAATTCTATCCAGGACACCTGTGATTTCCCAATAGCATCAAATAACGTTTGCAAAGGGCACTGAAAAAGGTTAGGAGCACATGTCCACTGAATACAGGCAGCTCTGTCCCGCCAGCTTCTTTGCTTCCCTGGCCCAGGGCCGCCCCTAGTTGGTGCTCCCTCCTGCTCTAGGAGACTGAGAGAAACCTGCAGTTCCTGCAGGGAGTTGGGCCACAAATGCAGGAGGAACACTTTCCTCACTGATGTTTCAGGGCCGTTTCACAACCGCCAAACCGCCATCCACATGCCATTCCTGGCTGAAAAGCAAAAAGTGCAAGTTCAGATTGTGTGTGTATGTGTTCAAACACAAATAATAATGTTTGACGGAAACTCAGTGAACAGAATTCCTTGTAATGGCAGAGTGGGTTTTGGCCCAGAGAACATTTTTGGGAGAAGACAGGCTTATTCAAATCAAGATCCATGTGTTAGGTCACAAGATAGGAGGAAATGTCACATACAGACATAGAATTGTGTTTCTTAAATACAAATAAATGTTCAATTAAAAGAAAAACGAAGTAGTATTGTTTTTCCCTTCTGCATTTAATATTTTGGGTGCTATGATGTCACAAGTTAAAAACTCAGAAAGGGAGATTTTTACACATATAATAAAAGCAAAAATTAACAAATTTTGCTTGCTCATTCACCTGTTTGTTTTTCCTTTTTTTTCTGAACGGAGAGAGAACAGGAAACCTTCAAGGTAAGGGTGCCAAATAAAATACAGGTTCCTTAGATAAATTTGAGTATAATTATGTCCCAAATATTGCATGGGGCATACTCATACTACAGAGTATTGGTTGTATATCTGAAATTCAAATATAACTGGTTGGCCTGTGGTTTCACTTACTAAATCTGGCAATCCTCCCGCCAGGCCTCCAGGCGGTAATCGCATGGGCACTTTACCTGGGAAGACTGCAACAGTCTCCACGCCTCCTTCAACATCTCCCACAACAAGGTCAGACCTGGAAGCTGATCTGTCCAATGTCCTCATTTTATAGATAAGGCAGCTGGGAGTGACTTGCTCAAGGTCACACGAAGATTCAGTGGCACAGCCAGGACACAAACTGCAGGTTGGTTTGCCATGAATGACAAAGGCTCAAGTTACCATCGGGTCATCTGCAGAGGTCGAACCAAAGTTCCAACCACTCCAGGATCCAGTGGATATAAAAATAATCTAAAATCTTTAGGCCTATTTACTGAGAAATGGTAAGTTAAAAGCTGAAGAATCACCTGGCAGGAGTAGCTCAATGGTTGAATGTCAACTCATGAACCCTTATATTTGAGGAACTCCCTGTTTTTCTCAGAGACACGTATACATCAGAGGGTGGGTATCAGTAAGACTCCAGTGGCATTCAAACTTGCCCAGTGCACCGAGAACCCAAAGATCTGCTCTTCCTCACCACACCTGCAGTGTGGGATGGAAGAGTTCGCTGGGAAACGTTGAGGCAGGGCCACATGACATGACTGTTTGCAAATTCCTCAAATTTTGAAGTTGAGGAACTGGACTCGCAGAAATATCGCTCCTTTACCGAAGGGGCAAAGGGGCATTTGTGAGGATACGTTGCAAAAGGAAAGGAGAAATAGAGAAGATGGAGAAACCATAGTCTTGTGTAAGCATCTCCATTTCAGATTCTTAACCTCTGCTCATGGGTCTGTATCCCAGGGCCTAGTTCAGTGATGGCGAACCTTTTGAGCTTGGCATGTCAGCATTTTGAAAAACCCTAACTTAACTCTGGTGCCGTGTCACATATAGAAATTTTTTGATATTTGCAGCCATAGTAAAACACTCATATTTTTGATATTTATTTTATATATTTAAATGCCACTTAACAAAGAAAAATCAACCAAAAAAATGAGTTCGTGTGTCACCTCTGACACACGTGTCATAGGATCACCATCACTGGCCTAGTTCCGTCCCACAGTCCTGGGTGTCACCCCATTCTCTCCAGGGAGCTCAGGCTTATCCTCCTGGAGCAGGGAGGGAACCTTGTTTCTGCCAAGGGCCATTTGGATATTATAACATCATCCTCAGGCCACACAAAATTATCAACAATCAGCCTACTAGCCCAGCCAGCATGGCTCAGTGGTTGAGCATCAACCTATGAACCAGAAGGTCATGGTTCAATTCCAGTCAAGACACATGCCCCGATAGCAGGTTGGAGGGCATGTAGGAGGCAGCGATCCATGATTCTCATCATTGATGTTTCTAGCTCTCCCTTCCTCTCTAAAATCAATAAAAAATACGTATTTTTGAATTAACCTAATATATTTGGTCAAACATTTAATTAACTCACCCCTAATGTCTTGGCATGGCCAGACCAAATGATTTTGCGGGCCTTATTTGGCCCGCGGGCTGGACGTTCCCCTCCTGTCCTAGGGCTCAGAGCCTGCTCAGGACTGCCGCTGGCCAGGTCGCCTCCTTCATTTGAGTTTTGGAATTTACTAGTAGAAAGCGTTCTCCCCTCCATGATCTCATCTGCTCCTCTCTGTCACCCTGGAAATAAAGATATTGTCACACTCATAGCCTAGATAAGAAGAGCAGCCAGAGCCCGCCTGCACAAGCAGGGAAAAGCCCATTTGCAATTATGAAATACGATTTAAGCTACTTAGGGATAAACGGAGTGAAGAAATTTCCTGTCACATTTATGCTTTTGGAAAACAGCATTTCCAGAGAGTAAGCAGAACCAAAACTAAGTATTCGTTGCCTAATAACCACGGTTTTAACTGGATGGGATTTTATGAGATGCCCAAATTGGGCATGCCGTGTTTCTAGGCGAAAAGACTGAAAATTGTCATTTTGATTAGTTTTACTCAATAGATTTAGTCCTTTCATTAATCTTCATTAATGGGATGGGTAGGAAATGGAAAGCAACGCCAAAAGGATGCTTAAATTCCCCAGAATTAGAGAAATGTGACATGTAAATAAAAGTCCCCTCACCACCCACCCTAACCCCTTCCAAAGTCTGTCTAGTTTAGGGAATAGAGTCATTTTTCTCCATTAAGCCAGCTCTATGGAAGATGTCAGCATGGAATTGGAGCCACTGTAGGCCAGGCTGTGCTGGAAGTGCCTGCAAATAAATTGCTTTGACCTGAGGCACTTCTACTTAGAATGGAATGAGGAGGCTGTGCTGGTTGCTTGGCACCCTCATTGGTACACACTGGCAGAGGTTTCCCCAGAACTCTGGAACAAGCAGATTGCTTAGCCACCCCCTCATTTTACAGATGAGGAAGTGGGGAGCAGAGGGTGAAAGGCCTTAACTGGCCATGGCTGCTCTGGGGGCAGAAACAAGGGCTGCATTTCTAACTCGGACTGCGGTGTGGCATTGGCTGTGTGTGTGTGTGTGTGTGTGTGTGTGTACACACAAGCCTGCATGTGTGTGCATTGGGGTGAGAAGCCCAGGGCGAAAAAAAAATATTCTTGTGGAGGTGAACCCTAGCCAGGTCTCACATGGTAAGCAGAAGTTGCAAAGATGGGGCAGAGTGAGGGATAGACAATTGAAAGAGAATAGTTAAAGTGTGAGGTGAAGTCTGGGTGTTGAAGGGATTGCAGGAAGTTCAATATGTCTGGGGAAGGGGGTGGAGATTAGGAGAGAGAAGGGCAGGGGCCAGATCAAAGACCCTCATATTCATTCTAACTGCCCCTACCTGCTCTGTGTCAGTTGCTGGCTCCTAAAGCGTGTGGACCAATCCCCACCAGCTGCCCATCCCCACACTGGGGACCTCAGCCACTCTGTCCTGTTCCCCAGTGCTGCTCACACCTGTCGCCATCCAGATCAGGTCTCCTCCTTGAGGTCCTCACCCACCTCTCTCCATCTTCTCTTCCGTAGGAGCAGAAGGACATGCTACCAGACATCAGACCTCTATGGGAAGGGGACAGGCAGTGAGAGAAGGGGAGCTGCACATTTGCACCCCTTAAGAGAATCACACCTTGGGGGAGTGCTCCTAGCAGACACTGGGGACCCCTTTTTCCCTTTAAGGCTTTACTCACAACCCTGGGAGGGTGGAGGCTAAGGGGACCCCATGAGATTCAGGCCAGCCACGCTGACTTGTGAAGCATGGTTGAAGTTTGTGGGGTTCCTTTCCAGGGCTTAGGCCTGCAATACTGCTCACCACCCTGACCCCAACACAAGCAGGATGGTCAAGCCACGCTGAAGAATCAGTACTCACCTCCCGTATCCTTGGGGTTGGGTTCCTGGGGAAACCAGAGCTCTTTGGAGCTGATGACTGCCCACCACTCCAGAATGGTGCCCCTGTGTGGAACTGGTCTCAGGAATGGCCCGTCCTCCGACTCAGGAAAGCATCTTTGTTTTTGCTTGCTGTCTTTCATAGTTTGCAACTTGGGACTGGACGGCCTTTGATTGCTTTGGGGAAAACAAAGAATTACAGAAAGGCTGAATTTGCATTGGTTTCATTTATTGCCAGGACTAGCTCACCAGGCCAAAATGTGCAGCTCTCTCCTCAGCTCCAGGGTCACTGGCACCGTCTTGGTGGCTCGCAGTCAGCACGGTGGGAGAATTTGCACTATGAATAGTGACAGATACCTCAGGTCACCACTGGTTTCATCTCACTCATGCAGAAAACTAACTTCCTTTGCAGTTGAAGTACAGAATTCCAGTGCTCGGGAGCTGCCTGAAAAGGAATATCACACGTTAAACACGCATTCTCCTGACAACCTGGGAACAAACAGACATCTTTTTGCTCCAGAACAGAGATTCTTTTCAGAGTACAATAACGAGTGACCTGAATTTGGAATCAAAAGGCCCGGGTTTAAGTCCAAGCCTCCCCATTGATTAGACATGTGTTAGTAATCCATACATGTTGAGTTAGTCTTTGAGTATCAGTTTCTCTGTCTTTAAAATAAGGTGGACAAACAACTTCCCACCCTGGCCGTGAGAACTGAGCAAAATAATAGACACTAAATATAGAGTCCGGGGCAAACAGCAAGCAGATAGTAAGATGAATAACAGGCTGGAAAATATGGGAACCATCTTGCCAACCAAATGAAGAGTCCTTGTCTTTCTTCAAGGGGAATCCCATCCATCCAGGTGGACTGAACATCACATTGACTTGGCCCTTTCATCTGCATGCATCACTGTGATCCGTGCCCGCTCAGCAGAAGAGCATGGTGCAGCCAGGGGTGGGGAGGGGACTCCATTGCTATCCTTTGCCCGCTCTCCTGTGGGGGTGGTGTTGACTCCCTGGGGAGCTGTCACTGCCACATGTGGGCAAGCAGGACACATGGTAAGCTCCAGAAACTTTTCCAGCTATAGCATCGTTGATCTCTGGGAATTCTCTAGACCCATGAAGAAACAAACCTTATTATGAGTACGCCTTCTTCCTCTGAGATCTCCGGAGAGAGAATTGTCTGTTTGCTGGGAGTTGTAAATGAGTGAGTCCCAGCAGAAGGTCCGAGGGGAGTGCGCTGGCTATTGCTGTGCTCAACCGATTACTCTAACGCTTAGTGGCTTAAAATAACCTCTTTGGTCTATTCGCTGATTCTGTGGGTTGGAGAGTTGGAAAGGGAACAGGTTTGACTCTGCTCCCCAGTGTCTGAAGAGATAGCTGGGAAAACTCCAAGGGACTGGAATCATCTGGAAGTATCTTCATTCATGTGTCTGGCGAGGACCTCAGCTGGTGCTGCTGTCAGCCAGAGGCTGCACGTGTCCTCGCCCTGTGGCCTGTGCTTCCCCACAGTATGGCAGCCTCGGGGCCTTCAATGGTGGCTCAGGACTCCAAAGGCAAGCATCCCAGCTCCAAAGCCAGAAGCCCACCTCGCTTCCCAGCCCCGACCTTTGATGACCTGGCCTCAGAAGTCACTGGGCGTCACTTTCCGCAGCATTCCGCGCCTTCTGAGCAAGTTGGGAGCCCTGCCCCGATTCAGGGGAAGGGGATTACACTCCACCTCTTGATGTGAAAGTGATGAGGCTCTAGAAAAGCATGTGGAATGGAAGATGCCGTTGAGGCCATCCTTAGGAAATACAACCTGTCACAGGGAGCAGCAGCACTTTCTCCCGTGGCGCCTTCTTCACCTTCCCATCTGTGTGGTGTGGAGAGCTACGGCTTTGATACCTACCCTTGGCCTTCATAGGGGGCTTCTCCTCTCCAGGCCCAAGGCTCACCAGGTCCATCGTTCCTTCATGATGTTGCATGCAAGCAGCTTGGAGGCCAAAGCCATGGTTTGTTCATCTGGCATCTTCCATCCACATGCTGCTCCTGGCACAGAAATGGTTATTGAACTGGAATTAATAGGTTATTCGGGTATTAGAGAAAGAAATAATAGTTTTAAGAAACATTTACATAGTGCTAATATGCCAGGAATGGCTTTAATTGTTTTAGAGATGTTAACTCATTTAGTCCTCTAAGGAGCCTTAGAAGGGAAGGACCACTGTTATCCCCATTTTACAGATAAGGAAGCTGAGGCACAGCTTGAGTGACTTGCCTGTGATCACTCAGCTAATAGGTGGCAAAGCTGAGGTTTGAACCAGCAGCCCTTAGGCTCTGGTTCCGAGAGCCTGCACTCTTAGCCACTACCTCACTCTGTCTCCTGGGATGTGGGGGCCCTGGTTAAATAAGCGGGCTGGCCCAGCAGGCCTGGCTCAGAGGTTGTGCATTGACCTATGAACCAGGAGGTCACGGTTCAATTCCTAGTCAGGGCACGTGCCCGAGTTATGGGCTCGATCCTCAATAGGGAGCAGCTGATCTGTGATTCTCTCACATCATTGATGTTTCCATCTCTCTCTGCCTCTCCGTTCCTCTCTGAAATCAATAAAAATATGGTTTTTTTTAAATAATAAAAGCAGGCTACTGGGGGTCTGATGGTGAGGCTGCCACCGCCTTTGAGCAATGTAAGTTCTTGTCTCTCTGTGTGTGCCCATGCCTTCGTCAGTTACACACCAGATTTCTCAGGACCTCGATGCATGCTACATATGCTCAGTCTTCACAGGGAACTAAGCCAAAAGCTGGGCCTTTCATGATACAAGCTTCATGGTCCTCTAGAAAGAGCTTAATGGGGACTTTTGAGGGTTATTGAGGACCCAGAGTCCTGGGGCAAAATGCTATAAACCAGAATACAGCACTCATTTCTAATCATCTATCCGAGGCATGTTTGCTGAGCACCTAACAGATGTCATGTTAGCTTTGGGGGTTCCACAGCGAGCAGAAGATATGCAGGAGGAATGGGTGCCACACACCACCTCCCCTCCACCCCCACCAGAATATAGAATCAGGAATTACAAGGAAACCCACTGAGACACAATGTTCCAGGCCACGCTGTCTTTTCTTGACACCAAATGCTTGCCCGGCCTATACTCATTGCCCGGCCAGCAGAGAGAATGAGGACAAATGACCCCACGGGGGGATTTTGAACCCCTCCATCTTTCACTAGTGCAAGACAAGGTGACAGTGAGGACCACGGCAGAAGGCATCACCAGGTGCCTCTCCACTTTAAAAGGGGCGGGAGGAGGAATGAGGGCCTGGCACGGTGGGCCTGCGATCGGGAAGCAGCAGGCCCGGAAGAGGCTACAAATTGGATCCCTGCAGCCCGAGCTGCCTGCACTTGGCCCTGATGCCTGAACTGGCTGCCCCATCAAAAGCCGGCGAGGGAGAGCTGGTGAAAGGTAAATGCCTTCCATTTGCTCCGCTCGGCGGTGCTATTAGCAGCACACAGAAAGAATTTCCGTGTCAGGTTTTTATCCCGAAGCCTCACTCAGATAACGGGGTGTTTCGCTCACATAGCAATCTGCTTCAAGCCTCGCACAAGCAAAGCTTTGCTCTCTTTTTCTCCATCTCTTCTCTCCCCCAGCTTCAAAACAATGGCAGAGACCTATTTTCTGAGCTCCCCCTCCCCACCCCCGGTACTTCTTACCCCTTTTGGCATCAGTCTTATCAGCCTGTCTCTTGTAGAGGAGGCTGTGCAGGTTCAGAGAAGCACAGACAGGGACCCAGGCTCACACAGCTGGGCAGGAGCAGATGCCACCCGTCCCTGCTGCCCCCCACCTACATACATGCTGCAGAAACTCTAAGTCACCAGAATCTTGCTGCTCCGCCTGAGCCATTCCAATTTGCAATTCCTGTGCTTCATCACTCACCACAGATGTGTTATCATCTGGGGACATTCTCAGGTAGTTTCGTGGCTTCCCTAAAACATTTGGAATGTTCCCCAGAAGGTAATTTTTCTAAGTTTAACACGGAGTTAGGGTTTAGTTGCTCTCGTGTAACATGCAGTGGAGTTTCTGATTATCTAGTTTTACTCGGTGTCACTGAGAACTTGCTACATCTACTTCAAGGGAATAAAACGATACCAGAATAGATTTATGGAAAATGAAAACAGGAACTGGCAAAAGCAACGCTATTTCACAATTATTGGCCCAAGAAGTTTGCAACACTCAGATTTTAGCTGCTTTGTTATTTTCTGTTGCTGTTCTGCTTCAGATGAATGATCAGTCTGAATTTAAGACCTGTCGAACTTGCTAGAATGCCACGTGCCTAGTCCCAAGGAGGAGGAGGAGGAGAACTCTATGAAAAGTCCAAGGATTAGAAACTGACATCTCGCAGGAGGGCTGCTCGGCTTCCCTTTCCCCTAAATCGGGAAGCTGCTTTCTCTGTAACCTCAACGAGCTCGAGCTGCCTCTTTAGAGAACAGAAAGAACAATATCCCCTTTTCAAGATAAAATGCTCCCGCTGTGGTGCAGGGGCTGCCCCTCTGCTGTCGGGTCTGTGGACAAAGGACGGTGGGACAAACATCTCTGAAACACGGCGCTGGTATTTCTGAAGCCATATTTACTGTGTTCACCACAAAAAAGCTGCCAGGAGACTGATCCGTCCCCTGCAAGACTAGTACGCGAAAGGGCTTGAAATTCTGCACGAGCTGGAGTGGGGGGTTGGTCACTAGAGCCGCGGTCATGACCGTGATCCACAGAATAACTTAACGCGCAGGCATAGACCCAACAGTACCACCTCCCCGTATTCAGTGAGAGTTTCCACGGAGCCGTTTCTAACCTGTCCCAGCAAACATCACCTTCGGTAAGACTTTATGAGTGATTCCAGGGCTTGGTGATGACTCAATCACGGGCTTGGCTTAAACTGACCTTTGATACTGAAGGGGAAGAAAGACTCACTTGTCATGCATGCACTCATTCATTCATTCATTCATTCAACAAACCTCAAATGCCTTTTACAAAGCGTTCAGATAAGAAAGAACGATTTAGAAGCACTGTTTAATCAATCAGGCTTTTCACGTGTTAAATATCATACCAAGAATGGGGCGGGAAATTGCTCTGCAAACTGCTAAGGTCATAGGCAGGTGAGACGCTGACTTGATCAATCATCTTGAGCTCTGCCTTCCAGCAGGGCCCAGCGATCCCCCTCGCTCACCTTTGATCACCTCGCCGAGGTCTGCACGAAGAGTTTTAAATTGTCGAGCATATTTCAGTTACGGACTAGATTCATCTGTAACTTTTCACTTTCAGGGCAAACCTTCTCCAATTCTTTGGAAGCATTAAGATTCGACTATAAATGGAGACGGAGCAGAGGGCAGGACATGGAAGATGCACACGGGCCTTTCCTGTGCGGGTGCCTGAGGCAAATCAAATCCTTCACCTGTGCAATGAGTTGCTGGAGGGTCTCAGTTGAGTCTTCTTAAATCTTCTTTTAAGAAGATTCCACCACAGCTGGGCGGGCCATGCCTTCTGAGGGGATGTTGGTGGGTCTCTGGGCCACCTGAGGCTCCCCCTCCTCGCCTGGGCTTCTCCACATGACATCTGTCTGCTTTCTGGGTGGGGACAGACAGACACTGGGAGGCGCTTCCTGGCAAGCAGGTGCTAATATTCTGCTCTTCAGACAGATACCCCGGAGTTGGGGAGAAAGCTCTTCCCTGAAAAGACACTGAGAACTGGGTGACTAGGACATAAAGAGGGTGCACAGTTTTGTAAGCTCTAGCAGGAGACAGTGTGTACAGAAGACAAAGAGCACATGCCCTCCCGGACTATATGGCAGGCGCTTATACTGAGCTTGTCATTTCACGGCTCCAGTCACTTAACCTCTGTAAGCCTCAGTGTCTCCATCTGTAAAATGGGGATGATAATGCTCTTGCAGAGTTACTGGGAAAACTAAATGAAGTAACTGCTGTCTGAAAACAAGCACTATATCTGTGCAAAATAGTGGGCCTGTAAGTAATGCTTAAACCGTGGCCCATTACAGGCTCCGTCGTAAATGCTGATGCAGGCACACGCAGCCTGAGCCACGAGTGCCTTCCAGAGCCGCGGGACCACGGGAGCCAAGCCCACTGCTCTGGCCTTTTCTGCATCTCCCTGCCTGGCTTCCAAATGCCAAAGCTTGGCTCCCTCCCACACCAAGCATCTCCGCCCGCCTTCATTCTGCCATCCCTGCCAAGTCCTTGTGTAAAGGCCATCAGCCAAGCCCACCCACCCCCAATTGTCCTCAGTGGGTCCTCCTCACATCTCCCCGAGGATGCCCCAGCTCAAACTCCTTCATCTCTCTCCTGCCCTGCAATGCTGCCTTTCCCGTGATCCTCCTGCTTCCGGCCCTTATCCCACCCACACCCTCAACGTCTACAACCCACAGGGCTTATCCAGCCTCCTATTTACAGTCTCGCAGATGGGACGCACATACCGCATGGAGTGGTCAGCTGACCCACCGAGTCCAGAAAGACAAGTGCCAAAACCCTATTTACACATATTTTATATCTCACCCACTGTAATTTCTATTTGGTGTTTTATAATACCTTTTGAGCTAACATTGATTGAGCACTTACTATGTGCTGGGTCCCATTGTATTTTTTCTGTTAACATATGCAATCGTCACGACTCTGGGTTACCATCTCCATTTTAGAGATGGAGAAACTGAGGCACGTCGCTGTGGAGTAATGTTAAAGAGAAAATCACAGGCCCCAAATGGTGTCTCTCGTGAAAGAAAAAATAAAAAAGCCCATGATACCAAACCCAGATTTAATCCCTAACAATATCAACCAGGCTAGAATTTTCTGGTGAGGGCCAAGGAGATAGCCTCCACATGGGCCCTCTCCATCTCCCCCAGAGAGAAGAGGCAATCTGGTGATAAAAACCCTTCACATCCTCTGTTCTCTTCCCCTAAAAACAGATGTCCCTGCCCCAAAATAATCTTTTCTTTTTTTAATAACTCCCTTGCCACACCCTTCTTCCTATGAAAACTTTCCATTCTGTACCACCCTCAGAGCACCGTCTAGTTGCTAGATGGGATGTGCTTCATCCATGAATCCATTAATAAAGCCAATTAGCTTCCCAAATGCACTCGGGTGAATTTTGTGTTTTAACTGTCATGCAGCCAATAGGTGGCCAAACTTGTTTTCTTTGAATTCTTCTGGTATCATAATACCTGTGCATAATGCATCATTAAATTAAAACGTACAAATTGGGATTAGATGCTCAAAAATATGTTTTGTGTTCTGTGGTTGTACAATTTTAAAGGTTTGGATGAAATCTCTTCATCTTGGCCTTCCGGAGCTGCTAGGATCCGCCTGCCTCTGTTCCTTCTTTCTAGGGACTCCCCTCCCCTGACAGACACACAGGGCCTCAGGCCTCCCTGCCCGGAGGCCCTTCCCTGAAGGCCTGTCAGCACAGGTGAAATTTGAGCTGTAGGGACAATGCATGCTTTACTGAGAAACCCTGTATTGTCAGAGGGTGCCTTCCAGGTTATCTGGTTGATCAATTGATCTCGGGGGAGCTCTTTTACAGCTCTGGACATTGTGGAGAGCTGATAGGCATGCAAAATAATTCTTGTTTACAGACATGTAAATCCTGTCGTGGCCACAGAGCTTCAATTCACTTCTCTCCGCCTGTGAAAGAAGCTGGTTTTGCCTCTATTTGCACATTCATTTCAATATTCCTCGTCCACACCTGGTTGTAACGGCTGCCTGGTTCCCTCATTGATGAATGAAGTAAATGAAATCTTTAGCACAGGTCTGTTTTCTATCTGTAGGAGAGTCATGATGTTATCCTTGTTCGAAAATAATCATTTAGTAAAAGTGAGGTCCAACCCAGAGCCCATGCGCTTTACTCTCCCCTCATTCATTCAACAAACCTTCACTGATTACCTGCTGAGTGCCAGGTAAGCGTTTAGGATCAGGGATGACCGACTGCTCAGGTCAGGTCAGGGGAGAGGCATGCTGACAGACAGACCCTGGTGGGTCATAGTGAGGATTGCCCAGGCCCCAGATGGGAACATAGAGAAAGTTTCCTGAAATTCAAGGTAATCATTCATACAGTGAATTAAGCAACAAATACTAAAATTCTATCGAAAGGCATTGGACATACTGTAACTTTATGTTGAATATTATTTGAATTCAGTGAAGTCAACCTTGGCAACATCAGGTTTCTCATGAAATATGTCAGTAACGAGACTGGCCTGTGCTGCACTTGAAACGATACTGTACTTGAAATAGTGCCGCATCCTTCACCAAAGAACACTGTCCAATATTTCCAAACCCCAGGCACAGAACTGATTAGTTGGAGTCATTCAAACAATAGTCAGTCATCAAAAAGCCATCCCCATGAGAAGGAAAATACTCGCACACACCTGCACTGCAATGAGACATACAGCTTCCCTGACACTAGGCACACTTTGAAATCACAATCATGCACCATCCAACAATTTTCCAGTCAGTGACAGACTGCATATATGATGGTGGTCCCATATCATTATAATGGAGCCAAAACATTCCTGTTGCTAAGTGACATCGTAGCCGTCGTAATGTCATGGCACAATGCATTACTCATGTATTTGTGGTGATGCTGGTGTAAGCAAGTCCACTGCACTGTCAGGCATATAAAAGTATAGCGCATGCAATTATGCACAGTAAGTAATGCTTGATAATGATAATAAACTACGAAGCTACTGGTTTATGTGTTAACCATTCTATACTTTTTATTGTTATTTTAGAGTGTACTCTTTCTACTTATGAAAAAATCTTGCTGTAAAACAGTATGCCATGTTATGCTGGCAGTGGCTTCATACGTTTTGTGTTTACAGTGTCTCCCATTGCATCATTTTTTGCTTGTGCTTGATTTAATCTCTTGTAGTTTTGTACAGTAACATGCTGTACAAGCTTGTAGCCTAGGAGCGATAGGCTGTATCATATGGCCTAGGCATGTAGTGGGCTACACCATCTAGGTTTGTGTATGATGTTCGCATAATAAAAATCACCTAACGACACATTTCTCAGAATGTATCCCTGTTGTTAAGCAGCACACGACTGTA
>NW_006296226.1:1181024-1194179 GCF_000327345.1 Myotis davidii | reverse complement strand
TACCTGCTATGTGTTGGGGATGTGCTGGGATGCACAGGTTATACAGACACGTTCCTTGTCCTCTGAGGGTTCACAGCGTCCCAGCAATGAGCAACAGCCGACAGGAATGCGGGGGGCGGGGGGCATGGTGACGGAGAGGAGCCCCCAGCACCGAGCTGCAGGCAGGGGCCGCTCCAGGGACACAGGTCAGCTGCCGCAGGGTTGGTGTGCTGCCTCCGTCTGACACAAGAAGTCACAGGAGGAAGGGGAGAAAGTAACTAAAAATAAAGTGGTTTCTGATTTGAGTATTTTGCAACATTCTTTGGGTCATTTTAAGGAACAAGTCCCTGTGCTCTTGCAAGAAGAACTTGGAAATCAGCAGCCATAGATTATTTGAGTCATAAAATGTTTAAGGCCTAAATCAGGCTTCTAGAAGCCCTGCAGACATTGCTTTCCCCTAAAGCAGCAGTTCTCAACCTGTGGGTCGCGACCCCTTTAGGGGTCGAACGACCCGTTCACAGGGGTCGCCTAAGACCATCGGAAAACACATATATAATTACATATTGTTTTTGTGATTAATCGCTATGCTTTTATTATGTTCAATTTGTAACAATGACATTGGGGGTCACCACAACATGAGGAACTGTATTAAAGGGTCACGGCATTAGGAAGGTTGAGAACCACTGCCCTAAAGGGAAGAGAAAACTCTCCTCCCTCTCTCTCTCCCCCTCCCTCCCCCTCACATATAACTATCTATCCCTCTCCCTCTCCTCTTTATCTCTGTAACAGTGCAAAGAAATACATTGATCTGATCCCTTTACTGCCCAGTCAATAGCATAGCATCACCAAAGGTTCAGGTTCACGTACAAGGTGTCAAGTGTTTTTAAAGGCCATGACAGGCAAACATTCCTGCAGACGCGTGGGAACACAACCAAGAGAAACTCTCTTAAGATTTAATCAGCCACTGCAACAGAAATTAAAATTGGGGGACATACTCCTTCCCCCCTCACAACCCTCTTCTAGCAGAGAGTTTGTCAGCTGGCACATAGGGGGACCCGAGTTCTGGCTTTACCTCTTAGCTACGAGACCTTGAGAAGGTCCTTTCCCACTTTCCCTGTGGTCCTGGGTTTCCTTCATCACTGTGGCACCTGCCTTGCCATCCCCATAGGCTTCTGCTCAAGATCAAAACATAATGCAAATGAAAAGTTTCAGAAAGTATAGAGCGCTGTTCAAATATGAGATGTTCTTGTTACTGTTATGATGATGATGATGATGATGATGATGATGATTACTGTATCCTGTCTGCCAGGAAGGGAGAATTAATGCCGCGGCCATCCCTTTGCACTAGCACCTAGAAAAGGTAAAGCCACTACTGGCAGGACCTTGTTTGGCCCAAGAAAATTTAAATGCATAGTAGCCGTTGATCTAAAAGCATTTCACATTTTATAGCATGTTTCTAAGTAGCAATTTTCCTCAAAAAAGGAACACCATCCCTTGGCTTGAGGGTTTTTAGCAAGACTTACTTATTTTTCTTTCTGAAAGAACTTCTGAGGATTTCTGGAAACACAAATCAGCCTTGAATCCCTTCATTTCCTACTAATTACCCACAATAGTACTCCTGACTAATGCAATAGGCTGTACCATTCTGAAGAACACTGGACATTCATGCAGACAAGTGCTTGTTGGAAGATGTAGACAGAGCGGAGAACACGAAGCCCAAAGGACCTGAGGCCCCATCTCATCCTGTAGGGGCCACCATCGAATGGGCGTGCTGGTGGAAACGGGCTTTTTTACCAAGGGGCAAATTTTTCATGAAGAATGAAAACTAGACTTTGTGCCAGGGATAGAGAGCTCTCCCCGTGTCTGGGAAGCCTTTCCATTTTCAAATTTCAGACCCTCTGAATGCCACACGTCTAATATACTTGCTTGTTTGTTAGTTTGTTTTTGAAACTTGTGATTACTCTTCCACCAACCCAAGATGAACTAAGGCCGTGGTTGGCAAACTGCGGCTCTCGAGCCACACGCGGCTCTTTGGCCCCTTGAGTGTGGCTCTTCCACAAAATACCACATGCGGGCACACGTACAATGCGATTGAAACTTCGTGGCCCATGCGCAGTTGATTTTCGGCCTGGGCGAGTCTATTTTGAAGAAGTACTGTTGATATTTGGCTCTGTTGACTAATGAGTTTGCCGACCACTGAACTCAGGAATTAAAAAAGAATCAGGTTAACGTGACCCACGTAGACAGAGAAAGCGGACAGTTCGAACTCCCCACATCTGCACAGGAGTCAGGATGTTCTGTTCTGCTGCCTGCAGTGGTCAGATTAACCCAAACCCCTCGGAGCTAACCATCCCTGGCCAACTCAGCAGGGGCTTCCGGCTGCCGCATGGGGGGAGGCAAAGAATAATACTCTGATAAAGAGAGTTTGGTGAGAGATGAGAAGAAAGAAAAAACAAATTTTAAGGGAGGATTGGGCAAAGTCTTGCAAACCAACATGAAGGATACACAGGGGACTCCTTCTCAAGGTTGAATTGGTGACTAGACCCATTTTTTAAAAACTGGCATTGATTAGCGAGTGTGACTGTATGGGCTATTTGGAGCTTTAGTTTTCATTCCAAGAAACTGGCAGCATCTCTCACCACTGATCTCCCCAAATTGATGGATGGTAGCAATTATATAGAGTTATTTATGTAATGTGTTGTAATAGCTGCACACGTTGGCTGTCGCTCTGACCCTGACACCTCCTTGCCCAATTATAAAGCAAACCCCATCACAGAGCTGCCTTCAACCAGGGGCCAGGGGAAGAAAAAAATGAAAAGAAAAAAAAAAAAACCCTCCTCACTCCTCCTCTCAAGGAAATAGGAACTTTGAAGGCCTTTGAGGAAATAATGCCTCTCTGGTAGGAATTCTTAACCATATGGTTTAATATTAATTTGTCTTTGTGATTTATCATTCCATCTGGGCACTTATTCCTGCCTGTTCTTATAGCAAACAAAGATTATTAATTTAAAAGCTAAATACCATTCTCTCACTAAATGGATGTTTAATGACTGTGTCTGAAGTGTCTTGTGTCTGGGGGGAGGGGTGCAAAGGTGTGTCCTGGAAGCAGGTGCCCGGTGCCTTTAAGATGAGACCAGGAATAACCACCATAATAATCACAGCTTTCCTTTACCGAGCACCTGCTGGGCACCAGGCGTTGCACTCGGGGCTTTAACACACAGTCCCTGGTAATGCTCGGTGAGATCCTCTCTCCTGTCCTCTCGCCTTTCATCAGTGATGGCTTTCCCTTCCTGAGAGCTGGCTGTGTTCCTGACTCAGGGTCTTGCTGCCTGTACCTGGACTGTCCTTTGCTCAGAAACCCATGTCTCATTTCTGCTCAAATATCCCTACATCCGCAGGCCCTTCCTGAACACCCAAGTAGACGCGCAGCATCCTCACCCTTACCCCCTTGTTATCTTCAGAGCATGTGTCACTCCTGACATGTTACAGATCCCCCTTGAAATGGACCAGGGACAAGGTGGTGGTGATAGTCACATGGCGCTGTGATATACTAAACCCACTGAACGGCACATTCTAAAAGGGTGAATTTTATATATTCCCTAGCCCTGCTCGCTGGGTGTCAGCTGTTCAGGGTTGTTCAGAAATGCTCTCATTCATCCAGGCGTTCACAATTTAGTGAGCACCTACTCTGTGCTGTGCTGGGCTTTGAGGAAACAAGGGTTCACAAGACAGATGGGATCAGTCAGTCATTCCCCTCGCAGAGCACAGTCTGCAGGTCCCCAGGTGAACGACCCCTCAGCCTGCGTGTGGGCACATTCTAAGAGGAGCAGCGAGGCCTGGGCTCTGTGGGAGCAAGCAGCCCCCCAGTCCTCCCTCCTCTCCCTCTCCATGGCTCCAGCACTCTCAGACTTTGAATTCCAGAAGGAGCAGCCTTTAGTCTCTCCCCCTGGTCACACGGATGAACTAAGGCAAACCATCTCTCTGTTCCCTCCTAGTGTTTGGGGCTCCTTGAAAAGATGAAAACTGGTTTCAGGCCTCGAAGGCCTGCGGTACAAGAAGCTGGGCTGTCGTTAGCCAGGGCCCATCTCAGGCAGGACGGAGGAGCCCGATTCACCAGACTTCTCCCCACTGGGAGATAGCATCCAGCAATTATTAGAATGATAAGAACTCCAGGGACACACCCCTTCATGAACTTCCTCTGCACACTGAGGCTTTGCGTTCAAAGGTGTGTGTGTGTGAGGGGGGGGGGGGCGCTTCTTCCCTGGACCAATGGCCTCACTGGAAACAAATGTGTTAATCTACCTGTGTAATAATGCGATTTAAAGCTTGGAGGAGAATGGACAGAATTCGACTCCCTGACTCTCCTTGTAAAGAGCCCTGTGCAAATACTGGGGCACTTTTGTTTCTTGTCCTTAATCACAGTTTGGTGGGAGGAGCACTTTTTTCCTTCCTTCCTTCCTCCCTTCCTCCCTCCCCCCCTCCCTCCTTTCCTCCCTCCCTTCTCTCCCTCCCTGAAATGCTGCCTGCCCTGTGCTTGGGAAAGAAACAGCCCACCTGTGGTCCCTGTCATCTGCTCTGACTTTCTGGCCTTGAGAGATGACTTTCCAGACTACCACCAGTCTCCATCCCTAGGTCACACTATGTGCGCATAAATTTAGATGCTTAGATCGGCTTTCAGAATTCCTGCAGAGCCCACAGAGCCAGCCACGTTCCACGGTGGCCTAAAAGCCCCCTCACACACCTTTTCCTTTCATGATTTTAGGCAATAGGTAGGCTCCGAAGAGTTGCATGAAATCACATCTGTGTCAAGTCACCCAAAAAATCAGTGTCAGAGGAATAACCTTTGGGGGGCGGGTGGGGAATTGTCTTTGTCTCCCCTTTTTACTTCATACTTCTTTGCTATGACTTCCCACTACTTCTCATCTGTTCCCATTCTGAAATATCTTTCTTTACCTATTGGCTCCTAAATGTCCTAGACTGCATGGTTACAGAAGAATAAAACAGAAAACTTTTAAGTTATCCCATTCCTGGTGGGGAACGTTTAACCAGGTTTATGTACTCAGGAAGTCACTGTTTGTACCCTTCCAAAATTCAGCCTAGAGAAAAGCACCCCCCACAGAGCTCAAAGCTGAGATCAGGCACCCCCATAATCCGAGCTCCCAACCCAAACAGCAAAGTATGTGGACGAGTCTGGAGGCATGTGCTGGAGAGTGATGGGCTCATCAACAGCCCTGCAAACACGCCTTGTCCTCCTTCCCAAACACACTTGGTCAAGGCTAAGGAGCAAAGAGCAAGGAAAACCATCTCAAGGAGAAGAAAGTGCGATGCTCACAGCTACCTCACTGCTTCATCTCCTCACTCAGGCGCATGAGAGATGCCCAGCATGCACAGCAGCAGTCACTGAGCGGGTGGATGGCCTTTCGCCTGTGCATGTGCAGCGATACTGAGCCTCCAGCCAATCCTTGGAAGTATCAGAGCGAATGTGGCACGGGGTTGAGGACACAGGCTCAGATCGAATTGCCTCAGCCTGAAGTCCAGCTCCACCACTTACTAACTATGTGATCTGGAGAATAATAACGGTTTCAATCTCAAGGACTGTGGAGATTAAACAATTAACATGTATAAAGCAGTGGTTCTCAACCTTCTGGCCCTTTAAATACAGTTCCTCATGTTGTGACCCAACCATAAAATTATTTTCGTTGCGACTTCATAACTGTAATGTTGCTACTGTTATGAATCGTAATGTAAATCTCTGATATGTAGGATGGTCTTAGGCGACCCCTGTGAAAGGGCCGTTCGACCCCCACAGGGGTCGCGACCCACAGGTTGAGAACCGCTGTGTGTAAAGTCTTTGGGAGAGTCCCCAGTACATGTGAATACTTCATAAATGTGAGTAGATTAAAGTCCAGCAGTTCTGAGGGAGTTGGGATGGAGCCCAAGGTTTTGTCCGTTGGGATTTCCCTCCTTGTCCCTCTCCAGGAGGCCCAACCCTGAAGCTGACTCTTCTTTTAGAAGATTCTCGCTTGGATTCATCAGCCCCTGGGTAGTCCTCTGTGGGAGTCTGGGGTGGGGGGTGGGGGGAATGACTTGCTAAGTCCCTACTGTGTTCTCACCCTTGTAAATTTCCTCATTCCAATTTCCTTTAACTGTGGCTTCCTTTTCCACTCCATTCCCCCATCCTACTTCACTGGGAAGTGAATGTAGATTTCTCCACTTTGCAACCTGAAACTAGTAACATTTAATTTTCTTTAAATAGTCCAGGCCACAGTGATGAAAAAAGAAAGAAAGCATTTCAATAACCCTACACTTCTTTTTTACTCAGAAAGATAACAAAATTCAACAGGCACACACTTGTCTTTATTTAAAACCTCTCCCCTAGTACATCTGAAATCTTTGACAGTTTTTTTTACTCATGTTTAAAAACAGTTTAATCCTCTTTTTTAAAGAAAAGCTTCCCTGAGGACCAGCAATTCGCTACCAGTGTCAAAATGAGGTGAAATATGGAAATAGCTTTAAGCAGCAACATGTCTTCTTAACTTACGCTTATGCTTGCCACACAGCAAAGTGTGTCAACAAGAACATGGGTTGAAAATGTAAAGATCTGGACTCTCCATATCATCGCTCCTCTATTTGTGATTTGCCCTGTGACACTGGGCCAGGTGCCCTCTCTGGAACCCAGCTTTTTCTTTTCAACACAAGGAGTTTCCATTTCAGAACAGTGGTCCCCCCTCCCCGCTTCCTCCGTTCCTTCCCTCTTTCCTTCCTTTTTTTCCTTCCTCCTCTTCCTCTTCTTTCTGCTTCTTCCTCTTCCTCTCTCCTTTCTCTTCTCCTTCATCTTTCTCCCTTTCTTTGTTTTCTTTCTTTCAAGCAATAGAAGCACCCCTTCCCCCCATTAAATGGAATTGCATCCAGTTGGCCAACATGTTAAACATGAAGAGGGAGAGGCTCTTTCTGTTGCTTCCTTTCTTGGTCTCCTCCTTGCCCTCAGGAGGGCACATGGCAGCTAACTAGCACCTAGGTCTTCTTAGAACCAGTTTCTAAAAAGAAAACACTGAATTACAGGAGGAGACACCATACTGTACAGTGCAGAGTGAGTGCACTCTGGAATGAGACAGACCTCAGTCCAAGTCCTTCCTCATGTCTGCTCTCAGCAGGGTTTGACATGCTTGCGTAGACCAGTCATTTTATCCCAGTTACTCCTTGAGCCCTAATTTCATCTATAAAATGGGAATAACAAATGGGACTACATCAAAATAAAAAAGGTTCTGCACAGTGAAAGAAACCATAAACAAAATGACAAGAGAGCCCACTGCATGGAAGAACATATTTGCCAATGATACATTCGATAAGGGGTTAATCTCTAAGATACATGAACTTAACACCAGGAAAACAAGACAAACAAACCAATTAACAAATGGGCAAAGGACCCTGGTTGGTGGCTCAGTTGGTTGAAGCATTGTCCTGTATCACACCTGTCAGAATGGCTATCATCAACAAATCAACAAACGACAAGTGCTGGTGAGGATATGGAGAAAAGGGAACCCTAGTGTACTGCTGGTGGGAATGCTGACTGGTGCAGCCACTGTGGAAAACAGTATGGAGTTTCTTAAAAAAAAAAAATTAAAAATGGAACTCCTATTTGACCCACTGATCCCCCTTCTAGGACTATATCCTAAGAAATCAGACACACCAATCAGAAAGAATATATGCACCCCTATGTTCATAGCAACACAATTTATAATAGCTAAGATTTGGAAACAGCCTAAGTGCCCATCAGCAGATGAGTAGATAAAAAAGCTGTGGTACATTTTCACAGTGGAATACAACACAATTGTAAAAAAGAAGGAACTCTTACCATTTGCAACAGCTTGGATGGACCTGGAGAGTATTACGTTAAGCAAAATAAGCCAGTCAGAGAAATATAAGTATCACATAATCTTACTCATATGTGGAATCTAATGAACAAAATAGATCCAGAGACATAGAAGCACGAAACAAACTTTCGAACTCCAGAGGGAAAGTAGGGGAGGGTGGGTGGGAAGAGATCAACCAAATAACTTGTATGCATATATGCATAACCCATGGTCACTGCCAATAGGGTGGTGAAGACCTGGGGGGAGAAGGGGGCGGGCTAGAAGAGGTCAGTGGTGGGAAAGGGGATATATGTAATACTTACAACATTAAAAATTTTTTAAAAAAGAAAAAATGGTAATAACATTTCTAAGGATTAAATAGAAGAATTATTAAAGGAGGAGTTAAACTCCTAGCATATAGTAGGAGCTCAATAAATATAATGGATGGTTTATTACTGAGAAGACCAAATGTCCCACCCAACACCTGTAGTCCTGGCGTGATTATTAACAGCACAGCCTTTCACTCTTAAAAGGTCCTGGTTTGGACAACAAATTACACACATGACTATTACAATCTCCTGAAGCCCTCTCCCCAGCTTTGATTCTGGGGCTCTGAAAAGATTCAGGAGTCTGTCATTTGGGTCCTAGAGTCCCACAAAGGGTCACAAACAACGTCTTAATGTCAGGGCACAGGAACGCGGTCGGTGCCTCTGTAGAGGTAGGCAGGCAGCTCCCAGATGCAGCGGAAACATTTGTTTAATGTTTTTTCTACTTCACTGGCAGAGAGGTCCCCTCAACCCAGTAACTGGCAAAGTCCACGCACATACACATTTGGAGTCAGAGTAAACAAGCCAGCATTTGCTCATGTTAAGAGGGGGTGGGTTTGGGGTAAGCAATCCCTCATTCATCGCATCTCTCCTGCAATCCCCGTTCCCTTTCCTTGGTGAACACAGCGTGTGTGGTTCACTCACACTGTTGGGAAATAAAACACTGGAATTGTAAACTCAGAATTGGGAAAAAGAGAACACTGATCTTAAGAGTGTGCTCCGAGTCAACACTCATCGCTTTGGCAACCTCAACAAACAGCATTTTGGAGTGTTAACAGCCCTTAATAGGGGCTCTCACTGCTGTTAGTTAAACAAACAGGCGCTGAGTTGAGGAAGGCCGTCCGTGGCCTGTCCCCATGGTGACAGTGACGGATCGTATCCATTGGCCTCCATGACCTGGTGGACACTGCGGCTGGGTGGGGCCCCTTTGAGAGCTGATGGCATTTGCCACCTTGGAAACGGAGGACTCAGTGTCTAAACCCCAACTGGAACAGTGGTTGTCCGCAGACCTTGTGCCACTTTCCAAGGTGAGAGGTAACCTTTGGAGAAGGAATTCGGGTGTTGAAATATTGGCATTTCTGGAATATTTTCATGACTTACAGCACCCGGGGGCAGAAAGTTTAGGAAAACACCAACGCTCCTGTATGACTGTTACCTGTGAATGGCTGCTCATCTCCTGGGGCAGGAAGGCCTGGTGTCGATGGGCTGGGCAGGCAGCAAAGAGGTTTTCCTGCAAATGGCTATGCTGCTGCCCAGTCGGCCTACTCTGCACGCCGTGCTGCCCTGCCGTGAGCTTGTTTTAAATATCAGCAGTGATTTAGACCAGCTGCTCTCCCCTTGTTTGTTCACAACCAATAACCCCGCCTACCCTCCCATTCCCCCAGGTGCCCTTCAAGCACCACTCACCTCCTCTAGAAGTTTCTTTCTTGTTTCCCTTCCACAACCCGAGTAGGGCTTTACCTTTTCTCCTCTGAATTCCTGCAATACAAGCTGCATATAAGTTACTTGTGTTGCGTGTAACCAGTGCAGCTACCTCTACTCCGGTGATTGGAAATGCTGGCTGCATATTTAAATCAGGTGGGGGCCATTAAAAAGAATGTTCTCCACGTGATGCTTATAGGCAGCTAGAGCTGAGACCCACCACTTTTCTCCAAAGGAATTCTGCCTCTGTTTATCTGGGGTAGATCCAGGCATTTCCATTCTTAACCAGCATCCTGGGCAGGGTCTCCCGTTCATATTCCATTTTAAATGGAGCCTGAGAGCTAGCAGGTTACTATTGCTTTATAAGGAGAGTCCTTCTGAGCTGTATGATGCCGTTAACAGAAACAAGATTAGAGGCCAAAGTTGAGGCAGAGATGAGTTGTTCTACTTCATAAAAGAGAAAGGGCTGAACATGGCGGGGGGCGGGGGGGCGTATTGAGAGGGATTGGGATGGAGCAAACTGGGACCAGCAAGGCTGGGGGAAAGGGAAAGCAGAAAACCATGACCCTGGCAATGGCCATGTCCCAGAGCCAACTCTGAGGAATGAAAAGAGTTCAAGAGAATATTGTAAATTGTTTGCTCCAAGATGTGCGAAGCAATCTCCTCCTCCATCTCCCCTTAGGAATCTTAAGTGAAGAGGTGCTGGGAGCCTTGTCCGCACTGGCCAGGGGGGAACAGGGAGGGGACGTGAAGGGGCAGAGCGAGAATTGAAGGACAGCTCACATCTGGCTCACATGTGTGGGCTTCGTCTCCGAACACAGCCTGTTACCCAGAACAGGTGTTCAACAAGTATTTGTGAAACAAATGGAACAACTACCGGGAAGAGCTCAAAGGCCTAGTTCCCACCGCCGCAAAGGACGGACAAGGGCAGAAAGAGAACCAAAGCAGGCTTTCCCTTAGTTTGCAAAGGTGGTCCTGACCTCCTCAACTTCAGGCTACACAATCAACAAGTATTTTCCAAGAAAGAGCCGGCAAGCTTAAGGCTCATAGAACTGAAAAACTACTCATGTGATATTGGCTTGGCTTTGGGAGTTTGGCTATTGTTATTGTTTTTGAAAAGTTTGGGCAAGAAAATAATTAAACAGGGCATTCAAAACACATGGAGAACACATCTCACATAATGCCTATCCTGATGTGCACACTGATCTAAATGCAAGTAGAGCGAGGGCGTCCATATACCCCTCCCCCTGCCCCACTGCTTGAGGGAGATTTTGTCCTGAGTCCCATCTGTGCTAAGCAACGTGACAGACACAGCCAGTGACAGTTCCGAGGCACCCAGCTCAGCAGCGGCTCTTCCCTTATCTTGCACGTTATTCTCTTTTGCCCGGAAGCTGTGTGTACGTATTTCTAAACCAACAGAGTTCACTCTAGTGACTTTGGAAACAATTGTCTAAGGACTAACACTGATTAAGGGAGAACCAGGAGCGGTACGCTCCTTCCTAGTGTGCTTGAGGTGGGTAGACAACCTTTGATTTTATGGGCCCAGCATCCTCGCTGCCTTTGGGGAACTCCCTTCTTAGCTGCGTCATGCCAGCAGAGCTATCGATCTCCACATCCACCAGCATCCCTTCCTGACCCCAGGGTGGGACCTGTGTCTGAATCTACACAGCGGGAATAACGCTACCTATCTCACAGTTGCTGTGAGGACTAACTGAGAAATGGTGGCACCTGACTAGTATCCATATTAATGACCTTGAAGTGATAACAGATCCCTCTCCTTCACGTGGAAGGAATTGTCCCACATCATATGGCTAGGAAGTGGTGGGCAGAGGAGAAAAACATGACTTGTGTATCTATGTGCTGGCACTGTCCTAAAGCATCTGAAGTCCAGAGAATTATGCCAATTTTACAGAGGGGGAACCTGAGCCTTAGAAAGAATAAGTGACTTTTCTTCAAGGTCGCAAAGCTAAGTAAGTGGTAGAAGCCAGTTGTGTGTTATTCCAAAGCTGTGTTCTTCTCTGACCACCATCCTGCCTCACCCCTGTGCCCTGGCTGTGGGCAACATGCCCCCTTTGAACACAGTACTCCACAGCCACAGGGTCTGGCATTAGCAGTCAAGGCTCCGATTCCAACCCACGTCCAGGCTCATCCGCTGGCTCTGAAGCAGACACAGGCCTAGTTACATGACACAGGGCTGGGGTGGCAAAGCCCTCAGTGCCTGTTTGTCTGCTTTTGCCTTCTCCTCTCACCCAGACCTTTAGTGAGTCAGTGATGGTCAAACCCAGGACAGTGCGTGCCCAGCTCACTCCAACTTACCGGGAAGAGTCTGAAGCCCTGAAGGTCACTGGGTAAAAGTGTCAAAGCAGACAGACAGATGGCCTCTCTCCTCCTTGCAGGAGAGAGCTGTTTGTTGAGCAAAGGGCTCAGGGCATCCTCTCCAAGTCCCACACAGGCTTGAATCACCAGCCCTGATTTCCAACCACAGATGTTTTCTTGCTCAGAGCCAGGTTCCAAATGGGGCAGGACCTGCCAGAGCGCCAGAAAAAGCTGAGAGGAAAGAAATATGAATCTGAAGTGTTGTTTTCACCATTATAAATTCAACTTCCTGGTCCCGAGCCCAATACCGCCTCAGTATTGCCCCACGTGCGGCAGAGATTTCCACTCCCTTTCCATAGCATCCAATCGTCACTGGCACATGGGGTGCCATGTCAGGGCTCCCATTTCCCATCACCCTTGCTCTGTGGCAGTCATGTGACCATTTCTCACCAATGAGCAGAAGTGATGTGTCTCGCTCTTGGCCAAGGCATGCCTTCTCCACCCTCTCTTTTTTTATCCTAGAGAGAAAGAAGCCACAGGTAGGAGTCATGGGTCCTTGACTCACCACAGGGAAGGCTTCCTGGGGACCAGGAACACCCACATAGATAGGTGAGTAAGTGAGAGGTAAAGCTTTATTATTTTGAAGCCACTGGGACATTCAGATGTGTTTGTTAAAGCAACTAACATTACTCTTGTTAGTACACCCGAGGGCTGGGCTAGCAGCATGAACTCGGATGGGACCTTACACTGTGCCCAGAACTTCATCTCTGGAATCTCCCGAAACCCTCATGCTATCCTGGCTAGGAAGCGGCAGGCAGAGGATGCAAACAAATTGTCTATAATTTGTAAGAAGCTTTCCCGTTTGCCGCCTCAAGACAGTGTGATCCTGAAGGTCATCAGAAAGAGCGTCTTTCCACAGTTGTGCCTGGGCATGATCCACTATCTGAACACATGTGCTGGTTTATAGGACTCTTCTCCCAAGGGAACCCTCACAGGGGTAGAAATCCCTTCCTAAACCCTCTCCCCTAGGTCTGGCACAGACCCCAAAAAGTAGCAGCAAGTTGGGTTGAAGTCCCTTTGGAGTGTAATGTTGGTTTGTTAAAGTGAGTCTTAAACTTGCTATTGGCAGGTCATAGGAAAATAGAGTTCCAATAAATTTCCCCATTGAGGTGACTCAAAGTATTTAAATTAAAATTCGCAAAGGTGGCCAAGTTGTAAAGTGTGAGTTATGCTGTACTGAGATTCAGTGCAGGCTCACC
>NW_006296226.1:1164177-1180975 GCF_000327345.1 Myotis davidii | reverse complement strand
AGTATTGGGCTTGAAGTAAGAAACTGGAGCTCCAAGGCCTGACTCCCTGGCTTAATGTTTTGAGCAAGATAAGAACCTTTCTGAGTCACAGCTCCCTCATTTCTAAAAAGGGGGCAAGGGTGGAGAAGGTGTTACCCCATTTTTCTTAAAATGTATTCAAGAGATTTCCCTGTCTTTTTTCATCTTAATGCTCAGCATCTTCAGGCTTCAGCAATCATACCTGAACCATTGCAATCGGCCCCTGGAGGTGGGGGGAGGGGGGACGCTAGGGGAGGAGGGCTCCAGTGCCTTCTGCTCCTACTTCCTTCCTCCCTGTACCTAGCACACCCATCAAGAGTCCTCCACCATCCTGAGGATAAAATCCAAGCTCCTTTGGCTGCCATTCAAAGTATTCCCTGATATAACCCTGACTTTCATTTCCATTATATATTTCTTTACTCCAGTCCTTCATCCTACACTTGACCCCAGTGACAAGCTCACACACCCCTGTGTGCCTTCTGCTATTTATTCCTTTTAACTCCCCTGCTATGCAATTCTCTATTCTGTTACACGTTCAAACCTTACCCATCTTCAAGGCCAATGTCAGTACAACCACATTTGGAAAACCTTTCCTGATGTCCACAGCTGGGATTCCCATCTTCCTCTTCTGAGCTCAGGAAGCAGGATTTATTAGGCCCTGATATAGTGCAAATTTGTGGATTCATTATTTGATCCCATTTCTTATCTCCCTTCCAAAATCCTTTGAAAAAGAACTCCACCTCCTTCATCTATGCATTCTCCAACACCTAGAATTGTGCCTGGTCCAAAGTTTGTGTTTCATAAGTTTGCTAAGTTAATTTAAAATCATAAGTCAAGAACAGAGTCAGATATGGCAATGGATAAGAGGGAGAATTAGAGTCAGCCATGCTGCAGTAATAAGTAAACCCTGAAACTCAGGGCTTAACACAATGGAAGGTTACTTCTCCCTCTTCTCATAGACCCTCATCGGTTAGGCCAGTGGTTCTCAACCTTCTGGCCCTTTAAATACAGTTTCTCATGTTGTGACCCAACCATAAAATTATTTTCATTCCTACTTCATAACTGTAATGTTGCTATGGTTATGAATCATAATGTAAATATCTGATATGCAGGATGGTCTTAGGCAACCCCTGTGAAAGGGTCGTTCAACTGCCAAAGGGGTCACGACCCACAGGTTGAGAACCGCTGAGTTAGGCAGATCCTCAGAGCAGAGCTCCTCTCATCAATGAAGCAGGAACCAGTTTCCTTCCATCCTTCAAGCGTCTCTGCATCCTGAGTGCTTTGCTTCTAGCTGTGCAGATATGGTCGAGAGATTGAGGAAGTCTGCATAGGACACTTTATGGCTGGGCTGGAACCGAAGGACATTCTTCACATTTGAAGTGTCTATGAAACCAACAGTAGAGAGCTGGTTGAAATGAAGGATCATGGGCCCCACCTGAGACCTACTGAATCCAAGCCTGCAAGTGATGGGTGTGTACATTACCACCTGAAAGGCACTAGTGGGCATCATTTCTGCGCATATTCCATTGGCAAGAACTCAGTCAGGAGGCTAAAACTGACTGCGAGGAAGGCTGGGAAAATATCCTATCCTGATGCCTCGGAAGAGGAAATGGGTTTTGTAGCCATAAACACTGCCTCATGCATGTCAGAGGGACGGGTTCATTCCCACTCCAGGTCAACCGAGTCCTGTGAGAACTCTGTGCCTCAGCCACCCGCTCTGCAAAGTAGAGGGTGGTGGAGTGTCTGTGCCTGGCTGCGTCACAGATAGTGGGATCCAGCAGAAAGGCAGGGACGCCAGTATATCAGGGGAGAGATGGAAGCCAGGTGAAAAGACACAGTAAAGAAGACTTTCAGCTAATGAAGTTGAAAGAACATTTAACCAGGAGTGTATTCTGAAGAAAAGAGCTCCCCGTTGCTCCCACCAGTGGTCCTTTGACCAGTGCAAAGACCATAAACAGCCGCAGGAGCAAGCTGCAACAATCCAGTGTTCATTTTCCGTAAAGTTTTGACCTGCTGGATCCAACTGTTTTCACTATTTCCGTTGGTCATTGTTTCTGGTTCTCATTAGTTGACATTTATTTTAATTATTCTGTGACTCTATTTTTTCCAGAGCACAAGGATTTAAGGTTCACATACTTTCATCTTTTCTTTATGATTGGCTAATTAACCAGCACCGAGTTGGGGGAGGGGGAGAATGAGAGGGTAGAAAACTTTAAAATTCCTTTTTCATGTAAATGTGTAGACTACTTAACAAGAAAACTCAGGTCCTTTGTAATATTTGTGCTTGCTGGTGTTTTACTTGGGAAATGCTGTTGAGCCAGCTCTGATCTTAAGTTTTAAAGCGTTTCATTAAAATTAAAAAAAGAGAACATAAAATTTCATAATGTGAATTAGTTTCATCTTGCATGGGCAAGACACAGAAAAAAAAATCAACCCTGAAGCAATGAAAATTTCCCCATCAACACTGAGAATATAACGTTTATAGCCAAGCATCCCTTGTCCAAATGTATTGTACTTTTAACTTTCAACTACAGGGAAAAAAAAGGATTTAGACACTCAGTAGGAAAAGAAAATAAATCCTTAAAAAGAATATATCTAAAGAAGATGTGGTACATATATATACCAAGGAACATTACTCAGCCAAAAGATGAAATACTGCCATTTGTGACAACATGGATGGACCTTGAGAATATTATGCTAAGCAAAACCAGTCAGGCAGAAAAAGCTAAGAGCAATATGATTTCACTCATACAGTATGTGGGATACTGAAATCCCTAGACAGAGACAACAGTATGACGGTTACCAGAGGGAAGGTGGTAGGGAGGATGGGAAGGTAAATGGGGGACAAATATTTGGTGATGGAAGATGATTTGACTTTGGGTGGTGGACACACAAAGCAATATACAGATCATGTATCATAGATATGTACACTTGAAACCTACATGATCCTGTTAGTCAATGTCACCCCCAACAAATTTAAGTTTTTTTAAGTATGTCTCATGGATAGCATTTCTAGTGTGAGTATAAATTGACATTTTATTTCCATCCATATGATATAATGTTATGAGTTAGAATAGTGTTACATAATTCACTCAGAAGCTGCAGGGTGAATGGATAATATACATACACTATGGGTTTGCCATCAGTCATGGAATAATTCCTGCGTTGTTAAAGGGCCATATATCTTTTCCTTTTGCTTTCATTTAAAGGTAGGCCACCTCTCTTGACTTCCACAACTTCCACGTCTACCTCTCTAGAATCTACCTTGCTCTTAAACGTCATGCTTATAAAACCAATTCAATGCTGGACACCCCTATTTTCAAAAGGACCCAGATGTGCCTGTCCTAAAAGTAGCTTACCATCATCTCCCAATGTTTCTCATTTTGTGTTTCTAAGAAAGTATTAAAATTTTCATTGAATTATTGAGGGAAGTAAAGAATCATTCTTCATTTTCCTCATTTTTACCTCCACAAATTTATATGATCCTTTATATACATTCATGTTTACCCCCTTTTACTGCCTCTCAAAAAAAAATGAAGTGGATTTTTTAAAATCTGCAATATAATACAATGAAAATGGTCAGAGAAATCATGGGAATAGCAAAATAATTAGAAAAATGGAGTGAAGCCAGAGGAAGACTGTTTGCCAGCACTGCGAAGCAGGAAGTTGGGACACGAATTAGGTTCTGAGTTTTCCAAAGGCCAAAGCAAAGTGGGAAACACTGATCAGGGATGTGTGATTCAGAGTGTCTGTCAGATTAAAGGGAATATATTATTCCCAGCTGTTCACGAGGAGCATGATTTTGTCCTATAACAAGAGCAACACCAGCAAATGAGGGTGGTATGGACTTTCATACAAGATGACTTAGGCCAAAAGAAACCTGCTTGGTTGCCTATCTCGTCTATTTTATCGTTATATACTTGACAATGGACTTAGGTATATACCTTAGTGGATACTTAAATTAATCTTTCCTTGAGGACTCTCTGAAAAAGAGTGGTAGTGGGCAAAGAATTACCTAATGTCCATAGTCTTCCCTATTTCTCTGAGTGTGTGATTCTAGTGAGCATCCTAAAATGAAATGTTGGTCCAATGTAAAGCATATTTAACTGAAGCAGAGTCCTTTCTGGTCTGGCTTCAATTTCATCTCGTGCCATGTAGTCTTGAAACCATCAACAATGCACCTCTTCTGTCCCTCAAGCACACAGCACTCTCACCCCTCACACCTTTCCTGCATCCCCTACAAAGCGTACGCTTACCCCAGTCCCCCTCTGCTTCATATTCCTACCCATTTTGTACAACCCAAAACTCATTTCTATATTTCCCCCTGACTCCAGACTTAGGAGCTCCCTGCTTTAGCACGTATCCAGAGTGTACCAAGACGTCCCTTCAAGTGGCTGCTACCACGAATAACAAGTTAATATTCATTGAGCACTTACTATGTGTATTAAATAAGCACTGAGCTAAATGCTTTCATATATATCATTTTTTTTATTCTTATATCAGTGTTCTGTTGCTGAATAACAAATCAATAACAAAACTTGGCGACTTTAGACAATAAGCATTTATTATCTCAGTTTCTGTGGATCAGGAAGTGGACATGGCCCCACTGGATGCCGCAAGGTCAAGGCCTTTCATGAGGTTGCACTCAAACTGCTGGATGGGGCTGTGGAGCGAACTAAAGTCTGGGAATTAGGGAATTTGTACATGGGGAGTCATTTTACTGTGGTTTTTACTTTTTGTGCAAGTTTGCCATTCTTCATAATTAGAGGCAAAATAAAATCCAAAGATACATAAAGTATCTACGTCAAGTTAGGAGTGAAGAAGAAAATATAGGGAAAATACTTCAGCGAATCCCTATGATACCTCTTTGAAGGAGGTTTTAATCTCCCAGTTTTCAGATTAGGAAGCTGAAGCTCATTGAGATTAGAAGATTCTAGAACTGGAATTCATAGCCATGTCTTTTTCACTTCAAAGCCCACATTTTCCTCACTGTACCACACTAATATAGACAAATGTTATCTCTGCACCAAAGATGCTTAGGTTGCACTGGATTCTGGGAATGCATGAGTTTATATTCAGGCCCACGTCACAGTGGCTCAGCCTTCGTCATCCCCAACTTAACGTCTCCTGAAGTTACCTGGTGTCTCACCTGCGCTGAGCCTTAATATCAATCCATCGTCACAGCACTCCTAGTAGGCGGGAACTGTTACCCCCCTTTACCAGAAGGGAAAAGAGACTCAGAGAGATGAAGTCACACCTCAAGGCACACAGCTAGATGAGGTGGAGGGGGTTCCGACGAGAATCTAGGGCTGTCAGACCACAAAACGATTGCTCTTCCTGTTAGCAGAAGTGCCATCATAGAACGGTAATCCTATTGAGGGAAAAATATCTACAATGATTTCATTTATATATGGAATCTAAAGAGCAACATAACAGAACAAACAAAATAGAAACAGATTCATAGATACAGAGAATAGACTGATGGTTGCCGGGGTGGGTGGGGGGGCATCGCAAGGCTGGGTGAAAAACCTAACGACATTGAGATGTACTGGTTGGCATTACAAAATAGTCACGGGATGTAAAGTACAGCATAGGGAACACAGTAAATAATATTGTAATAACTATGGTGCCAGGTGGGCACTGGAAATATAAAGGGAACACATTGTAAAGTATATGATTGTCTAACCACTATGCTGTACACCTGAAATTAATACAAAATAATATTGAACATAAATGGTAATTTAAAAAACATTTTAAATCTGGACTAGCAGTTCAGTAGCCTGAGTTGTGAGCCCCTTTTCTTGCTGGTTACCAAGGAGACCCTTCTGCTATTACTTTCCCAGCTGGCTATGGTCTTCACATCTACACAAGAGAAGCCTGGTCGCACTGTCCCTTATAGGGTTTGCAAACCATAGGTCAGACCCCCTAGCAAGTACTGTAATCAAATTAACAGGGTCACCACAGGCATTAAAAAAAAGAGACAAAAGAGAAGGAAAACCCCCATCAGAGTGAAGGTGAGCATTGTTTTATGACAGACACAAGCATACATAGGCATGTGTGCATGTGTATGTGCATTGGTCATGATCTAAGACCAGTTTGTCCCTGTGGAGAGTTTGACAGTTACTGCTTTAAGGCACCACTCAGGTTGAGTTAGGTCTGACAGTTTGCAAATGCAAACCCACTAGTTCCCTATAGACTCTGTAGACCCACAGAAAAAAGAGGACTTGAGATTTAAACAGACTTGGATTTGACTTCTAGTTCTGACTTTATGCCCTTGGGCAAGTCATTTCACCTCTTCGGGCTGCAGTTTCATCATCTGTAAAATTCAAGTCATAATGCCCACCTTATTGGACAATAATGAGGCTTAAATAAGAAAATATGAACACTTAGCACATAGCAATGCTCAAAAAGTGGTACTTACAATCATTATTAATTTTAATATCTTTATGATGACCAATATCATTATTTTAAATTATATTGAAAGTACTTGTTCACATGTTTCTTTCTTTGTCATTATATTTCCAAAACACATTTTACTTACAGCAAATTGATTATGTTGACAGCACCTTCAAAGTTAGAACTGGAACCAGAAGATATAAAGACGATGCCACACAGTTCCCAGCACATTTATCGAAGGACTTCCATTCCGTTCAAAAGTCCCACGCACAGAAGGGCTCCACGCTAGGTTTAATGCTCTTTTGGCACCATCTTGAAATTGTGAATAATTTTGTCTTTGAACATTTGTTTTGTAAAGTCTGATGGAACAGGGCAACAGACTGGTGAGCCAAAGAGATATGGGCAATGAGTGCGTCTGCCGTTCCTTGACACGCCTTCACATATAGTATTGGCTATGCCTCATGGGCACAAAATTCCAGTGGACACACAATGTGTGGGAGTTTAATGAGGCTCAAACCCAGTGTACGGTCAGTGTATCACTTCTGTGACGGAGTAAGCTGGGGGGTGGGGCGCTGACCCCGCTAAGAGGTCATGCTTTTTATTGCAACCAGAACATGTCTCCAGCCACCAAGCAGCCCTGCCATCTGTTTTAGCTAACCACTTTAACCACTCGCCCAGCCTCCTTCCAGTCCATCTTTACTCATCAGACAGCCAAAGGTGGAGAATGTCGGTAGAATGTGCACATATCAAAAAAGTGAATTAAAAACAGTTGAGTTCGTTTGTGCAGCATTTATACTATTCTGATAAGAATGAAAGGTATAGCCCTAGCTGACTTGGCTCACTGGATAAAGCATCAGCCTGTGGACTGAAGGGTCCCAGGTTCAATTCCTGGGTTGCAGGCTCGATCCCCAATAGGGGGCATGCAGAAGGAAGCAGATCAATAATTCTCTCTCATCATTGATGGTTCTATCGCTCTCTCTCCTTCTCCCTTCCTCTCTGAAACAAATAAAGAAATATATATATTTTTTTTAAATGAAACGTAGAGTTGTGTCTACACTACAGGTCACAAATTCCGAATGCGACATGTATTCGGAATGCTATTTTGGCGATTCCACATGGGATTTTGTTGGCAGAATTCAGCAAATAGTTGTGAGTGCAGTGCCTTCCAGGGAGTCGGAGCAGGATTTTACTAGAAGGTCTCTTCCTTCTTCCTCCTCCCCACCCTTCTCTAGCTACCGCCTGTCTCAACAGCTGGCCGATGGCTTTTGCACAATCTAATCGGTGACAGGCGCCCAGGCCGACTTCTCCAGATAGTGACAGATTAATAACAATGTTGACTGGGGGGCCAGTGTTTGGTAAAAGGCAACAGGGCTAACATGTCTCGCTTGCCAGGGGCTCCAGAATGTTTAGGTGCTTTATTGACTTGGTGCTGGTACCTTTTTATAGCCTGGTTCTGCCAAATAGAGCTCTCCTTCAGGTGCAAGCCTATTCTGAAATACAGCGTCTGAACTTTGGACTGCAATAAAATCACTCTGGGTCTTATGAGTTGATTTTTCTTTGTAAAAATTACTATGCTTCCCTTCCAAGGACGTAATTATGGCAAAGTCATTTTATATACATTATAGCCAGTGTGCAAAAAAATCCCCTCAGGCTGATAACCCATAGCCTGGAGAAGAGCAAACCTAACCTTTAAGGCAGTTGTTTTTGAACGCAAGGCTGCACATTAGAAGGAACAGGGGAGCTTCACAAAGCGGAGGTGCCTGGTCTCACCTTAAACGATTCTGAATCAATCGGTCTAGGGTACTTCCAGGGCACTGGGAGTAGAGGCAATTCTCCATGCAGCCCCAATTTTGGAACTGCTTAGAGCTACTGCTCTAAGATCTCATTTATTTAAATTCAGAGGCAAAAATCCAACCAGTTCAACCTGAACATCAGCCTTCATGTCAGTAGGAGCCCCTGCTATCTGACAGGCCTAGTGCTGGGCCCTGTGGGGATGGCAGAGCTGAGTAAGACAAACCCCAGCCCAGAGGGGTTTACAGGATGGAGGGCAAGTGAGGATGTCAGCAAGCTAGTAGGAGAGAAGGGAGAGTGTTAGGAGAATATCTGGACCGGAGAGAGAGCCAGGCCAGCCGGTGGGATGAAGGAGACTTCCAGGACACTGTGCCGATGGTACAGGAAGAACCAAAGAGACTACACAGCAGTGAGCACACAGGACAGGGACAATGTCTTGTTTGACTTTGTGTCTAAGTGACCAGCACAATGCTGGCACACAGTAGGGGGTAATCAACACATCTTTGAAGAACAAATGAATGGCCTAATTCATGCCTAAGATGCTTAAAGGACCAAAACCGAAAAGATTGGAAAGCCATGTCTGAACAATGTAGGCCTGCAGAGTTTCTGAGCTGAGCAGTTCCACCATCTGAGCTGTTCACCAGGAAATACATTTGCAATAGAGGCATGTGAGTCTGTGTTTGGAGAATAAGCCTGGAGGTGATGTGGGAAGCAAGAGCCCAAGAGGGGACTAATATGGACCTGAACTAGGCCAAAGGGAGTGGGGATGAAGTGGAGAGTCATGCTAAGAGATTGTTCACTGATGTGCTTAGGAAGGAAGCTTGGGCTGTCAATACCAATACAAAATACCATAGACAAGATGGCTTAGACAACAGAAAGTTAGTTCTCACAGTTCTGGAAGCTGGGAAATCCAATATCAAGGTGCCTGTGGATTTAGTTTCTGGTGGGAGCTCTCTTCTTGGCTTCCTGCTGTGTCCTCACACGGCAGAGAGAGAGTGAGCAAGCTCTCTGAGGCCTCTTCTTATAAGGGCACTTATCCCATTATAAGGGCCCCACCCTCATGACCTCATCTAACCCTAACAACCTCCCGAAGGCCCCATCACCAAATATCATCCCATTGAGGGTCAGGGCCTCAACATATAAATTTTGGGAGGACAGAATGATTCGGTTGATAATTATGTCTCCCATTTTATAAATAAGAACACAGAAGCTTGGGAAAGTGAGGTGATTTTCCAAAGTCACCAAACGTGTAAGGTAAGGGTCAGAAGCTGGCCAACCTGTCTCCCACAACCACCATTCTTTCTACTATAATTATTTTTAGCTAGTTATTCTGACATAGCAAGGGCCTCATCTTTAGAATGGACAGTAAAGATATGAAAAGTTGCCCAAGCTTACTAGTTATCTGGAAGTACTAATTAAAATGACAGCAAGATTTCATTTTTCACTCATCAGATTGGCAAAAATTAAAGACTAATAATATCTAGTGTGAGTGCGGGAGGGGGAAAGGCATGCTCTTAAATACTGCTTGCAGGAACACACATCAGTGGACGGTTTCGACGGCAGTTTGGCAGTATCTATAAAAACTTGAAATGTGCCTTCTCTTTGATCAAGCAATTTAGATTCCTGATACCTACCCCCGGGAAACACTCTCACGTGGGTACAAAGAGGCGTACACTGCATTTTCTGGGAGCAATGAGACATTGGGAGCACTGTATTTCCCCTTAGTAGGGGACAGTTGGAAGAACCTTGCGCATCCAAATCATGACATCTATGGAACCTTCCCAAAGAATGTGGCCGATCTGTACATTCTGACATAGAATATTCTAGTCAGTCAAACAAGAAAACTATGGAGTATCTCTAGCATAATTCTATTTATGAGACCCCCAAAAGGCACCATAATGTCTATGCTATATGTCTATGCTATATCATTACAACAAATAAGGATTCATGTGCAACAGGGAAAACAGAGTTTTTGTTCGGACAATGTGTTTTTGAGATTTCACACATAGAATATACTCGAGTTATTGTTTGTATAATCATAACAAATAAATACATAGATTAAAAAGTACCGAAAAGAAGGTGCTTTCCAACACAACATTTCCTTTTCTTTGCTTCTAAGAATAACCTCATGGGGTAGACAGGGCCGAATTATTGCCTCAGCATCCCAGTGAGAAGCCAGAATCTGAGACAAGGAACTTGTCTCGGTGGCAGGAGGGTTAGTGGCGAAGCGAGGACTAGAATCTAGGTCTCTTGACGCCCCGGCCAGTGCTCTGTGGACTGTAGCCCCTGCTTCACTCAGCTCCCCACGCTTCCCGCCATCCTGCCCATGCTCAGAGAAAGCCATCAACTCGCTCTTTCAAGAGACCTTCCCCGCCTTGGAAGTTGTAAGGTTCCACACATTTGCTTCTCCCTCCCCTGTGGGGGCCAGCACCCTCCGAATCTCCACGGGAAATCTGCAGGTTCAGGGTTGCGAAGCCCTTGTCTGATGTTCTGTCCGATTTCCATCCAAATAAATCTCATTCTGCTGATGTCTGTAAAGTCTGACTTTATAGCAGAGAGCTCCCCTGGAACTCTGTCTTTAATAAAAGGGGAAAGAAGTGAAACTACTAATTTAGTTTCTTTAAAAGGCATGTATTTTCATGCACATTAAGTCCATCTGTTGGTGAAATGGATGCCTTTGCACAGCGTATAATTTGATAAAACCCAAAAGAACTCAGAGCTCCCAGCTTGAAGCAGAAATAGAGAAAGTGGCTGGGAACCTGACTAAAGTGGAGAAATCCACCAAACACTATTTTTAGAACTAAAAACTGATTTTTAAAAAAATAGCCATTATGGAGAAAGATCCATGTCCCTAGTATCAGACCCTCTCAGCCCATTTGAACCACATCAGGACCGAGAGCCAAGGGCCCACTGTCCCTGCAGCTCATTCATTAGGGGCATCTTCTCCGCAGCCTGTGCAGTACCTGAGCTCCTCGCTCTGTCCTCACACCGTCCAGGGCTCCCCACCGGCTGCAGAGAGCTCCCCAACTGCCCATCATGCTCTGTTTGTTGGCGCAAAGCGTTTAAAGTTTGAAATGTTGACAATGTTGAAACGTTGGTATTTCACACTGAAAATCAGAAATTTCACAGGAGAAAAAAACATCAGAAGTCAGTATTCTTTTGTCTCTCAAAAACTCAGAAGCTCTGATCATGTTGGGTCCAAATTCCTACACAGTATTAGAGAGCCGATGCTGAGTCATGATGGCTTTCGCTTCTGGGTTTGCCACAGCCCCCACCTGTCCCTGCTCGGCCCCTGTACACTTGAGGTTGCAACACCTGGTCTTGAGGATTAAAGTCTGAACTGTTCAGAAGGGCATTCAGGGTCCTTCACTATTGACTTCTGGACAGCCTCTCCGTCTTCATCCCTCCCCAGTCCTTTATCCATTTACTTAGTCAATAAACCTTCACTGACTGCTACTATGTGCCAGGCTGTGTGTGAGGTGGGTACAAAGATGAATAAAATGCATGTGTCAGTCAGGGTCCCAGCAGGTGGCACACACAAACTCAGGACAATTCAAGCAGAATTGGTTGAATAGGAGTGGATCACAAGCATAGTACAGTACCCTGAGCCTAGAAACTTCTGGACTGCTGCTACCCGGAGGCCTGAGGGGAGAGGGTTATGGAGAGAAGCTATGACCTTCTGCTGGGAATGCAGCCACCTGCAGAGCAAGAGGGAGGGGAAAGGTCCTCTGCTCTCACTATCCTCTCTACTCCAGTCTTCTGAAGGGACTCCCTCAGTGGCCAGAGCCAGAAGCAAAGGGCAAGGAGGCCTCCTGATGCAGTCCAGAGAGGTCAGCCTCCTGGGCAGAGAACAGGGCAGAGAGAGGGCAGAGTGCAACTTAGGTGCCAGCAGAAGACCCTGAGCCAACCCTGCTCTGTCCTTCGAGGTACTCACAGGTCAGTGAGGAGAAAGGCAAGGTCCACAGACAATGCCAGCACAGTGGGGGCGGTGCTGTGTCAGTGAGAATCCCGGCAGGCAATCAGACCTCAGAGGGGACAACCACCCAGGCAGGCAGATGGGAAGCCTCCCAGGAAACTCTGAGCTCAAAGTTGAACACAAATGATTGTAGAACCAGGAGTGAGCCAGGGGGAGAGGCAGAATGTTCTAGGCAAGGGAGCACCCCATCGCTCAGCTTCATGGACACCATATGCTCAACCCCTGGGTCACTCAAGTTCACAAACCTCTCTTGTCCTTTTGCAACTACATGCATAGACCCTCCCTCTGCGGGAAGAGCCCTACCCACCACCCTTTGGGGTAAATTTTCTCATCCCCATCTTCTCCAAGCAATTCCACTTCTGTATGGACCAACGGAAAGGTGAACATGCAGTCACCAAAAGCTGCCCCTTAAAATGCTCACAACAACAAACGCCCACACAGCGTTATGCATAGTAACCAAATGTGTACCAACAGAGAATGGGTCAGTGAATTATGATGTGGCCACAGGATAGAACGCCGCCCAGCAATGAGAATGTATGACCTACAAATACGTACAAAAGTATGAAAGAATATCACAAATATAATATTGCGTGAAAGAAACCAGGCGTGAAAGAGACCAGGCATGAAAGAGTAGCTCCCATAAGATTCCATTGATAAGAAGTTCAAGAACAGGCAAAATCAATCTAGGGTGTTAGAATTCAGGGAAGGAGTTACCCCTGAGGGGAGTGGTAGTTACTGCAAGGCAGCGCGAGTCAGAGAGTTTCTGTGTTGCGAGCGATGCCCTGTTTCACGAGCTGAGAGTTGGTTGTAAGGTCCATGAAAATGGATTGAGCTGTACATTTATGATATGTTTACTATTCTTTATGTTATACGTTAAGTCCCCTTCTCTGGCCAGCCTCCCAGGTCATTGAATCACAAGGGCCTCATGTCCAAAGAGCTCAGAAAACCCTTCCGTACCACTCACCCAAACATCTGAAAACCACTGAGGAAAGAGCAATGACTCGGGAGCCCCAGACATGCAGCGATTTCCCTGGTGATCCTGGACAAGCCCTGTCCACTCTCTCAGCCCCATCTGCTGCTTTAACATGATGCAGGGGAGCAGGTGTCTTCTAGTTCCTTCCAGCGAGCGGATGTTTTACAGGCATCAGAGGCCCACGGTTCCTCCAGCATTCTCTGAACCTCCTTGCCAATCCTGGACAGCCTCTGCTCATGGGACAACTCCGAACTGGCTGCAAGTCTCAGCTGAGCGGCTCCCAACTCTCTCGTCAAGGAGGGACCCTGTCACTAGCTTTCCCCCATGAGCTCCACATAAGAAAGAGGATGCAATTTTTTAAAAGATATTTATTGTGTAATGGTCCATTTGTTTTAATCAAGATATTTACATAGAGCTGCCAACCTGACCTGGCAGCTAGCATGAGATAACCAGTATCTCTCCAACAGGTTATGTAATTTCTGCTCACGGCAGTGATATGATCACTTAGTTCTCAGCAGGTGCTCCATATAGGATTTCTATGATTCATTTTATGAAATAGAAATTCACTCCGGAGCCCTTATTTCTTTTTCTCAAACCACTCAGAATGGCATCCCTAGGCCCAGGCCAGTGTATTAGCATTAGTTCCTCATCCACATACTGAAGAGACTTCGGGTTTTGTCTTCAGATATTTATCGGTACTATTTTCTTGACTTCTCTTCAATAATGATCTCAGAACCAGGTGGCCTTTGCGCTGCTACACAAGCCAAGTGAAATGAAACCCAACACAGGCTGCCATTTATGCTATAACCTCTTGTATGTGCTGCCACCTTCCTAGGCACCTCCTATGGCAAGGGTAGGGACCCCTTTTTCTGCCAAGGGCCATTTGGATATTTATAACATCATTCGAGGGCCATACAGAATTATCAATGTAAAAATTAGCCTGCTATAGTTGGTCAAACACTTAATGAACTCAGCCCTAGTGCCTTGGCAGGGCCAGACCAAATGATTCTTGGGCCTCATGCGGCCCGTTCCCCACCCCTGTCCTATGGGTTTGTATGGGCTATGGAGTCAGACAGCATGGGTTCAGGTCTCACCTCTGATCCTTATTGGTTCAGTGACATTCGGTGATCAGGTACCTCACCTCTGAGTCCCCATTTCCTTATCTGAAGAATGGGACTCTGACATAGTTAGGTCAATGAATTATTGGGAGGATAAAATGCATTTATCTGTGCAAGCTCATGGCCTAGTGCTTGGCACAGAGGAAAAGCTCAAAGCCATTAATAGTAATTCCACTTTCCTCAAAACTCTTTCAAAAAAGCACCATTATCCCCATTTTGTAGAAGAAAATCTGAGGCTCAGAGACTTACCCAAGATCACACAAATGATTGAATGACAGACACAGGATTTTTAAACTGGGTTGTTCTGGACACCAAATCCTGACCTCTTTCCATGAGTCAGTCCTTCTGATGTTGTGGCAGAAAGCCTCACTAGTTGCTTCAATTTCCTTAGAACCATAGATTGCTTTGGAGAGAAAGGACATTTTAATTATTTAATTTAATCATGTAAAAGAAAGAAAAAAATTACTAGGTTAGATTTTTGTCCTTGTCATAAAAACTCAATTTTTCTCAAGTTCATATTTTCATGGACCCATCCATTCAAGGCTGTCAGCCTTAGATTTGTGACTGCTGCCAATCTTGTTTCAGGCATTAGCAGAGAGCCCTGGCCAAGCTGTGTGACCTTGGACACCTCGGCTCCCTCTCAAGTGGCCCTCAGTTTCCCCTTACGTAGAACAGGGGCATGGGTGGAGCTCCCCAGTCCCTGCAGCCTTGACTTGGGATCCTCTTTCCTGATGTCATCCCAGGGCTTGTCACACACGTGAGCAGCTGGGCTTCAAACGTTTGGTTCCTGCCCTGTCTTCCTGGACTGTGTCAGAGAGGAACGGAAAAAAAGAAAAAAGAAAAAAAGAACCCAACATCTGTTTTCACACCAGGGCTGGGAACTCATTCCTGAAACATTTTTCATTTCGTCACGAGTAACAGTTCCGCCCTTTGCTCCCTGGCCTCCTTGGCACCCCGTGATAAGACAGGAACGAACGTGCTGATGGGCACTTCCAGGAACAGGAGTCCTCCCTGGCAGGTGCCAGAGCCAGTGCCCGTGAGGACTTCCCAGGCCAGCCTGCCAAGCCACTGTCCCTGGGGCTCTCTTCACACCAGCACCTCCTTCAGGCCCCTGCAGGCAGATTGGTCACTGGCACCGCCACCAATCAAACATCCTTCTCCCCGACTTCCAAGTTCCTGGGCCACTTGAAGGAGAAGAACTTCCCCCACCCCACCCTTCTAGCTTTTGAATCTCCAGGCCTGGGGAGAGCTAAGCATACCCTCAATCCCTCCGATGGCTCCAGGAGGCTCTGCCACTCCCTCCCAGCATGACCTTGAGCCAATATTTAAAGAACCCTCACTACTCTGTACTGGGCATTATCCTAGTGACTTTTTATAGGAATCAACTCATATTTAAACCACTCAACAACCTTACACCTTGTGTGATTAGTTTCATTATTCCCTATTTCACAGATGAGGAAACTAAGCCACCCAGAGTTTATATAGTTCACCAAAGACCAGACATATCCTGGATTCGAACCCAGACCCTCAGGCTCCCGGGGGGGCTCCCGGTTACCACCAGGCCAGCAGTCCTCAAACCCTGTGGTCTCAGGACTCCTTCACAGTCTTCAGAATTATTGAGGATCCCAACAGCTTTCTGTTTCTGTGGTTCCTGTCAATCACCATAATTAGACATTAAAATGGAGAGATTTCTGAAGCTCGAGAACATGGCGCACATGTCCCATTAGTCACCAGAGCAATTAGACATCATCACCCATCGAGCAGCCTCCAAAAGACACTCCCCATCACCCATGAGACCAAAGCAAGTGACAGCTTAGTGTTATTACAAAAATAGATTTAACCGCATGGACACCTGAAAGGTTGTCCAGGACTCTGAGGGATGCCCAGACCAAACTCAGGCACTGCCCTGCCTCCATTAGCTTGCCAGAACATGTGCCTAAGATTTCCGTGCCGCGCCTTCTCCCAGGTACTGATGCAGTGAGTAAATGCGTACTGAGCACCAACGTTGTAGGAGGCACCATGCTAGGCACTGGGACACAGCAGGGGTGAACAAACACACCCTACCCTGTGAAGCTTCCAGTCCATTCAGAAAAAAAATAAAACCCTCCCAGCCCTGGCCAGGTGGCTCAGTTGGGGGGAGCGCCGTCCCATACACCAAAGGGTCGAAAGTTCGATTCCCAGTCAGGGCACATACCTAGGTTGTAGTTCGATCCCCAGGAGGCAACAAATCGATGTTTCTTTCTCACATCAATGTTTCTGTCTTTCTCCCTTCCTCTCACTCTAAAATCAATAAACATATCCTTGGGCAAGGATAAAAAAATTCTTCCAATAAGTAATTTGAAATTATGAAAATTATTAGGAAAGAAAAAATGGGCCACAACGGGGGCTTAAATCAGAGGCGAGGTGTAGTTAGCGGGGCCAGGGGAGGTTTCCTGAGGACTTTGAAAACTGTGACTCTTCTTTGCAAGAAGGAGCTTTTGGCAGGCGCCTGGTGAGGGTTTGGGCTCTGGCATCGCCTCCCTTCTT
>NW_006296226.1:1151962-1164138 GCF_000327345.1 Myotis davidii | reverse complement strand
CTTCCGGCTCCTTCTGTTCCCAAAAGCACCCAGTTAAGCCTTTTCAGGCCAAAGATTTTCACCCCTGGGCTCCTCACTACTGAGGTCAGAAACCCTTCCCTCCCAGCGTTCGGTACTAACACAGCTGGTCCAAGGCCACATGCAGCAGCAGACACTGGTGGCTAGGAGAGAGGAGGCAGCTCAGCGAGGAAAAAGAACATTGCATGTTGAACTCCATACTTAAATATAGGCCATTTCAATGAAAGTCTATAATTCAAAATAGTCTTTGAAAGATGCATGGTGTATTTTTTTTTTGTCCTTTTCTAAACGCAGAGCCACAAATGCCAAAAAGCAGCTGTAATTTCTTCAGGAAAAAAGTCTCAGTGATTCAGAACTCGTCTTTGCTCATCTCATTCCTCTTTTAAAGATGCCTGCAATTTGGAAACATAAGAAGTTTCCAAACCTTCTTACGAGGTTCCCTGGAGTGTTTGGTAGAAGGCACATCAGGCCGCGAGTAGAGCCCAGGTCTCATCCCAGGTAAATTCACTGTGGGCTTTCGAACAAGTTTCTTCTCTGGTTTGGGACACAGTTTTGACCTCTCTGGGATGGGTGGGGAGGTGCGGAGAAACTTTGAATATATCAATATTTCACAAACAGTGCAGGGCACCTATGGAGGATGATTCCAGGAGTCAGAACGCCTAAGAGAAAATACTTCACAAAAAGGGCCATCACTTTTCAATTCTCCTTTATCCTTGGGATTACATGTCAAAGAGAGACTCCCGTGCCGGTGCCTGGTGTCCTCCCCAGCCCTCTCGGCTCACTGCTTTCTTCGTCACTGAGAACTGGCCTTCAGCAAGCAAGAGGAGCTAGAATTTAATTTCATTCTTTTGTTAGCCCTGTGCATGTGCCTTGGTTAATTTCTACTTTAGTAACTATTTTTCTTTCCCTTTATCGTCATGATATAAAATTTCCTTTGTGCATAAATGCATTTCAGTTTTTAAAAGTGAGTTATTAAAACACACACACACACACACACACACACACACGCACACACCATAGCAGATATTACAGGAAGCACAAAGCTACGCAGCAATGATGGCCAGGTCACCCACGTTACAGAACTCTGAGTGCTTTCCTCCCTGGTCTAGGCACAGCCCCCACTGGTTGTCTGTGGTCACAGGATGCTCTCACTGTCCTGCGTTCCCCTATTGCCCACGCTCCCTGGGCACTGAAGTTGTGCTCAGCAGACTCTGGACCAGGGGTAGAGAGGTCCAGGTTGCTTGGGAATGTTGTCCTGCCACAGAGAGAAGAACAACAGAGGGTTATCCCTGGAGGGTCTTGCAAGGGGAGGGCCCTGGCAGAGGTGTGCAGAAGAAATCACCATAACCATGTGCTCTGGGTGGTGTAGGACTTTACAAGGGGCTTCCTTGCATCTGAGCCCAGGAATCCTCCTCACACACCTCCAGTGTAGGTGTTATTTTACAAGTGAGGAAACAGAAACGCGAAAATGACGTAAGAAGTCACACACCTGGAAAGAGATGGAATGAGGGCTTTAAATCTGCATCTTTTGTCACCAATGTTCATGCTCATCCAACTACAAATGACGCAGAAGGAGGTTTGGAAATAAATCAGGAAGATGAACCTGGTATTTTTATGATGATAACTATCCTGTTCAATGAATACACTATCTAAATAGTCCCTCAATTTGGAACACGTATCTTGTACCCAGTAAATGAAAAAAAACCTTGGTGCTAAATTACTGCATATATCTATAACATGTTTATAAGTAACGTTCTAAAAGTTTAACTGCGGTGTCAAAACTCTACACACATCATTGAGGCTCTTGACATACTGACCCATGTTGCCAAAATGCCCTTCAGAGAGGTTGCACCAACCAACCCGTCTGACCCTGGTGTGAAGTGGGTGCCCATTCTCTCACACTTACCCTGACCCTGAGTATTTTCTTTAAATTTCTTACAATAAGAGAGAAATGACACTCTGGTGCTTGGATTAGCATTTCTTTGATTATTCGTGAAGTTAAGCGCCTTCCCATTTATATCTGGAAACTTTAAGCTCAAGTTCATTGTTGGCTTTTTCAATATGGTATACATTCATGATTCGGGATAAAGGGGAGGATCCCAGAAGCTCTCTGGGTCCCAGTTTTCCTAACTGTGCAATGAGTTTGGGAGAAAATGCTCTCAAGATCCCCTCAACTCTAATCTGAACTGGGACAGAGGCAGTGCCCATGCTGCTGAGGGCCTGGGGACACTTCCCACTTAGCCCAGAAAAGGTGGTCCCGGGTACCCAGAGGGGCCATCTCTGCCGGATCAGCACCGAGCGCTGCTTCCCCACAGGGACAGCCCGCCCAGGATCATTCACGGAGGCAGGGACTGTCTTTTGCATCCATGTTAAACAAAATGAGTTATAATTTAAGAAGCGATTTTCGTTCTTGTTACCTTTCTGTTTAATTACTCCTCCGTCTCCTTGAATCCCTGCCAACGCCACCAGTGCCCCTATGCTTGGAAAACAGTCTTGCAGAAGGTGGACTTGCCATGGTACCTTCACCGTCTCCATGATAACCAGAGGTGATGCTCCTGACATGTTTACAAAGGAACATATTATCCCCAGCTAAGAAGAAGAGAACCACAAAGCTATAACAGAAACTTTATAGCTGTCTTTACAAAAAATATATAAATAAATAACTGGAAAGATTAATTTCTAACTATAGGCTTCCTTTAATGATGATTATTAAGCTAGAACAAATGCATACTTTTATCTTGGGTGGGTGTCCAGTTAAGATGAATTTTGTTTAGTTGAAATGCAGGAAGTTGAAATTCCTCCAAACTGATCATTGCTTGAAAATGAACATGTGAGCCTGGGTAATGAGGAAAGGAGTGGATGTGCATATCTTAACGCCCTGGGGAGGCTCAGATAACATGTTTTATTTCACATCTTCCAGGAAAAAAAAAAAAAGGAGTTGTACATTTTAGCCTTAGCCTCCCTCTATGTCCCCATCCCATCCTTTCAGCCCACACGTCACCCTCACGATGGGCAAAGAATGTGACCTACACATGGGGCTGATTTGGGAGTCACGGAAAACGGTGGGCCTGGAGCTCAGCACCTCCTGTCCCTTTGCCTCCCACAGTTCAACTGTTACCTTCACAGACACGGGATCGGGGCAGGAGAGGAGACGGTGGCATCCCGGGCACGTCTGTGTAGGCCGTGCAGAGAGAGATGATGGAGATACACGTGTGAGCCCCAAGTTCATGCCAGCTGGGCACCTCCAGAGTGTGAAGAGCTCATCACTACCATTGAAAACACTGGGGCCATCAGATGAAAGCTGCAAATTTAGAATCCCTCCCAGAAAACCGTCTCAATAACTGACTGGTAAACAAGATGGTAGACAAAGAAGGAGAGGGAAAGGGAATGAGATGATCTTCTTTAAGAACTAAAGATCCCTCCATAACTTTTCCCCCACGTCTCCGATTCCAGCTCCGCGGGAGTCACCCGCTGTTACCTTGGGGAAGTGACTTGGCCTTTCCTGGGCGACTTCCACTATAAAGGGTATTAATAACACTCATCATGGAGCAGGTAGGCTTAACACAGCACCCGCATACAGTAGGAGCTCAGTAAATGGTAGCTCCCAGCCCTGGCCAGGTGGCTCAGTTGGTTAGGCGGCAGTGTACCCATACACAGTTGCCGGTTTGATTCCTGATCAGGGCATGTGCCTGGGTTTCAGGCTCAATCCCTGGTAGCGGGTAGGCAGCAGGCAGCTGATCCATGTTTCCCTCTCACCTCTCTCTCCATCTCTCTCTTTTTCTCTAAATCAATAAAAACTTAAAAATATTTTAACATAAATAAGTAAAAATTAATGGTAGCTCCCTTCTCTGTGGGAAAGGGCCTCATAGGAGAGAAGTCATGAGCCTAAAGGAAGCGCTAGGATGGAAAAGGTAGACCAGAAGGTCGGGGTGGGCCCTGTAGCCAAGATGACAGTGGGAATGGGAAAGACAGAGAGGCAATGAGGATGATGAGGAGGCAGTGACAGGGAGCACGGCATCTCACTCCCAGCATCTAAGCTTGGAAGGCTTTGCACTCTGCCCCCAGAGGTGCCCTGGCTCCAGGTGACCTCGGCTGCCCATTGCACTCAGTGAGATGGAGGAGTGGCCCAGTTGGCAGGAGGGGAGTTGAGAATGAGAGAGCAGCAGGCAGCACATTAGCCCCGGGGCCACAGCAAGTAAGAGGGAGGGCTCTGGAGTCAGACTGCCTGGATTCCAGTCTCTGCTCCTTGTTTTGTAAGTTCTGACCTCTGCAACCTCTGGCAAGTCAGTGCACATCTCTGAACCTCAGTTGCCCCATCTCTAAAATGGGTATAATGATCATCCATATCTCAAAATATCATTGAGATAATAAAGTGGAACGAGATTATGTAAAGCACAGAGGAACGTGCCCTTTACTTAGCACGCCGTTAGAGGTTGCATTGTGGCCACCATTATCGCTGTTGTTATTATTATTATTATTATTTTATCTTAAGGATTGTTAGAGAGCCCCTATCTGCAACTCTCTTCATGATGTTTGAAAAGTCTCTGACAGAGTCCTGCATGGTATCCACTTAATGCAGCCAAACATCCAGGTTGGACCACTCAGGGGACCACTCTGAGCCTCAGTTTCCTCATCTGTAACCCGGTGTCATTGGACACGGCAGAGGGCGGATTCCATGAGGCAGTGGTGGAAAGTGGCCAGCACTGGGCTCGGCACAGAGGAAGGCTGGAGAAATGGGAGTTCCCTTTCTTTTCCTGCTCCCCCTGGGAAAGAGCAGAAACCAAGGTGAAGGACCTGCTGGGCTTCTCTGGCCGCCTGGTGGAGGGAGAGCCAGTGGAGAGCAGGAAGGGGGTGGTGTGGGGGAAAGCAGGTCAGCTTAGTCCCCTCTGGAGTCCAGCAATTTGGAAGCAGACTTTCCCTGTCTGCCGCTCATCCAGGCCACCGCGGCCGTTCCCAGAACAATGGCAGGATACAGGCCTGCGCTCACCAGCAACGGCGTACAAGTCTCCGGGCCAAGCTGGGTTGGCCTCGGCCAAACAGGGCTTGTCCCTGGCACACAGAGGGCCAGCGGCCTCCACATCAAATGAGGGGACCCAGGTATAGCCTGGTAATGTTCATCTGCTGGCTCCCAAGGAGGCCCCAGTGTTAGCGTGAGAACTCTGGGAGTCCTGGAACCCTGGCAGAGAGATGGGAAAGGGGGTGCAGGGGTCCCTGGAACATTGGTCTGAGGGGCTTCACTCACAGATCTCCCTCTCTCACACTCTGGGCTAGTGTTCGGATTCCTACACTCGACGCCGTCCCTGATGACACTATAATAAGCTGCCATTTTTTAACTGAGCACCTACTGTGTGCCAAGCCTAATGTGAAGTACACTCACTCCCCATTATCCCTGGATTCTGTATCTGCAAATTCACCTACTCGCTAAAATTTATGTGTAACCCCAAAATCAACACTGTGGCTTTTTTTTTCTCTCCCTCTCTTTCACTGTCATTCACAGACTTGAACAGACATCCGATGGGTAAATGTGTTACTAGGGTCACCATCATCATTTGTAATATAATTAGTTATTACGATTATTATAAATTCATGTCGTACATACTAAGACCCCATTTACTTTTTGCATAAAAGCTGTCCGCAGTTCCCAATGCCTATGGAATAAAATCCAGTTCCCAAGCCTGGCCCCCATGCCTCTGGGTTACCTTCCTGGTTTCTCCTTTGCCTGTTCCCCGCTGTGCCCTGGCCATGCCCACATCTCCATCTCCTTTCACGGCCCTTTCGCCCAGCCTGCCCTTTGCTTTCCCCTCAGTCGAGTTCACATGCCCATCTTTGCAAAACCAGCAAGATGACCTTGACTCTCCCAGGCCCACTCAGCCTTTTCCTTCTCTGGCTCCAAAGTGCTGTGCATGTGCCTCTGTATACTGCCGGTCACGCTACATCCTGTGATTTCATCAGACAGTGAGTTTTAGCTCATCTCTGAGTTCCAGGACTTGGTGCAGATAGGGTCTCGAGAAGTCATGCTGAAGGAATCCATAACCACTATGCATAACAGCAACTTTTCCTACAGGGCCCCTTAACATTTGCAAAGTAAAGGCAGCCGATGCAGGCGAGTCTGGAGTGAAGACATTGGGCAAAAGGCAGAGAGAACCAGCGGGTGGCCTACAGGCGCGGGGCAGTGCAGAACTGGCAATCTTCTTCCTGTAGACTGTCAGGCTCCGGAGAGCGGCCGCTGGAGCCCTCGGCTCAGCACTTCCCCATTCGCTACGGCCTCTCTTGGCGCTCCTCTTCCCCGAAGCCTGCTTCCATATTTTCAGGTCTTTGAATGTTGCAGCCAAACCACTGCTGTGCTTCTGAAAGCAGAACCACACACCACTGGCCACGGCTCCTCGCTGACTTCCTGCTCCCAGGGCTCCAATCCCGGCCTCCTGCCCCTTCCTCCGCTCTGCACACCCTTGTTGGGGCAGCCACATCCACCCCATGCACACGGGCCCTGCACACCACCCCGGCTCCTCCTGCTCCTGCACCATCCATCCTCCTCCATCTCCCTCCATCCCCCTCTACCCCTTTCCATCCTCCTCCAGCCAGGTGCCCTGGGACCTCTGCCCTGCTCCTCAACACTCTCATTCTTGAAGCACTTCCCCATTTGAATTCTTTATGTCCCTCCTCCCTTTATTCCGGGGAAGCCTGGTCCAAAGTGTGACTTTGTGGGTCAAAGGCCAGGATTAAAAATAGGAAGGAGTTACCATTTCTGTCACCCCACTTCCTTAGCCAGGAAGAGGCCACAAAGGTAGCACGTGCCCTGGCCAAGTGAAGAGGCTGCTAGAATTGCTGCACCAGCCAGGCCCCTGGGAGAGGTGGTCAGGGAAATCCGAGGCCCCACAATGGGCTCGGGAATGGGTTCTGGTTCCTCATGAAATGGAAGGTATAGTAACTATGCCCATTATATAGATGATTGCTCTCAGGTTTGAATCTAATTGAAACTGACAGATGCAAGACTGCATGAGGGACAAGCCACCTACAACCTATGAGGCCAAGTTTCTCCTAAAACTGAGAAAGACCAGATCTTCCACGTGCGGTAACCAAGAGAATAGAGTGAGATAATATTTAAAGTGACGAGCGCAGCAGGTAACACATAGACATCTCGCCAAAGAAAGCCCTTTAAAACTGCTGTTACTTCTTTCTGTGGAGGGCCCAATGGGAGGCTTTCGGGCTCCTTCGAGCTGCCCTCGCTGGAATGTACTTAGTACCTCAGGGCGCTGCCATCAGAGGCCGCACACAGCCTGCCGCCCGGCCAGCTGGGTGGTGGTAGGTGGCACTGAGCCAGCGTCCTCAGCAACCTCGGGAGCTGCTGAGACAGGGTGACTTTGATGTGGAGCCAAAGGAAGATGTGTTGTAATTATCTAAATTATTTGAGGCCCCCACAAAACTCAAAGAACTACAGGTCGCTTGCAAATTTTAAATTCCCTGCTGCTGGCCATCACACCAGCTGAGTCCTTGGTTCCTCATCCAGTCCCCGTCCTGCAGTCTCACACCCTGGGGCCTTTGCACACACTGGAGTTCCTGCCTGGAATTGCCTCTCCTCCCCTCCCCTCAGCCCCATGGCCCTTCCACCAGGAAGCCACCTCTGCCCACCCCTCCGCAGTGCTCTGTGCACATGACACATATCCCTCTCTGCTATAATCCCCCCAGTGTGTGCCTGGGTCTCCAACAACGTGTGGGTTCATCGAAGGCAGTGAGCAAGCTTCGCTCCTCTTCGTGCCAGGGCTCCCTCGATGCCTGACACAGAGAGGACCTCAAGACGTGTTTGTTGAAATGCACTCCAACAACCATGTAGTGGAGGGAACCCATGTTTTAAAATCTAAAAGAGCTCTTTTTGAATTCTAGCTGTTCAACGAAATAGCCCAAGTCATTGGTTTGAGTTGGTTAGCCTCTCTTGTACCCCAGTTTCCATTTTGTGAAATAGAAAGATGAGATGAGTCTCAGAAAATTGTTTAAAGGGAACACACACACACACACACACACACACACACACTCCAGTGGGGCCAGGTTTCCACAGTTGGAGAGAAATGGAGAGTGAGCCATTTACACCCACATGCCAGCTCAAAGCAAGATGGCCCGTCGCCACCACTCAGGGGTATTGACCTTGATGTCTTGATCTCAGCCTCTTCTATACACAGGCCTTAAGTCCTGGGAACAGTCAGACCAGACTACACGAGGCCTTCTGAGCATCCCTCCCATGGACAGAGCATGCCTTGACTCCTGGCCAAGGTCAGAGACTTTCACATAGACCTTGGGCAGGTCTTACATCCCTATGCTAGGCTGTAGTGCCCAGTTATTTAATCAATCACTAATCTAGGTGTGGCTGTGAAGGTATTTATAGGTGTGACTAATACCCACAATCAGTTGAGCTGAAGTGAATACAACTGTCCTAGATAATGTGGACACCTCTTCTAGCCAGTTGAAGGCCTTCTGAGCAAAAATGAAGGTTTCCTAGGGAAAAAGAAATTCTGACTCAGACTGTAGCATCAACTCAACTGAGATTCTCTCTCTCTCTCTCTCTCTCTCCATATATATATATACATATATATATATATTAGAAGCCTGTTGCATGAAGATTCGCGCACTAGGCCTTCCTTCCCCTGGCTGCTGGCACCGGTTTCCTTTGGCACCCGGGACCCAGGCCTTTGGTCCGGCTGCAGCAGAGAAGCCAAGCCTCTTCAGTCTTCAGTCTTCACTCTGGGCCTGCAGATGCAAATTAACCACCATCGAGAGAAGCCTAATTTGCATAGTTGCTCTGATTGGCTGGTGAGCATAGCAGAGTGACACCAATTTGCATGTTTCTCTTTTATTAGTGTGTGTGTGTGTGTGTGTGTGTGTATGTGTGTGTGTATACATTAATTGATTTCAGAGAGGAAGGGAGAGGGATAGAGAGATAGAAACATCAATGATAACAGAGAATCACTGATCAGCTGCCTCCTGCATGCTCCACACTGGGGATTGAGCCCACAACCAGGGCATGTGCCCTGACCGGGAATCAAACCATGACCTCCTGGTTCATAAGTTGATCTTCAATTACTGAGCCATGCTGGCTGGCCTTGACTGAGTTTCTAGCCTGCCCTATAAATATCAGGCCCATTAGGCAACACACACACACACACACACACACACACACACACACACACTCCTATATATATTGATACACCAATATCAATAGATAGATGGGTAGATAGATAGATAGATAGATACTACTGGTCTTGTTTTTCTGGAGGCCCCTGGCTAACACATGGCAGAAATGAAAGTTAAAAATCCAGAAGTACCACCCAGATTGGGACCAGAGGCCAGCCTATCTCCAAGTCCATACAATGCCCTTGGAGCGGGCTCCTGAGGGTGGGTCTGATTATCAAGCACTCGCCTTGCTCAGCTTGACTCAATTATAAGAGGAATGAAGCTGAAAACCTCACTATGGCTCCTCAGAAAAAGTCCTCTGATAGCTTGAGATGTCTACTGAGTCCTGTAGCCAGACTCTGGGCAGTGGTTAGCCCCACCTGCTTCTGTGAAAATCCATCATCCTTTGTGACTAGGACTACAACTATAGCCGAAAGCGACTCTTTATGCTGTAATTTGGAGTCAGACTTGAGCGGTCCTTCATGGCCACCTTCCCCCTCCTAACCTATTCAGTCTGGAAACACCTACATTCTTATCAACTTCAACTGAGCAGTGACCAGCAGGAGACTTAAGATGATGCTCTTCTGTTTTGCTTTTTTATAAAGTCAATAAACTAATTCTTAAATGCAACTTTTATATTAATGACTTTAAAATACTATCACTTCTGTATAATTCACTGCTTATTTTTGCTACACAATAGTCCACGTGGCCTCATACATAGATTTCTGTGGGGCACTCATGATGGCAAAACAAATAGAACATGGACCCACCAACTTCAGATGCTTCTGCACCGGGTTCCAGTGTCAGGTTTCTGATAACCCTGCAGTACATGCAGCCATGGTGGGTTGCTTGGTCCCTCTACCCCTGAGCTTGAGAGACACCAGGGCGGGGGGGGAGTTATGAGGTCATCTCATTTTGACATTGACAAATCGAGGTGAATCTCTCACGGCATATTTCCTCCCAGAAGTAGAAAGCATTACACATTGTCCATATACCAGGCCCCGTGCACATGGGCGTTGGGTCATGGACTCCAGTGCTTCTAGCTCTCGGTAGTAAAAGTGACAACTTGTCATCTGTCACTTTAATACTAAACTCTGGGTGAGCTCAGTTTTACCTGTTGCCTGCCTTCCTTGGAGAGGTTTCATGCACATGAACGCACTGAAAGAAGACACATTTTTCAGTTGCCATAGCTCAGCCTATCTGTGCAAATTAGCTACACTCTTGGTTTTGCTTTTTTTGTAATTTCAAGTTCGCTGTGCCCAGATGTCTTGTCATGTCATTACAGAAGCACAAACTTGTGAGTCCTGGAGGGTCTGGCAGGAGGAATTTTCAAATGCCCTGAAAAGGTTTCCACGGCCCAGCCATCTGGTTGCCCTAGAATACAGTCAATTGCCATGTTCTGCTTCACCTTCTCCCAAATACCCCATGACCTGGAGATGACTCAGAGCCCCAGAATGAAGAAAATCCTCCAAGTCCCAATCACTTCCTCCATCACATCCTCCAGCCCCACTTACAAAGCAGAAAGGCTCCGGATGAATGAGGAACGTGGAAGCTGAGCCCAGCAAACTCCTCTCTGGATGTGAATGAGCGGTTACAACATTCTTCCCAGTCTGGGTCAAGGGAGTTCACTTTTTCTGCCTTTCGCCTGCAGGTCTCAGATGACACTTGGCAGGTGGACAGCCTGCTGCTTCCTGCAGGCTAGCAGATTGTTTACATCCTCAAACAAAACACACAAAAATGAAAGAGGGTCAATAGCAAGTTCTGAGGAGCATGTGGAGCAGCCATCAAACACTGCTGATAAGAACGTAAGTTGGTACAACCACTTTGAAAACCTACCTGGCAATAGCTCCAAGAGCTGAAAACACCTTAGTCCCGGCAGCCCCTCTCCGGTATATGTCCGACAGGCGTGCACGCACTGGAATGTTCATAGCAATGCTATTCATCACCGCCCAAGGCTGAGACAACAGAAAGTCTATAAACAGTAGAATGGACACAAGAGTATATTCACACAATGGAATGCAGCCATGAGAATGATAATCTGTGGCTATGAGCAACATCAGGGAAGAATGTCATAGCGTGATATTGTGCCAAAGAGACCAGACACCAAAAAAGGACATACTGTGTGATTCCACTGATAGAAACTATGAAAACAGAACTGATCTACAGAATAGCAATCAGGAGAATGGGTTGCCATTGGAGGGACCATTGTGACAGGAAAGGGTCACAAGGGGACTCTTTGGTGATTAGTAATATTTGATTATCTATTGCTCCCTAATAAATTACCCCCCAAAAAAAAAAATTAGGGACTTCAGACAACAACTATTGCCCAGCCAGCATGGCTCAGTGGTTGAGCATCCACCTATGAACCAGGAGATCATGGTTCCATTCCCAATCAGGGCACATACCTGGGTTGCAGGCTCGCTCCCCAGTGTGGGGCAGGCAGGAGGCAGTTGATCAATGATTCTCTCTCATCACTGATATTTCTATCTCTCTATACCTCTCTCTTCCTCTCATAAATCAATAAAATATATTTTTTAAAGAAAATAGGACCACATCACTGATAGATGAATGGATAATGAAAATGTGATATAGATGTGAATATATATATATATATATATATGAGGGGGGGGAGGGGAGAGTCTGGGTTTGAAGCCCACAAGAATACTCCATGGCTGCCCGAACAAGACCAAGTCTCCAAGCAAAGCGACAAGTGAATCACCCAATTCCTGCTTAGTCACTGCAAGTACTTTCCACCACGGACACATGGAGATGGTTACCAGAGAACTGTCTGCTGGCTGCTCTCGCATCAGCTCAAAGAAAATGTTGTTGTAACCTTTACTTGGGAGGGGGGGAAAAACAGCATCACTCTTCCTTTCCCTTTCTTGTTGGAGAGAGATTTGTTGGCAACACAGTTGAAGTGGTGTTTTTGTTTACCCTGGAGAAAGTTTCCAGATAGCTCTGAATCCTGCGCTTTGTGCCGGTGGCAGGCCCTGGGA
>NW_006296226.1:1150451-1151360 GCF_000327345.1 Myotis davidii | reverse complement strand
CAACTGAAAGAATTAGAAAGACAGAAACAAGAAAACCCCAGAGTGAGCAGAAGGAAGGAGATAATAAAGATTAGAGCAGAAATATATGACATAGAGACCAAAAAAAAAAATACAGAAAATCAATGAAACCAAGAGCTGGTCCTTTGAAAAGATAAACAAAATTGACAAACCTCTAAGCAGACTTATAAAGAAAAGAGAGAGAGAGGGCCCAAATAAATAAAATAAGAACTGAAAGAGAAGAAGAACTATATGCCAACAAATTGGACAACCTAGATGAAATGGATAAATTCCTTACAAACATACAGTGTTCCAAGACTGAATCAGGAAGAATCAGAAAATCTGAGCAGACTGATTACAATTAATTAAACTGAAGTGATAGTCAAAAAACTCCCAGCAAACAAAAGCCCTGGACCAGATGGCTTCACAGGTAAATATTACCAAACATTCAAAGAGGAACTCACCCATCCTCTCTTCAAACTATTCCAAAAATTCAATAGAAAGGAAAACTCCCAAGCCAGCATTATCTAATTCCATAATCAGATAAAGACACTTACAAAGAAAGAAAATTATAGGACAATATCCCTGATAAATAGAGATGCAAAAATACTCAACAAAATAATAGCAAACCTGATTCCGCAATACATTAAGATCATATACCATGATCAAGTGGGATTTATTTCTGGGATGCAAGCTTGGTACAATATTCACAAATCAATTAACATGATACACTATATAAACAAAATAAAGAATAAAAACCACATGATCATATCAATAGATGCAGAAAAAGAATTTGATAAAATCCAGCACCTACTTATGATGAAAAATTTCAATAAAATGGGAATAGAGGAAACATACCTCAATGTAATAAAGGCTATCTATGACAAACACACAGCCAATATCATACTCAAT
>NW_006296226.1:1139059-1142998 GCF_000327345.1 Myotis davidii | reverse complement strand
CCCCCAAAAGGACAGACTATACATTCTTCTCAAGTGCACATGGAACAGTGTCAAACATAGACCACATGTTAGGACACAAAACAAGTCTATACAAATTCAAGAAGATTGAAATCATATCATACACCTTTTCTGATCATAATGGTATGACACTAGAAATCAGAAAAAACTGAAAAACACAGAAATAGATAGAAGCTAAACAATAAATGGATTAACAATGACATCAATGATGAAATCAGAAAATATCTTGAAATTAATGCAAATGAGAGCATAATAACCCCAAATCTATGGGATGCAATGAAAGCAGTCCAAAGAGGGAAATTCATAGCATTACCGGCCTACCTGAAGAAACATGAAAAAAAAATCTAACTTTAGACTTAAAGGTACTAGAAAAAGAATGATAAAGAAAGCCCAGCCCAGCCAGTGTGGCTCCATGGTTGAGTGTGGACCTATGAACCAAGAGATAATGGTTCAATTCACAGTAGGGGCACATGCCTGGGTTCTGGCTCGATCCCCAGGGTGGGGCATGCAAGAGGCAGCAATCAATGATTCCCTCTCATAATTCATGTCTCTATCTCTCTATACCTCTCTCTTCCTCTCATAAATCAATAAAATATATTTTTTAAAGAAAATAGGACCACATCACTGATAGATGAATGGATAATGAAAATGTGATATAGATGTGAATATATATATATATATATATATATGAGGGGGGGGTGGGGAGAGTCTGGGTTTGAAGCCCACAAGAATACTCCATGGCTGCCCGAACAAGACCAAGTCTCCAAGCAAAGCGACAAGTGAATCACCCAATTCCTGCTTAGTCACTGCAAGGTACTTTCCACACGGACACATGGAGATGGTTACCAGAGAACTGTCTGCTGGCTGCTCTCGCATCAGCTCAAAGAAAATGTTGTTGTAACCTTTACTTGGGAGGGGGGAAAAACAGCATCACTTTTCCTTTCCCTTTCTTGTTGGAGAGAGATTTGTTGGCAACACAGTTGAAGTGGTGTTTTTGTTTACCCTGGAGAAAGTTTCCAGATAGCTCTGAATCCTGCGCTTTGTGCCGGTGGCAGGCCCTTCGAGCCTTAAGCACTTAATGTCTAAGTGTGTAAACAGCCCCCTTCGAGCTGACTGTCCCAGGCTGCCCAGATCCCAGGGCCTCCCATCGAGCTCTCGGATCGCCAGCAGAGTTCTCCCGGCCTGGAGGAGTTAGAGAGCCACGGGTCCAAGTCCTCACTCTGACCTACTATCAGTATTAACTAGGGCACTTCCAACTTCCTGACCCCGCTACTTCCTAATTAATAATCATCAGGATTAGTAATGCTTACCCACGGAGTGGTTATGAGAATTAAATGAGGTGATGTGTATGTAGAAGCACCAAACACTGCTTGGCACTAACATAGTAGTTGATTAGTTAAAATGAGTTCACCCCTCCCTCCTCTCTCCTGATCCTTCATTCATTATTTCCCTTTCATTTTCTCCTTTTAAATTCCCTCTCTTCCTCTTCCTTCCTTCCACTCCAAACTTAATCAGTGGCAACAGTCTTTTCTCCTCTCTGCTGTCTTCATTCTAGATACGTAAATTGCCTTGTTTCAAGTCTCAAACCCCCTCTGCATTCACAGCCATCCCTCTGGCTGGCACAGCCTTGGCATGGTGGCTATTGAAAGCCAGCCAAATTCTGGTTAAAAACACTGCGATTCTTGGCCAGACTTTCTCTCCTTACAAACAAGGGTGATGTTTCAGGCATGGGAAGTCTTCCCATCCATTTGAACCCCAGGGGAAAAAATAGCAACACCTCAGTGTGTGGCCTTAGGTGGACAGCCATGCGAGACTCTGGGTATTGACAGAAATAAATCTGGTGTTTCTGAAAATTGTGAAACATGTGCAGTGAGTGTGTCATCCCAACAAAAGTGAGTCAGTCCCCAGGCCGGGGCCCAAATCTGGCTGTGTTTGCTTTCTAAATAGAAAGTGTATTCCTGGCCAGCCTAACATTAGCAAATCGGTGGTCAATGAGAGTGGAAAGAGAGAGGCAGAAGAGGAGACATGCAAATCTATACTTTGCAAGAACTATTACTGGAAAAATGAAGTTCTCCCTCTTTGATTTAAAACATATATTTTTTTCCTCTTTCTTCTTTCCTTTTCTCTCTATCCTTCTGTCTGCACCAAATTTTTCCTTCCAGCGTTATCTTAGCACAGACTTTTACGTAAAGTGGTCTTCGGAAATAGGATCACATCGAGACAAAAAAAAAAGAAAAGAAAAATACAAAAGATCAATGAGCTGGTCCTTTGAAAAGATAAACAAAATTGACAAACCTCTAAGCAGACTTATAAAGAAAAGAGAGAGAGAGGGCCCAAATAAATAAAATAAGAACTGAAAGAGAAGAACAACTATATGCCAACAAATTAGACAACCTAGATGAAATGGATAAATTCCTTACAAACATACAGTTTTAAAAAGACATAGAGATTAAAAAAACTGTACATAGGATCAATGAATCCAAGAGCTGGTTCCTTGAAAAGATGAACGATTGAGTAACCCTTAGCCAAACGTATCAAGAAACAGAGAGAGGGCCTATATAAATAAAATCAGAAAGAGACGATATAACAATGGGCACCACAGAAATGAAAAAAGGAAAGAACTGAAAGAGAAGAACAACTATATGCCAACAAATTGGACAACCTAGATGAAATGGATAAATTCCTTACAAACATACAGTGTTCCAAGACTGAATCAGGAAGAATCAGAAAATCTGAGCAGACTGATTACAATTAATTAAACTGAAGTGATAGTCAAAAAACTCCCAGCAAACAAAAGCCCTGGACCAGATGGCTTCACAGGTAAATATTACCAAACATTCAAAGAGGAACTAACACCCATCCTCTTCAAACTATTCCAAAAATTCAATAGAAAGGAAAACTCCCAAGCCAGCATTATCTAATTCCATAATCAGATAAAGACACTTACAAAGAAAGAAAATTATAGGACAATATCCCTGATAAATAGAGATGCAAAAATACTCAACAAAATAATAGCAAACCTGATTCCGCAATACATTAAGATCATATACCATGATCAAGTGGGATTTATTTCTGGGATGCAAGCTTGGTACAATATTCACAAATCAATTAACATGATACACTATATAAACAAAATAAAGAATAAAAACCACATGATCATATCAATAGATGCAGAAAAAGAATTTGATAAAATCCAGCACCTACTTATGATGAAAAATTTCAATAAAATGGGAATAGAGGAAACATACCTCAATGTAATAAAGGCTATCTATGACAAACCCACAGCCAATATCATACTCAATGGGCAAAACTACATGTGCTTCCCTTAAGATAAGGAACAAGACAGAGATGTCTGCTCTCACTACTGTTATTCAATATAGTACTGGAAGTCCTAGCCACAGCAATCAGACAAGAAGAAGAAATAAAAGGTATCTGGTGGGAAAGGAAGAAGTAAAACTGTCAGTATTTGCATATGACATGATTTTGTATATAGAGAGCCTTAAAGATCCCTCCAAAAATGACTGGACCTGATCCATGAATTCAGTAAAGTAGCAAGATACAAAATAAATACCCATATATCAGTTGCATTTTTATATCAGAAAGGGAAACTAAGAAAACAATCCCATTTACAATTGCACCAAAAAGATAAAAATAAAATACCCAGCAATAAATTTTTTTATATATTTTTTTATTGATTTTTTTTCAGAGAGGAAGGGAGAGAGATAGAGAGCCAGAAACATCGATGAGAGAGAAACATCGATCAGCTGCCTCCTGCACATCCCCCACTGGGGAAATGCCCGCAACCCAGGTACATGCCCTTGACCAGAATCGAACCTGGGACCTTTCAGTCTGCAGGCTGACGCTCTATCCACTGAGCCAAACCGGTTTTGGCCCCAGCAATAAATTTAAACAAGGAAATAA
>NW_006296226.1:1074129-1138892 GCF_000327345.1 Myotis davidii | reverse complement strand
ATTAAGATAAGGAACAAGACAGAGATGTCTGCTCTCACTACTGTTATTCAATATAGTACTGGAAGTCCTAGCCACAGCAATCAGACAAGAAGAAGAAATAAAAGGTATCTGGTGGGAAAGGAAGAAGTAAAACTGTCATTATTTGCAGATGACATGATTTTGTATATAGAGAGCCTTAAAGATCCCTCCAAAAATGACTGGACCTGATCCATGAATTCAGTAAAGTAGCAAGATACAAAATAAATACCCATATATCAGTTGCATTTTTATATCAGAAAGGGAAACTAAGAAAACAATCCCATTTACAATTGCACCAAAAAGATAAAAATAAAATACCCAGCAATAAATTTTTTTATATATTTTTTTATTGATTTTTTTTCAGAGAGGAAGGGAGAGAGATAGAGAGCCAGAAACATCGATGAGAGAAACATCGATCAGCTGCCTCCTGCACACCCCCCACTGGGGATATGCCCGCAACCAAGGTACTCCCGGGGTGCTGGGGGATGGGAACAGTTGGGGAGAGGTCAATGGGGGAAAAAAGGAGACTCATGTAATTTTAAATTTTAAAAAAGGAAATAAATTTAAACAAGGATGTAATAGACCTGTACTCATAAAATTGTAAGACACTGAAGAAAGAAACTGAAGAAGATACCAATAAGTGGAGGCATATACCATGTTCATGGATAGGAAGAATTATCATCATTAAAATGTCCATACTACCCAAAGCAATCTAGAGATTCAATGCAATTCCTGTCAAAATACCAATGGCATGTTTCACAGAACTAGAAAAAATATTTCAAAATAGTCTCAGTAATATTGAGAAAGAAGAACAAAGTTGGGGGTATCATGCTATCCAATATAAAACTATATCAGAAGGCCATAGTAATCAAAACGGCATGGTATTGGCATAAAAACAGACATTCCGATCAATGGAGCAGAATAGAGACCCAGAAATAAGCCCACATTTATATGGTCAATTAATATTTGACAAAGAACATACAATGGGGTAAAAACAGTTTATCCAATAAATAGAGCTGGGAAAATTAAATGGATATGTGCAAAAAAACTGAAACTAGATCACCTCCTTTCACCTTATTCAGGAATAAACTCAAAAAGGATTAAAGACTTAAATGTAAGATTCAAAATCATAAAACTCTTAGAAGAATATCCAATAAACACTTTATCACTCTTAGGAACAATTTTTGGATATATCTGCTTGGTTAAGGGAAACAAAAGAAAAATAAACAAATGGAAGTACATCAAACTAAAAGATTTTGCACAGCAAAAAAACAAATTAAAAAAAAAAACAAAGGATGCCCAAGCTGAGTTTACTCACTGGTTAGAGCGTCAGCTCGTGGACTAAAGGGTTGTGGGTTTAATTCTGGTTAAGGGCATGTACGTCAGTTGCAGACTCGATCCCCAGCTCTGGTTGGGGTGGATGCAGAAATCAACATCCCCAAGTGGAATCGATTTGTCTCTCACATCCATGTTTCTCTCTGTCTCTTCCTCTCCCTTCCACTTTCTCTAAAAATTAATTGAAAAAATATCCTCAGGGGAGAATTAACAAACAAAAAACCCCCACAAAAAAACAAAACAAAAATAGACAATCTACTAAATGGGAGAACATATTTGCCAATGATACATCTGATAAAGGATTAATATCCAAAATTTATAAAGAACTCATACTACTCAACACCAAAACCCCAAACAATCCAATTAAAAAATAGACAAAGGATCTGAATAAACACTTCTCCAAAGAGGATACACAGATGGCGAACATACATAGGGAAAGGTGCTCAGTGTCACTAATTGTCAGAGAAAAGCAAATTAAAACACAATGAGATATCATCTCACACCATAATGACTCTCATCAATAGTCCACAAATGTCAAGCGTTGATGAGGATGTGGAGAAAAGGGAACCCTCATACACTGTTGGTGGGAATGCAGACTGGTGCAGCCAGTATGGAAAACAGTATGGCGTTTCCTCAAAAGATTAAAAATGAACCTGCCTTACAACCCGGTGGTTCCACTTGGGGATGTACAGAACGGTCATTATAGTCAATTATACTGTATTGCATATTTGAAAGTTGCTAAGAGAGTAAATCATGGAAGTTTTCATCAAAATTAAAATGAATGTTATAACTAGGTATGGTGGTGGATGTTAACTAGACTTATTGTGGTGATCATTTTGCAATATATACAAATAATGAATCATTAACATCTGAAACTAATATAATGTTATAAGTCCATTCCACCAATTAAAATATTTTAATTATTAAATATTAAATATTTTCCAAAGTAAAAACAAAAATTAAAAAAGAAGAAAGAAAACAGAACCATAAAGCTGCATCGAGACAGCCTGGGTAATTGGATGCTGTAACCTTCAGAGTGAAATAGGCCTGGGTTCAAACCCTGGTCCTACCTTCAACTAGCTGTGTGTGTGTGAGACAGAGAGAGAAAGAAAAAAAAAAATCCTATCTCAGGCTTAGTATCACTTCCACCAAGAGGAACCTCCTGCCTCTTGCCTGTGAAGATCAAAGACTGGCATCAGCAGAGCCTAGGCCACGGCAGGTGCCCAGCGTCTCTGAGTCACCTTTCTCTTCCTTTCCCTGGGAAGGTAAGTTTCCGGAATGCGATGCCTCTTCACTCCCTGAGCACCCGGGGCTGCCCCTGCTGGAGGGTGTGAGCGCTGAGCCTTCTGGAGCAGCAATAACCGCAGCAGCTGCTACGTCAGCTTTGCCTCTCCACTCCAGACACAGATTCTAGAGAAGACAGCAACGCAGGGCCCGGGCCTCCTGGTGCCAGCATCCCTGGCCAGCCAGATGCCTGAGTCACGTGGGCTCCGTGGTGCCAGAGGAAGTGATGCAACCACCCTCCAGCTTTGGGTCAGCCAGGAGGAAAGTGTCCTGTTACAGCGTATGTGGGGCTGGCTTCAGGGCTCCAGGCCTGTACCCTGTCCCAAACCCACAGCAAACGGGGCAGCAGGAGAGCTCGGCTCTGAGCAGACACTGCCTGCTGTGTACCCTGCTGGTGCGCCGCCATCAGGCCCCAGGGAGGGCCTAGCCACGCACAGCATGGCTAGGCCATGGCTTCTCCTTTCCTCTTACTCCAGCCCTGACTACAAACACCTGTTTCCTTTGGCTGGGACCCCATGGGGTACAGCTATTCTATTGACTTCATATGCATAGCAGGCATATAATTGAATTCAATTATAATAACTACACTCATTAAAAACCTATGTAATGTTCATTAAGCAGCCTAGGTAATATGCAATTAATATTAACATATGAATTGTGCATTGGGTCACTAATACGCACATTATGTCTAATATTCAACGCGTGTATTAATTACAGCGCATGCCAGAAAAACACGGCATTCAAAGCTTGCAGGCCCGTCCCAGTTAGAAACCCTTTTGATCTCATACAAATCCTTTTTATGGAGCATCTTTTTCATTAATTGGAACATATGCGTTTCAGCTCTTTACACAAAGGTGGCAAGAAAGGACTCAGAAGCTGGTGAGTGGAGGTGAGTAAACTCGAGAAGCCTGTAAGGAGCGTATCCTGGAGAAGGGCCATGACCTTGAAGGCAGAGTTCAGACTTCTGCGTTCTGCCCTGGCCTTCACCAAGACTTCCCCTGCCAGTCACTCCCACCTGCATAATAGCACTTGACATCACCAGGACATTAAATAGATTATCTCATTAGGGGGACGACTAACATGCTTCGGAAATGCAGAACGGCAATCGCGCTGAGTATGGCTGCCAGCAAGCTCCCCGTGGAAAGTTTCTGCATTAAAGAAAAGTGCCTGCTCCATCGCTCCCAGCTGCCCTCACACGGGTAAGTTTGTCCAATGGCGCTCAATCGTGACAAGCTGGCCTGGGGAATGCTGCCCCTCAGGTGAGGCTCTCAGAGCTTCTCCTCACACCACACGCTTGGCATTGCCCAGTGCTTGGAGTTACGGTGTCCACTTTACAAACTTGGGGAAGTGAGGCTCTGGTGAGTGAAGCGAGTTACCCAAGGTCAACTCCGCAGGCCTCCCTGGCACGAAGGAGATGACAGGAAATGGCCAGGGAGACCTGCGTCCTAATTCCTGGTGGCGGGTTTCTGCCTCTGCATCCAGCCTTCCCCCACTTTGGCTGAAATTAGCCGGCCGCTGACTGCTCACCACCTCACCTCCCTGTCCGCTGCTGCCTATCAGGGAAGCCCTGGGAATCCCACCTTTTAAGGAACTATCAGCGCACGCTGTTCCCCTCCAACAGTCACTGGAGTATTCATTGACCACCGTCTCGAACCAGGCCCCGTGCAGGACCCCGAGGCGAGAAACACCAGCAAGGTCACACTGGGTGTGGGCATTGCTCTCCGTCGTCTCTGCCTCTCTAATCTTCATCCTCCTGAGTGGGCCTCTCTCTCCATGGCACGTGTCCTTTTCTTTCTGTCCACACCATGAAGCGCTGGGTGTCTCTCAGAACAGACTAAAACCCACTGAACACCTGACTCAGCATCTTCCGTGCCACCCTCAGCCCCCACCCACGCTGTCTCACTCTGCTTGGTTTTTCTCACTGGCCTAGGAGAGCACTTTGTCCTGCATAGGTATGTGGCTCATCACTACGTTTCTTGAAAAGATCCAAATCAGAGCCACCTCCTCCAGGAAGCCCTCCCTAACACCCTCAAGCAAAGCTGCTGCTTCTGCCCCCATCTAGCATTTCTAGATCCCTTTGTGGTTAAGGCACTTCACAGGGATAATTTATTTACCCACTTATCCTTTACTGCTTCCCCTCCCAACACACCAATTGTCAGAGCCACCGGATGTGTCTTTTTGATCCCCACACAGTAGGATCACAGGCAATTGGTCAAACTAATGAATCCATCCATCCCAGAAAGCACTCCAGGGAATCACGTGGAAGAAAGAACCGGCAGTCTGGAGTGAGGGGATCTGAATTTGATCCCTGCTTTTACATTCTCTAGCGAAGCAACCTGGGGCGAGCCACCTGAACTCTTCGGTCGCTCTGGAGTGAGGGAGGGGGTCCCATGTAAAGATCACAATATTTTCTTCACAGTCTTGAGGATTCGAAAGATATTGTACCTGGTCCAGAGGCTGGGGCCTGCTCATCTTCTCCCTTCTCTCCAGCCACCTGCCAGTTCTCCTGGCCACCGCCCTGGGAAGCTGAGGTGGGGCAGGGCCGCTCACAGGCAAAGGGGCCCCAGGCCCTGGCTGCTTCTTGGATCATGAGACTGAGTCTCCCACATCACGCGGGTGTCCTGAGCTGGAAGAAGGAACCTCACGTTTAACCAGCACCCACTTGATACCTGGTGCTGACACCCCTCACCTCACCCTCTGTCTCCTGTGTGAAGGGAAATGAGGTGCTGCCTGCCAGTGTGATTTGTGAACTGTAAATCAGGATGCAAATTTTCGTGGTTACCTTTCTAAGAGGAAACAGAGGCCTCAGGCAAAGAATTCAGGGCTCACCCCTGCTCCCCTCACCCACCTTCCCAGAGTCTGAACTTGCAGAGGGCAAAGGCCCCGCCTGGCCAGGTTCGCGATTGGAAATGACATTGGAGAGGGCTGATTCATACCCATTCACTGACTCCTGTATGCATCCATTCGCTCACACACACACACACACTCACTCATCCACCCACTCATTTGTCTGTTTATTTACTATATATGCATACAGGGTTTGTGTGATGCCGGCTCTGATTGGGAGCAGGTGAAGGGGTCCATGTGACTCGGGTCTCTGCCCTGGAGGAGTTGGGTTCTCCGTTGACTGCTAGGCTGAGTGCACACATGAAGCAGGGAACAGGCATGCAAGCAGGTCACTGCGATGTGTGATGTGCCTTCTAAGCCTCGACCGGGGCTCTGAAGACAGACTCACCCTCTGTGCCAGGCTGGAGTGTGGGCATGAAGTGCTGATGGCAGGGCTGAGTGCAGGGAACAGGACTGTGGGAATCTAGAAGGCCAAGCCAAATAGTTATTTGTTGCCCCAGGCAAACAGGAGCCGCTGAAAGCCTCAAAGCAAAGAGCTGCCCCAAGTACTCATCCAGCTCCTGCTGCAATTCCCGGGCAACTTGGTCTGCCTCTGCTGCAGTCCCCACCCACCCACACCCGTGGCCAGAGTCAAAGCCATTGGTGTCCCAGTGCTAGGAAGCATTCCCTGCGTGACTTGGGCAAATCACTTGATTCCTTTGAACCTCAAAATAATACAGCATTTTTCCCCCCCTTGCAGAATGGTGGAGCCATACTTTAAAGCATTATGCTCAATGGTTAAGGTGCAGGTTCAAAGGTCAGACCCAGCAAACGTGCCAACTCTGTTATTTGGGGACCAGTTAACTCCTTGGACCCTCAGTTTTCCCACCTCTAAAATGGGCATGAACCCATTTCCATTGTGGTTATGTAAATTAAAAGAGAAAATGCATGTAAAAGGATTAGCACAATGCTGGCACATAGTAGGCACACAATACAATATGATGAGCATCATCATTTTTATGTCTTTATTAATATAGATAGGATAACTGCTTGACACTTGGAAGGATTCTGTCAGAACTTCTAGTTCTTGCCTCACACACTCCCACAGATCTCAGGCCACGCCCAGATGCCACGCCCATGCGGCACCCCCTCCCAGAGTTCCAGTTTGCATTCTGAGAAGGAAACAACTGCCAAAGAAAATCCAACTGCATGGCTTTTCTCTCAGAGAGAAAAATTAAAAATGTAAAACACTTGCCGGAACACACCACTTCTTGTCCCAGGGACTTCCTACAAGCCTGAGGGCCTTTCCACAGCACTCCTGGCCCAGGCCTGTCACCAGGACATTTCCCGGCACACACGGCTGGTGCCCCCAGCCAGGCTCCGAGAAGAGCGCGGAGGAAGGTCCTGCTGGGTACAGAGGCGCCTGAGGCCAAACGGTGCCTGCTTCTCAGCCTCGCTGCCCTGCAGGGAAGGTGGGGCAGGCGTTGGGCTGTGTCCAGGGTTCTGGGGAAGAAGCCCTGTTCACCTCCAGGATAGAAGATGCAAAGCTTCGAACCACCCTTGGCATTGTGCTGCCTCCCTGGCGAGAGAAGGCCCTCCTGACAAACCAGAGAAGCTATGTTGTGCCGGGTCTCCTGCCCTGTTCTGTTCTCCATCTGGGCAGAGCGGGGACTTCACCCCGTACCCCTGCTTGTGCTGGGGAGGACACCTCATCCCCACAGTGCAGAGGAAGTAGATGCTGGGTGCTCCGCTGGGCTCCCTGTGTGCCGGAGCAGCTCAGACTCGTGACCACACATTGGGAGCCGGTGATGCAGCCCCTAGCACACAGCAGGTGCTCCCAAAACAATAAATGATTAAGCAGCTTATCAGATTCCCTAGCAATTCACTGCTCTATTATCTCATGTAATGCTCATGCTAACCGTGCAGACACTTTGGAGAAAGGAGGCTCAGAAAGGCTTTAAATGAGTTGACCAAGGTTCCCAGGGTAGACAGTGACAGTGCCGGGACCGGATCCCTGTCTGTCTGACTCAAGGCACTCCCTCTCAGAAAAGGGGAGGGTGGGTCTCCATGTTGACAAGCCTCCAGCTTCCAGACTCTGCCCACAGAGTGCTGCCTGGGGAGGGAGACTGAGCCTGAACACTGATGGCCAAGGCCCTGCTTCTGACCAGGAAGACAGTCCAGGGAGAAAATGCAGGAGAGAATAAAGGAAGTGGCCTCAATGCTGAGCAGGGGGTGGGAGGGGCAGAGGGCACACCATGAGTGTTATGGGTGAATCAGCACAGAAGGGCTTTCACACCCAACGCTGCACACAGGCAAGGCACTAATTGCCCTCATGTCAGTGGAGGTCAGGAGGGCTCCGTGCAGGAGGAACCTCGCCAACCCAGAGCCTGGGAGTCGAGCAACAACAATAAAAAGGAGAGCTGCCGTTCAGGAATTGCCTACACTGTCCAGATAGTGTGCGCATAACTGTACCCAGTCCTCACAACCACTCCACGAGGTAAGAGCTAGGGTCCCATTTTACAGATGAGAAAACCGAGGCTCGGGTCATGTCACTGGCCCCACAGCTGGTAAGTGGCACAGTCAGGATTTGCACCCAACATCTGACTGACTCCAATGCCCGTTTTACTTCCTAAGCTCCAATAGCTACAGGCGCCAGGCAGGCTACACAAACGAGGGGAGCATGGAGGCCGTAATAGGACGTAGTGGGGGCTGGAGAGAGCTGGAGAGCTCACACTCTGTCTACAGGGGCAGCTGCTCCTCAGCCTCAGCCACATCTTGCCATTTGAGAATGTGCACCCCGCAAGGCCGCGTCTTCTCATGTCAGCAAAAGCCAGATCTAAGTTCTACCTCTGGGTGTAAAATCCAAGAGTTAAGTATTCAGGATTCATTTTTAAAATTTAGAAACACTTGGCAGTTTGAGCAAAGCCTGTCTGAAAGATGGATATAGCCATTTTGCAATCTCTGTATTATAGTGAAGGTGGTAGAGAGCCCCCCGTCACTAGAGGCACTCAGGCATATTCTGTACTATTGACCGAGGTGTGGTGAAGAGCAACGGGAGAGGAAGCTGCTGGGGGTGGACCTGCACGAACCCCTGAGTCGGCAGAGTGGAAGTGCGCAGGTGCCCTCAGCCAGGAGAATGCTAAGGGCAAAGGTGTGGAGCCAGGAACAGTCCTTCATCCTCATTCACTCCCAACTCCAAAGCCTTCACTGGCTCCCCATTTCCCTCTGACCTCGGGATTCAGATATATAGCTCTGCCCTAAGTTCCTGACCTAAACGACCATTACGTGGGTCTAGGAAAGGCCATCCTCAGTGATTCCCAGACCTGCCTCCAAATCCCTCCGCTTTCTGCCCAGGCCTCTCTAAGCCACTTCTCCAAACTGTCATCCACTCATAATCTTAACTGCCCAACAGAAAGGACCACAGAGGATGGCTGCTTGTCATGGCTTTTCTCCCCAACTGGTCCCCATCTCCTGGTGCTCACTGCACCCCTAGTGCACACAGACCTCTTTGCTGGGCCTTCAGGCCACCACCATGGACAAGACAGATACGGTCTCCTCTGCACTCACAGCTCCTCTGAGCCCACACCATGTCCAGTCCAGTCCTGGCCACACAATAGAAACCCAGGAAGGCTGTGCTAAGGGGAAGCCAATGTGGATGAGATGGGGGTAGCTTTGACCGCCCTGTGTGCCCCTGCACCTCCTCCCCACAGACACCCACCCCGGGTGGTTCTTCCTTAATCTCTCTTCCGGGCATTGGAAGAGGCACCATTGAAAACAGAGCCTTGGGAACCTATAAAGAAAGTAGTCAGAAGGTGGTGTCTTTCTTCTTTTTTCCGAATGTTCTCACTCCCCCACCAACCATGGCAAAGGCCCAGACACACAACTCCTCTAGTTGGATGCTGGCCTTGCCTCTGCTGTGGCAGGCAGCCCTGCGCTGGCTGCCAGGGCCTGGGGTGGAGTACAAATAGCCCCCTCCCCTCTCCAGGAGACCAAGAGCCAAGAGCTCAACCCCAGGCACCCAGCCAGGTTCCCTTCAAGCCAGGGCCTGAGCACATGGACCCTAATCAACTAAAACCCCCCACCCTTCCTTCTGCAAACACCCTCTCGGCCAGCGCAGGGCGGGCCCGCAGGCAGGGCTGATCTTCCTGACCTCCCTGCCCGGCCCACACCTCAGAAGCTGGCCCAGGACCCCCACCCCTGCCAGCGTCAGCTGGCTCATCCGCAAAGGGCTCATCGGGAAGGTTCCATCCGCGCCCTCCGGACGAGGAGAGGGCCCGGGTCAGAAAGGATGCTGACTTGGCAGGACTGGCCCTCACTTCCTCCACGCTGTGCTCCAGTGCCCCCTTATCAGGGAGGCCTGCCCTCGCCTCCTGCAGTTGCATACACAGCCCACGGCCGCCTGTGCCTGGCCAGGCTCTCCTTTTTCTGTACGGGAATGTTCCACCATCTGATACAGCATCGTGTGCTCGTTTGTGGGGAATTTACCGGAACAAAAGCTCCATGAGGACAGGGACCTTTTTGTTCTGTTCACCACCAGTTCTCAAGTTCCCAGTTCTTAGCCAATGCTCAGTGAGTGTTGGAGGAAGGGAGGGAGGGAGGGAAGGAGGGAGGGAGGGAAAGGGGAAGCATCCTTAGAGAGGGTGGGCCCTGGTTAGTCTCTCTCTCTCCCCAGCTGGCATCTCCCCTGCAGAACTCCCTCAGGCCAGTGGTCTCACGGCCTTTCGAGAGAAATGACTTCAGCTACCACTGTTTAAAACACCCGTTAACCAGGGCCGCTCAGCACCAGACAGCGCAGACACATGACCCCATTCATCTTCTCAGTGACTCTGAGGACCCTGTGGTTGTTATGACTGTGGCTTGCCCGACCTCGGCACTGTTGACATCCGGGGCCAGGTCACCCTTTGTTGATGGGTCTGTCCTGTGCATCTGGCCAACCCCTACCCGGTGACAGCAGTACCCACCCAGCTTTGTGACAACTAAAAATGTCTCCAGACATTGCTAAGTGTCCCCTGCGGGCCAAGTCGTCCCATTCAAGAACCTCTGTGTTAATTCTCCAAATGAGGAGAGGGAGGCCCAGAGAAGGTACGCTGCCCGAGGCATCAACGGAGACTGGAATTCACCTGGGTCCCTCTTGCTTTAGGGCCAGTGTTTTCTCTTTTTATAATTTTCTCACCTCATCAAGTTATCTTTAGGATTAACTCCCCCCCGACCCCCAACACAGACACACACACACACACACACACACACACCTTGGTACTGCAAGACCAGCAAACTGTTGCTGGGAAGACACCTCTGGTGTCCCAGCGATGGCAGAGCGAGGCTGTAACGTGCGAGCAGGCCTTCCCAAGCAGCCGAAAAACACTTACTCACACTCTGGCTGTGCCTGGGAAACATCGGCAGTGATAAATCAGATCTCTTAATTATCTGTGATTTCTGCAGCCAGCCAAGATTTCCTTTCGTGACAAATATTTGCTCTGAAATTCCTCTCCCCCTGAAAAGGAACAGCAACAGCATGCGCGAGCCCTGGAGCTGGTCTCCTTGGGGTGAGCCCAGCCCTCTCTGGTCATCCCTCCAGTCCCACCCTGCCCGGCGAGAGCAGGGTTCCTGCCCTGGCATGCCTCTGCCCTCCGTGCATTCAGTGGGGAAGAAGGGTTTCTGAATTGGAGATGTTGAAATGACGGTGAGGGAGAGAACGACAGAAAATGAAAGGGCACAGGGCCAGGGGTGAAAAGGCCAGGGTTCAAGTCTGCTCCAACGTGCAGCAGGGAAAGCTACTCCACCCATCTCGGGCCCCTGGGCACTGTCAGGAGAGTGTCCAGCATCTCAGCCTCCACAACGTTTAGCTCCTTACCCTCTGGGAAGGAATGCCTCCCATCACCTTCCAATTGGATACATTGGAATAATCTCATCTCCCCCCCACTCCTCCCTCTGCCCCTGAGTCATGCTGTACCTAGGTACTCACTTTAAAACATGATTTTGCATGTGTTACTGTTTTTAAGTGAACACTTTTCCTTCGTCTCTTCCCAGAAAACTCCTATTCACACTCTGAAATCCAATACAAATATCCCTTCATTCTTCAACCTCCAGCCCCAACCCAGACCACGTCCTCCCCTTCCTCTCTGGGATTCCTCAGCACCTTGTATGAACATCAGTTGAACTCGGTGCACTCTCTTAGGGATCTTTGTGTAATAGGAGTCCAGAGAAGAGCTAACTCAGCAGCCAGAGCAACTAGAGCTTGCCTGCTGAGACTTGAGAAACATTCAGATTATTTTCTTCCAGGGCCTTCCTTTCTACCCAGCATGGTTTTTCTTGGTTCACTGACATGTATAACTTTCATGGATGCATCTTCTACATCAGTGGTTCTCAACCTTCTGGCCTTTGAAATACAGTTCCTCATGTTGTGACCCAACCATAGAATTATTTTCGTTCCTACTTCATAACTGTAATGTTGCTACTGTTATGAATCATAATGTAAATATCTGATATGCAGGATGGTCTTAGGCGACCCCTGTGAAAGGGTCATTCGATCGCCAAAGGGGTTGCGACCCACAGGTTGAGAACCGCTGCTAGATAAACTTGCAGAGTCGCTTTCAAGTGCTCAAACACTCTCACCCTAGTTTGTGCTAGATTCTGAAGCAGGTGACACGGGGCCACCGCTTCCTGTGACAACTATCTGGGCTCTGGCTACAGAGGGGTGCCACTGTCACAGAGCGAGACTCACTGAAGACACCCGACCCCAATCAATCTCTTTCCTCTTGGTGTAGAAAGATGGAGGGGCCGAAGAGGGGTGCCTGGTCCGGGATGACAGAGAGCAGAAATCGGGTGCCCACATGGGCAAGTCAGCTTCCAGCCATAAATCCTCACGGGCCACCCAAAACCCAGCTGGACCAGCGGCTATCCTCTGCTGGTCTGATCCCGGTTGGGGCGGGAAGCACAGGTCAATGGCCTGCCTCAGGTATGCTGCCCAGAGTAAGCTGTCTGTCCTTCACTGGGGTCCTGCAATGCCACGCCCCACCCTGAGAGAAGGCCTGCACCTTCTTGAACCTGTGTCGCCAGTGGTAACCCGCACATGAGGTTCCTGGTGGAGGCTGGGTTTGCAGATCTGCACGCATTCACACAGAGGGGCACCCCTGATCCTTTATGTCCCCAAAGCCCTGAGTTTATTAAACTGCAAATATATTTGGAATGTTGCTGCCATGTAATCATTCAGAAAGTGGCTCCGTGCCTCATGGAGGAGTTACCAGGAGGAGAAAACCCCCAAACTTGTATTTGATGGGAGAGGACCGGACTAAGGATAGGTAGGTAACTAAGGTAGGTAAGTTACTTAAGGGACAGGTGGCAAGGGGACGGAGTGACATTCAGGAGCTTGGCTGGAACTCTTTAGACAGTTGGCTCCCCAGTCAGTCCCTCCTGTGCTAGTCCTCATCTTGGTTAAGGAGCCTGGGAAGGTGGGGCGACAGGGAGGTGATGGACTTTGGTGTGAGTCTATGGAGTAGGGTTACCTGGGCAACATCCAAGTGACGACGGATAGGATATGGATCTATGAGCCAGTACCTCAGGGCAGAAGTGGAAGCTGCAAGCCCAGCATAGAAGTTGCTGTTAAACCCATAGGAAAAGGTGCATCTGCCGGAGAGGATGGAGAAAGAGAAGAGGGGGCCTGGAGCAGAGCCCACCGACGTGCAGCCTGGAAGGGACAGTCAAGAGGAGAGATTTCCTGCAAGAAGGGAGAGGGCTCAGCATGGGTCAGGGAGAGCCAGGGGCAGGAAGACACTCGGCAGAGGGCCAAGGGAGAAGCGTCAGCACAGCGCCTGGCAGCTGGAAGGTGTCCTCAATACCGGCAATTTCCTACCCAGTTGTAATCACGTGAACAAAGAGAGCGGTCACCAAGGTACTGAACCCCCTAGACCAAACACTACGCACGTTCCCTACATAGTTTACATGTTCTTCTTAGCCACCCGGGGAGGAGGCACTACTTTATCCCTGTTTTAAGTTTAAGATGAATGAAGCACAAAGAAATGACTAGAAGTGAGTAACACCCTGGTTTACAGGTGGAGAACCTGAGCACAGGAGAATGAGCCCGAGTGCCTATCAGGAGAGCGGGCACCTGAGCCCCTGGCCAAGAAGTGAAGATCGTCCCGGTCAAAAGCCCTGCTCCACCCACCAGCTGCTGCTGGGAAGTGTCGCCTGCCCGCTGGGAGCCCGGAGCACAGACAGCCCAGCACATCTTGACTCCCAGTCAAAGGGCTCAGAAGCAGCTGCCAGGGGCCCCTGGCTGCCAGACAGTGATTGCAAAACTACTTCTGATGATTTAACTGTAAATGCATCTGAAACACACGGACTGAATTTCTCTTGAACGACACATTACATGTTGCATTTAATAAAAAAAAAAAAAAAAAAAAAAAAGAGGGGGGGGGGGGGGGGGAATCTGTTGGAAAATTGTAAAGGAGAAAAACAAGGTGGTAATTATGTGGGGGTCAAAGGGTATGGAAAGCGGGAGGTGGCGGAGAGAGAACACTTTCCACATCCCCCAAGTGCCAAGCAAGTGAGAGATTTTACAAAGGACTGTGAGTGTCTTCTGCCTTCACAGGGTGTGTGTGTGTGTGTGTGTGTGTGTGTGTGTGTGTAACTGCTAGGAAAAGAAGGAAGATGATAGATAGATAGATAGATAGATAGATAGATAGATAGATAGATAGACAGACATGTGTATATGAACCATCTTCTCTTTATATAGCTATAAAATATATATAATTATGTGATTTAAAGAACAATTCCATATATAAAATTAAATTGTATTTTAATTTTAATGTATTTAAATGGAAACGTTATATATGCAATGGTTTTTTCTAGAGCAGTTTCTTGGAGAGAGAGAGAGACATATTCTTATACCTATATATAAAGGGAAGATGGTTCATGTTATACATGTATGTATGTATACATGTGGCCTCTGAGCCTGTCTGTCCAACTCAAGGTCATGAGAAGCAGGCCCCACCCTCATGGGACTGAACTAGACACATGGGAAGGGGCTGTCTCCATGCAAAGCAAGGAGCTCTTGCCCGGGGACCCAGCGATCCCTCACATCTTCACACCTGGCTTCTTCTATGACCAGATATTTCCAAACCATCAGTATGTACAGCCTCGTCTCCTGGGGGTCACAGTTACTGGCTGAAAACCTCCAAAGGGGTGGAGAGGATCCCACAACTTAAAGAAAAACAAAAATCACCTTTGCCAGAAAGAGGCCACCAGCTCAGAAGCTCTGGTTTCAAATTATGAGGAGCCCAGGGTTACCATCTAGGCTCTGAGGCAGTGGTGAGTGGTGGTGGTAGTTTATTTCGTGTTCTTCCTCCCAGTAAATCCTAAATCCTGTTCTGTTTTCCTTTCTCTCCCGTCCTAACCTCTCAGCGCTGTTAGGAAACAGTTTTGGGAAACACTTGTTCAAAACACAACAGCAGAAAATGGGTTAGCAGCCAATCCGTTTTTCAAAGAAACTATTTGGCAGCACTGGACACATTACCACGCTGGTACGAGCCTCGACTGCAGGCTGCAGATGTCAGGATTGTGCGTATTCAGAAATATGCGCAACTGGAACCTCCATCGGAATGCCTGGCCCTACCGACATTGCAAAACGCTGGCCAAGAGCAGGAAGACCATTGGGTCACAGGCTTTTCCCTGAGCAGAGGTGGGGCTCAGCAAGCTGCAGCTCAGTTGTCAATAGGGTCTGGAAATTCCTTGGCTCAACCCAATCAAACTGGACCTTGCCCTGCTGTCTCTGTTGCAAATGATGGCCTTTTAGGAGAGTCCTATCAGTCAAAGGGTGTGGGAATCTATGCCGAGGCTGCAGTTGGGATGGGCATGAACCCTGCCAGCATCTGCCAGTCCTTCCGGAGCAAGGCTAGAGTTAACCCTTGACTGGATGAAGAAAGTGAGAGAACCCGCTGCTGCCATCAAGAGCTCAGACTCGGGAGCCAGGTGGTGTCTGTTCAAACCTCAGCTCTGAAACTTACTTGTTATAGGATTTGGGACAAGTGGCCACCTCTCTGTGCCTCAGTTGCCACACCTATGAAATGGGCATGATAATATGTGTACCTATAGTAGAAAGACAGTATAAGGATTAAATATGATGACTATGACAAGGAATTAGCAGAGTAATTTCTCAATAGATGGTAGTTGTCATCTTTGTTGTTGTTAGTTTCAGCTCACCATCATCAAAAAGGAGCCAAAATGTGCTTCGCCTAAAGTGGTACTAGCAAGAAACTGTATGTGAACCCCTTCTGCTAAGCACCACAGGGATATTTCTTAACCATGGACACTATGCCCAAAATCACACTATACTTACTCATCTCATTACTAATTCATTGATTGATTCACCCTTACATTCATTTAGCATTACCTCTGAGGGAGAGCCATTTGAATAAGACACGGTTCCTACTGTAATTCCTAGCCTCATTAAGCAGATACATGTGGGCAGAATGATGATACAAGGCACAGCCACCCGCATTCTAAACAGGGTGGTCCACAGAAGGCAGAGGAGGAGCAATGAGATCTGACGTGAGGAGTCCTGGAAGGCTGCATGGTGGTGGCATTGAGGTTAGCCTTGAAGATGAGCAGGATGTCCATAATTATAGAGAGAAAGCACCATATGCAAGGAAAGAGGTCGAGGCTCGGAGACATAGGGAGCCTCACCACCTAAGCAGAGAGCCAGTCTTTGGGCTGCTGGGCCTACGATGCTTGTTAGGAGCCTTGTGAGAACTGAAACCAGAGATGAAACAAGGGGCCAGATCAGGGAAGAGCCAACTGTCCTGCTCAGTCCCTCCAGACATCACCTGTCACAGGGTGCCTTCTCAGACACTCCCTCTGGCCCTTTGCCTGCCAGGTGCCGTCTTCCCTATAGCACTCCAGGCATTCAGGTGCGCTCACTAGCCTGTTTTCTCTCGGTCAGGGCCTCCGGGAGGCCGGGTGGACACCAGCCCTGTACATCATTGTACCCCCAGTCCTAGTAGGTGGTCCTCATTCAGAGAATGAATACATGGATAGATGAGTGAAGGAGTGAAACAATCAACTGACCAATCAATTGATCAATCAATCAATCAACAAGGGATGGTGAATTGAAGATGATCATTCTGAAATACTAGCCAGAGGCCTGTTGGGAGGCAGCTACACTGGCCTGCAGTAATTTCCGTGAATAACACTATCAGCTTATCAGAAAGACCCAAGCAGAGAACCATTGGTCTAAGTCAGTGATGGCGAACCTTTTGAGCTTGGCATGTCAGCATTTTGAAAAACCCTAACTTAACTCTAGTGCCATGTCACATATAGAAATTTTTTGATATTTGCAACCATGGTAAAACAAAGACTTATATTTTTGATATTTATTTTATATATTTAAATGCCATTTGACAAAGAAAAATCAACCAAAAAAATGAGTTCGCGTGTCACCTCTGACATGCGTATCATAGGTTCGCCATCACCGGTCTAAGCATCTACCCAGTCTGTCTTCACCATGTAGATCTGTGTCAGTGCTGAGACCTGAGGATCTGCCCGGGTGAGCTAGCACTCTTTCTGCCAGAGATCCATGTACTGTGTCAGAGTGTCAATTACCCATGGAAACGGACCTTGGGGAAACTTGCCTGAGCACAACCCATAGAATGTTGTCTCTTAGCCTTGTTTTTACAACCCAATCTTTCAGCAAGCAGGAACCCAAAACAGATGGGAAGGGAAAGGAATGACGATTAGAATCCCATGATGTTCTGGGTACTGCGTCAAGTCATTTACATACAGTCTTAGAAGATAGGTAATCGTATCTCTATTTTATAGCTAGGGATCCTGGGGCTCAGAAAGGCCAAGCAACTTGCCCAAAGCCACACAGCTAGTAAGAGTTAAAGATGGGAATTGGGCCTAGGTTTGCTGACTCCAAAGCCCGTGCTCTTGTTTTTGAATCACACTGTCCCTCTTGTTATCATAGCATCACTCCAACTCGCATCACGAGGCATGTATTTCTCAAAGAAAATCTTAAACTGCTCTTTCCATTATCGAAGTTCTTCAGGGAAATCGGGGATCCCGAGATGGAAACTCTGCCCATGGATTATCTTAAATTGCTTGTGTTTCCTTGAAGAATGCCTGGCGCTGCCAACAACTCCGGTCTGGTTTCCAGCAATGGCCAGGGCCTTGTTTGGCCAGGAGGCTCCGAGAATCGATTGGCTGTGGTCTTACTGACGGCTGACACCAACAGATGCTGTGAATCAGAAGTTGCCATCTGTCCATGACGCTCAGCTTTACAGGGGCCCCTGGAGCTCCCCAGCCTGCAGAAGCAGACCCAGCCCAATTAGGGTTCTGCCATAGCTAATCCTAGGCACTGATGGAACGCTAGCCTTCCAGTGGGAAAACCTCAGCAGACTTTGGGGTCCAGGCTGTGCTCAAGTAGGGTGGAAGGCAAAGGGGATGAAGTGCTTTTCAAATGCATGGCCACCCCCAAAGGACCCTAAGTGTGTAGGAAGAAGGGGACCAGGCAGGTTGGTCGAAGGAGAGAGTTAGCAGGGAAAACACCAGCTCTGACATCACTTGAGAACAGAAAGCAGGGACTCCGCATCCTGAGAGGACTGCGCCAGGCCTGGAGTAGAAAGGACACTGGATTTGAGATAGGAAAAACTGGACTCCCCCCGGGCCCCACCTCTCACAAGTTGAATTAAATTAGGCAATCACACAATTCTCATTGCACTTCAAGGCCAATTTCTAGGAAATGGGAATAGTGCCAGCTTACTCCAAAGAAACATAGTAGGAATTAAACAAAATAAGGATGCAAGACACAGCATGGAGTTTGGCACCTTTTAGGCACACAATGGATACCAGCTCTATATGATCCTCACCCCTTACTTGGAGGTGGTATTACCTCACTTAATACAGCTCTTGCATCAGAAAAACACTTGAAATACAAAACTGAACCAAATAAACACCCCTCAAGGGGCATTTTCTTTTGCTTACAATTCCAGCCCTGGTCACACACGCCAGCTTGCTCTCTGCCCTACTCCTGACTCCTATCTGGTTTCTCTCCAGTGAGTAACATCTGCCTTGGCCTGCTTTCTCTGTTGCTATATGTACAACCACAGAAAACACTTTTATTGCCAAAGCATTCCAGCTCCTTCCCAGTGACATGTAGCAAAGAGAAGCATTTCTTCCAAACTCAAGGGTCATCTCATAACTGATGAGTCAACAGGATCCTGACATTCCTCAGACATTGTTCTGTCCAAGATTCCTGTGCTTGTGTGCACATATATATATATAAAAATTTTCTAGAAACAGCTCTCCAGTTACCTTGGACTTCTGTAAGTCAAACAAAGCATTTCAGGGCTCCCCACAATTCTCCTCCATTGGCCAAGTTGATTGAGATTTCTAGAATGTCTTCGGCTTGCTGTCATGTGAAGGATGTTAATGGTCACCAAAAGGTAGAATTTCTTGTGAGGATTCCAGACACCATCTAATGAGTGTAACAAAATGTTCAAATCAATGTAGATAATGTTACTGTCAATTTGCTTTGTTCTGACTTGGCATGAGGACTGTGAATGGTAGAGTGGTATTCCCATGGTAGAGTCTGGGTTTTAGCCTTTTAGCTAGAAGATGCTCTTGGCCAGAGTGTCCATAACTTTGACTCAAAAGAGGTGATTCTCTGGGAAATGTGGCCAATCTAATTGCCATTACTACCACCCTCATTACTCTTTTAACCACCTCATACCCTAAACAAGGTTGCATATCCACCATGGCCGCCCATACTACTTATACTGGTACACATGGCCCTTCGTAACCTGGCTTAGCCTTTCTCTTCAGTCTCTTCTCTAATTTCTCCTCCCTCTCTGGACCTTATTCTGTAGCTGTATTGATTAATCAGAACAGAATAACCGCAGAAACAAACAGCCTCCAAATCTCAGTGATCTAACCAATAGATTTTTTTCTAGTTTACATTAGAGTCCAATGGGTAGTTGACTGGGTCCCTGCTCCCCACACTAGTTCAGGGACCCTGGATCCATGTAACTTATGGTTCTATTGTTCTCTTGGTCCTTGGAATTGTCATCATTAAGCCAGAGAAATGGGAAATAAAGAGTATGGATATTGTACATATTTATACTGGTCAGCACTTAGTCACATGGCCCTGCCTAACTGCAAAGGAGGCTGGGAAATATAGTCTAGCCATGTGTCTAAGAGGAAAGGAAAAAGTGGTTGGTGAACACACCCATTGCTCCTGCCACACACAGCAAGTAATGTGGTATCATCTGAGAGTTTTGCTTCAATAGCCTCTATAATTTCCAAGCACTGTACCTGTGGTATTATCCCTCTGTTTTCCTACCCTGACCCAGGTCAATGCATTTTCAGCATGAGACCTTCTCCTTATCTTTCTCTAGAAGTCACAGCATCCACCCACACTCAGTTTGTTGTCCTGTCCTCTGACCTTCCTACCATCACTCGTACCATCACCAACCATCACTGTGGTGCACTACCTTTATCTGTTGATGCTTCTACCTCCTCATTAGACTGTGCACTCTTTAAGAGACGGTTTGTGCCTATTCATGTCTATATCCCCAGTGCCCAGCACTGTGCCAAAGGTCTATTTGGCATTCTGCAAATATTTGCTGAATTGTAGAAAAAGACCAAAAGACGTGGTTTTCCAACACTGCATGGGATGGAGTCTGTGAGCGGAGACCTTTTCAGAATAAGCTCAGGAATAATGTCATTTAATGGAGACTCTGAAAACGTGTCTTGAAAAAGAAGGAGCGGGGGAGAACCAAGCATTATGAGCTTGGGAGAAGTATGTTATGAGGGGCCACTGGCTGGAGTGCCAGAGGACAATCCTGAAAGATCCCAAGAGTCTGAGGAGACCAGCAGCATGCAAAGGCAAGAGATAAAACTGCCAACGGGAAGATGCAGGAGGTATTAGCTCTAGGCACAAGCCTTCTCCCACTTCAGAGGATAGAAGAAGAAGGATGCTGTTGCCCTTCCATAAACAGGAGCGTGAAGATATAGACCTCAGTCCACAACTCAGACAGAATGGAGGAGCACAATATTTTACATCAACTTAACTGTGATCCTGAGCTCTGTCTTACTAGGATGGAAGAAATTCAGTCTCACCTTTCTTCAGGTTCCCTCTATTTCCTGAGATGTCTCTGGCATCTCACTGGGTACAAAGGTGACATGGAGTTTTTTCGTGACTACCAATGGTTTGTCCAGAGCACTTCCTCCCGAGAGACCCTCTACAACTGTCTACTCCGCACGGCTGCTTTGGGTGTAACACACTGCCATGTGGCAACAGGTTCTCTGAACAGGGGAGCCCCAGAGGTGCTGCCAGCCTACCGGGTGAACCACTAAGCTACTCACTCTGAGGGCTTGCCACCCTGGGGTACTTAAGGAATCATGTCCCTCTGTGCAAAGAATCCATAGAGACAACACTTTTTATCGTAGCCTGGGTGAATCTCTCTCCCATCCGGGGAATCTCTCTATCCTCAAACCCTGCATCCTTTGGCCACACCAGAGCCTGGCTTCAACTGTCAGAATAACACCGTAACAGCAGAGTGTAGCTCTGCACCTGCCTTTAAAGAACTAACTTGACTTCATTGCAATATTTTAAGTCAGGAAATCGTATAGAGAGATCCAGCAGTGCCTCTTCATTGAAAAGTTTGAAGATCTGACATCACTCGGGCCAGATATGCAGCAGACTGTTCCGTTCAGACAGGGGACGCACTCTTTACCTTGCCCCCCTTACTCACCCAGCCGGCCTCCCCTGTGTTTTGCTTTTATCTGGCCCATCTGAATCCTGCAGGAGTTTGGTTTTTCAACACTTAGCTTTGGCCACAACCCTCTAATCATGAGCCCCCGGCTGCCAAGCTCCCAGGTGCAGAGCACAGACTGTCTACCTGCTTGAGTGGAGGAAAGTGAAAGAGAAAGGAAAAGGGAAAATTCCAGAGAGATAAAAACAAATTAATACGTTCAATTACTCTACCTCGAAGTATTAAGTACGATCATGCTAGGAGCACAAAAACACACTCTCTGAGCTTCTCAAATCTCCCAAAGCCGATCTCCCTGAAATCAAGGGATTGAGAAAGCATTCATATGCCACCAGCCTATCGCGATGACCAAAGGACTGACCCCCCTGTGCCAGGAGACCATGTGGCAGTGAAGCCCAGGGGCTGAGGAAGGACTTGGCAGGGTGTTGTCTGGTTGGGGGAGGGGAGGGTCTTGGTGCCCATAAAGGGCTAGGATAGTGCCTGGCACACACTGGGCACCCAGCCAATGGGAATCCTTGTTACATTAAAAGTCAAAACCCATAACCTTATTTAATTCTCATAATAACCCTGCATGCCCAGCAGAGACATTCCTTTGTTCCAGTGGGAAAACGGGAGCTTCAGAGGATGAAGTTAACTTGTCCGTGGTCCCAAAGCTTGTGAGGGGCAGAGAGAGGACTTAGGTCACATAGTCTAGCTGGAACTCTCCCTTTAAAAATATTTCAGAGAGGAAGGGAGAGGGATAGAGAGATAGAAACATTGATGAGAGAGAAACACTGACTAGCTGCCTTCTCACTCCTCCTCCCTAATCCCCCCACTGGGAATCGAGCCCACAACCTGGGCATGTGCCCTAATCAGGAATCGAACCGTGACCTGGTGCATAGGCTCATGCTCAACCACTGAGCCACACCAGCTGGGCAAACTCTGCATTATTTCCAGGGCGAAAGAACCAATGACCCCAGTGGGCCTGGTGGGGATTGGGGGGGGGGGTCCCAGATACTCTGAACAGGGGAAGGGCACCAACCGGGAGCCCTTGGCAGTGGCAATGAGAGCCTCCAGTGAGGAGAAGCAGTGGCCAGAAGCCTGGAGTGGTGGTTAAGAGTACTGACTCAAGCCAAAGGGCTTGGGTTCAAATCCCTATTCTGCCTCTTTCTACCTGTGTGATGTGAGGCGAGTTACTTAGCTTCTACATGCCTCTGTTTCCCCTTGACAGGGTCCCCCTACGTGAATGGGGCCAGCGATAGTGCCATCCCCACAGAGCTGCTGAGTGTTTGGAAGGAGCTGGAATCTGCAATGTGCTCCTACAGTGCTTGGTAGGCAGAAAGCGCCTTGCAGGGATTGTTGACCACGTGTCCTCATGTCAGGCTGGGCAAGGTCGCACTTGCACCTGTAAAGTGACTGCTCAGCACAAGGACTAGCCCTCCCACAGGCCCGAAGGGGTAGTGGGAGAGCCCGGTGGGGACACTAATCTCAAATCTTCACACGGCTCATTTCCCAGGTGAGGAAACCCACCAGCGGAGATCGGAGGCCCCCTGCCCGGCGGGACCACAAGCTAATCATGTCGCTGAGGAAGGAGAGAGAAGAGCAAGGACTGACCTTGTCTACAGCCCACATGTTTCCACTCTCTCTCTCCGGCTGGTCTTATCTGTCCCATCCGCCGGCCGTGTCTGTGGACAGAGCACATTGGGGAAAGCCGCATCTGCCTGCTCCAAGTCCTCCCCACGCTAGTTCCCGCTGCGCCCCAAGCAGTTTCACTCTGTTCTCCCAGTTTTCCAGCAGGAGAGACTGAGATGAGGACCACACAGGGAGCAGGGCCCAGTTTCCAAGGGAGGGGCCTGCAGTTCCAGGCTGAGGGGCCCTCACAAGCCCCGCTGTCCCCACTCAGACCCCACAGCCGGAGAGACAAGCATCTGGGCCCTTTTACTCATGACGATGCGAGGTGTGGGCGCTGCTCGGAAAGGCAGCTGGGCGCCTTTGTGCGCAGTTCCCACCATGGCCTGTGCAGTGTGTCAGTGCGGCCGCAGCTTAGACTAAAGGCCCGAAGCTGAGCAAGGCCAGTGGCTCCTTCCTCTCTGCCCCAGGAAAGATGGAGACCTTCAAACACAAAGCTCCTCATTAGGCTAAAGTGAACTTTCAAAACCCAAACCTAGCCAAGCCACTTCCTTCCTGAAGACCTTTCAGGCTCCGACCCACCCCAGTTACCATCGGGATGAAGTCCAAGCAGCTCGGCCAGACGCGGGGACCCGGCCTGGGCCCGCCTCTAGCCTCCTCTCCCTCCGCCCCTCCGCACGCAGTGTTTCCACCCGGACAGTCGGCCCACCCATCCCAAGGCGCTGCGTGCTGCAGTGACTCAGTCCTGATGCTCTTGCTTTTCCCATCGTCGGGAATTCACAGCCTCCCTTCCACAAACAGAGAACATGTCCTCACGCCTCAAGACTGACGCTCGGGCATCCCCTTCTCCCATGACACCATCCCTAACACTCCACCCAACCACCATCATTACAGCTCAACGAAACCCACACCCATCGCCCTGGACGCTCCCCTGCCCCCCACACCACACACGCAAGCACGGGTCTCTCCACTCTGGCATATGAGGTTGTCATTATTTCATTTGCCTCTCTTCCCTCCCCCCCAACCCCCGCCCCAGACTGTGGGGCCTCGGGGGCAGGGACTGGGCCCAGTCAGACTCTGGTTTCGCAGTATCAGCGTAGGGACTGGCACTGGGCTCCTCCTCGTGAGGCTGCTAGACGGCCTGGCCAGTGGTTGTCTTCTAGTGGGTAGACTGAGATCAGGGATATGTGCCTCCCTGCGGAACCGACAGGACGGGTGCTAAGAGAGGGAGAGAAGTGGGCAGAGTGTCTTGGACACAGTGGTCCCTTCCCTGGGAGCAGGACTCCTGCTGTCTGGCACGGAGCTGCTATGTCCTGGTTAAAGAGCAGAAGTGACTCAGGTTTAGACTGTCTACCATGACTCCTTCCCCGGTCTGTCTGCTCTCACAACACCCACCTCCCATCTTTCATCGAGCTCATCAGTGGGGCCCACTGATAAAATATGCCTTGAACACAGATGCTTCCATTTCCAGCCACACTGGTTCCAGCCAACCCTGTCTGTCATCTGGTGTGTTACTGTTGTCACCCAATTGTTCCCCCTGTTCCCAACTCTGCCCTCCTCCAGCCCCTTCTCCCCTCAGCAGCCAGAGGTGGCTTTTTACAAACTGAAAATAAAATCATGTTGTTCAGCTGCTCAAAACCTTCCAGTGGTTTCCACTCCCACTCAGAATGAGAGCCACGCTCTTTCCCACGGCCTGCAAGGCCCTCCGAATCCAGCACCAGCCCCTCCCTGACCTCAGGGCCCCCATGCTCGCCCTCCCTCATCCGGCTCCAGACATAGCGGCCTCCTTGACGCCTAAAACATGCCCCGATCTTTCACAACTTGGCCCCTTCGTGATTGCTCTCCTCTCTGCCTGGGATGTTCTTCCCCCCAAAATCCAAAATCCCCTCCAATTTCGCTTCATTATTGCAGGTTTGCTTGCTCACCTTATCTAGAGCAGCATGCTCCTCTCCTCTATCCCCTTCCTCTAATTTTCTTCAGAGCCATTGTCCTCACCTGAAATCATATCATATGTTGGGTTCTCCTATTCATGGTCTCATGTGCACATTTAAATGACAACCCCATGAGGGGTGGGGACTTGGTCATCTTTTCACTGCTGAAATCCCAGCCTCTAAGAAAGTGCTTAGTGCATAGTAGGCACTCAGTAGACATTTGTTGAATGAATGCACACATGGAAAAAGAAAATGAAAGATATATATTTGTGGAGAAACTTCTGAATCTAAACTTCACTATGCACTAACAGGACATAACTCCCTAAGACTTATTGGCCTCACGGTATATCTTAGGGATTGAGAAAGGACTAGGGGGAGAGTGTAGTTATAAAGGGGCAAGGTGAGGGGTCCTTGTGGTGTTGGAACTGTTGCATATCTTGAAAACAGTGGCAGATACACCAACTACACATGCGATAAAGTTGCACAGAATATACTGAACACACATAAATACAGATTAATACAAGTAAAACTAGAGAAATAGGAACACAACTGGTAGATGGCATTAGTGTCAATTTGACAGTTGTGATAGCATAATATGCACTTGCAAGATGATGCTTTTGGAGGAAACTGAGCATATTTGTTTATAACTACATGGTAATCTACAATTATCTCAAACACTTCAGTTAAATATTAAATTAATTTAAATTAAATGAATGAAGGGGGATGGTCTGGGCATTGAAGCCTGCAGCTCACAGAATTGATTAAATGTGAGTTCCTGCTCCTAAATGCGTATTTTACCATCTCTTGGCATCTTCATGCTCTATCACTAAAAGTGACATAAGTACAGCTGTTAGTCTCTGCTGGCTCAACCCACAGCCCTGGCTGAGAAATATAGCTTCTACTGGCAAATTTCAGGCTTCACCTTGCCTGGTGGAACACTCTACCAGCAGGCATGGGGTGTGTGTGTGTGTGTGTGTGTGTGTGAGAGAGAGAGAGAGAGAGAGAGAGAGAGAGAGAGAGAGAGAGAGTTTTATTGAGTTAGAGTTAGGTGGGAATTAGGAATTGGTACTTGCTGAATAATTAGTGGCTCTTGGCCATTCCTGTGCCTTTTCCTAACCATTGCCAAGCTGTCACAACCATTTCAAGAGACTTCCGTCTCAATTTTTCTGCCTAACAGTGGGAATCTTGGTACAGAATCCATCATGGTTAGCCACGCCCTGCTATCCTGCAACTCCCTGATATATTTCTCCTCCAGGAACAAAAAAAAATCCCCTTCCTCCCACCACACCCAGAGTCTGGACCTGACTTCTCACCTCTGCACCAAAGCCCGAGAATTTCATCAACGATTCCTTCTTTGGGAACTGGAATCAAGTTTGCTTTTGCCAGTGTTCTTTATGCTTACATTTTACTCAGTTTGACACTGACTCTGGGGAGCACGGTACCCCACAGTGAGGGCCAATCATAAAGGCTGGTGAGCTCCCTCCCTCCAGGTCTGTTTCCACCTCTTCTTCTTCCCAACAGCCCAGGCCTGAGACTCCAACATGCTCCGATGTTAAAGTCCCAAAGGGTTCCCAAGTACCAACTGTGAGTCCATCTGCCTGATAAGTGCCAACAGTTCAGAGAAAAACAGGACACGTTTTCCTCCCTTCACGCTCATAATTCATGCAGAAGAGGTAAGAGAGGAGAAATGATTCCAAAAAAACTGGACATGGGGGTGTTACAAGATGCTACGGGAGGACCAGAGAAGGAAGGAGAAGCTAAGTGTGACTAAAAACGTGTGGAAGGGAGTCTTAGAGCTGAGGCTTGCAAGATGTGTAAGGACTAGGCAAGGACACCAGGTGAGGAAAGGGACCAACAAGTGCCAAGGCCTGGGTCAGCACAGCTGTTTCCAGAAACACCGGGATGTTGGTAGGGCTGGCGCATAAATTGCAAAGGATAAGCGTCCAGAGTTGTGGTGGAGAGAAAGACAGGCAGAGCCTGATCATGGACAACCTGGGGGTGTCTTTATCCAGAGCTTGGATTTCTGACTTAAAAACCAATGAGGAGGAGGAATTAGCAGTGTAACTCTCAGATTAAAAACAACAACTTTGACACAGGTTGTTGGGCGATGTTAGTCAGTACGTTTGTGTGATCCCGGGTGCTGATTAACAGGCGTCACATGACTTCCCACAAACTCCATATATTACTGGGAGGAGATTGCTTAATAGAATTGCTCTTTTGGATTGCCAGGGCATAAAAAGGTGGGAGCCACAGGTGACTTTCCATTGCTCTTTAGCTATATAAACTCTCGCAAAGAGAACATCAGGGTGACTCATGGTGAAAGCACTTCTACCATGAAGCACTTTCTCAAGATTGCCATTATCGCCAAGAAAAAGCCTATCCTGTGGCATTTGGCCAGGGTTTCCTGGCATCTGTGCAGCAGATGCTCTTCCCTCAGACGGGGTGCAATTGGCTTCATTACTGCCTGTTCCCTGCATGGAGAGGAGAACACAGGACAGGCACTGGGGCTGGGCATACCTGTGTTCACATCCCAGGTCTATCCTGCACCGACTGGTCCATCAGAGGCAAGGCCCTCCTGAGCTTTAGTTCTTTCTTTCTTTCTTTCTTTCTTTCTTTCTTTCTTTCTTCCTTCCTTCCTTTCTTTCTTTCTTTCTTTTTGTTAATCTTCACTTAAGGATATTTTTCCATCGATTCTTAGGGTGGAAGGGAGAGGGAGAGACAGAGAGAAGCATTGATGTGAGCAAGACACATCGATTGGTTGCCTCCTGAATGTGACCCGACCAGGGCCAGGGATCTAGCCTGCAACTGAAGTACATGCCCTTGACCTGAATCAAACCCAGGACCGGAATTGAATCCAGGACCCTTCAGTCCACAGACCTTGGGTGAAATAGGTGAGGGAATTAAGCAAAAAGAAAAAAAAGCCACATATACATAGACAACAGTATGGTGATTACCTGGGGGAAAGGGGTATCAGGGGTGGTAGAAGAGGGTAAAGCGGCAGGGGGAAGATTTTAAACAATGATGGAAGGAGACTTGACTTGTGGTGGTGAATACACAATAGAATATACAGATGATGTATTATAGAATTGTCCACTGGAGACCTACATGATTTTATTAACCAATGTAACCCCAATACATTCAATAAAAAACATTTTTTTAAAATCAAGTGATAAGAGGAAGTCCTTGCAGAATCTCCTTTGAGGAAGTCCTAAGCAAAGGCTAAACCATCTAGGATTAGTGATGAAGACTCTGAAGGAAGAAGCAGGAGTCTCTCCCACTGCCTGGGGAAAGAATCAGCATGGGATCCAAGCTGCCACAGCAACACTGTGCTCAGCCTTTCCAACCTGGGACCCACGTGGAGGCCACTGCTCGGACCTCCCTTCAGGAGTTGCTGCTTTCCTTTCATCAAAGATCTTACCTTTGCATCATGCCCTGAAGACTTTCTCTGACCAGTACTGCTTCTTCCCCCTGTCTTATGCAATTACCTCCACCCCCTCATGAACTTACGCTCCTAACTCCATCTCATGGCCCAGAGCACCCAATGGAAAAACATGTTGCCTTGTTTCATATCATTACCGCCTTACGGAGTAGACAGTAACAGTCCTGTTTTACAGGGTAGGAGATTAAGGATCAGAGAAGTAAATGGTTGAGCTGGAATTCAAACCCAAGTCTGCTTGACCTGGGAGGAAAAAGTGAGGAGGCAACGTTTCCTATTCAAATTGTCAGTAGACAGAAAAGTTTCACTAGTGTTATCTTAGTGTGAATGAAGGGAAGACAAAGACCCAGGAAAGTGAGGTAACAGTTCTTTTACTTCTTTAATATTTGTCTGGATAATGGGGATTTCTATGTAAAACTCCAGTCCCTGAGGCTTTTTTGAGAGGAGCCACTATTATGATGATAATCATGCATGTCTGTGCATAGAACCGTTGGGCAACATAGTGCTATCTACAGAATCCTCCTCAGAGTAATGTTTTTAAATGTACGAAATGAAATGTGTCAGATTGCAAAGAAAATCAATTACCTGAAAATAAAGCTATCGCCCTAGCTGGTTTGGCTCAGTGGATAGAGCGTTGGCCTGCGGACTGAAGGGTCCCAGGTTCGAATCCGGTCAAGGGCATGTACCTGGGTAGCGGGCACATACCCAGTAGGAGATGTGCAGGAGGCAGCTGATCGATGTTTCTCTCTCATTGATGTTTCTAACTCTCTATCTCTCTCCCTTCCTCTCTGTAAAAAAATCAATAAAATACATTTAAGAAACAAAACAAACAACAACAACAACAAAAAAAAATAAAGCTATCAAAATATTCTTTTAAATCTGCAATATGGTAACATATGTGCTCTGTATTGATGCTTTAAATAAAGAGATCTAGCAGCAGGTCTCAAAGTAACATAATTTTTAAGTACTTTTACACTTAAAACATATTTTAAGATATCTACAACTCCCATGTGATAGGAAAAATTTGTAATTTAAGTCGGTGACAAAGTCATAGGTCATGCTAATATCACTGCGGTTTGTTGCTTACATTCATAATTGAAAGACATGCTAAATTTCAGTCAGAGATTAGTGAAAACAAAGACGTAATTTATTGCCATGTAAGTTCATGAACCCTAGATTAAAAAGCCCTTCAGTGAATTATAGAAATACCTAAAAACCATGAGACAAATTGTGACTCACTCAAGAATTTTATAATCATTCCCAAAGAGGCAATGAGCTCTAGGAGCCACTATGGGATCCCCAAGAAAAAGTTCTACCAAGTAACTTTATTCACTTTTGTGATAGAATTAGATTGGGAAACACTACCTGTGGCCATATTACGTCTGAAAGGCCCTTGACCCAAACACTCATGATATCTTGCCATTAGACATGTGAGCTAGACAGTAACACAGTTGGTTGACTTTTTAGTCAGCTCAGCCACAGTCTCCGAAGGGTCAAAGCCAAGCTGGAGGGTATGTACAAATTGCATCCTGGAGGACTCGGCCCTCTGCTCTGGCTGTTCCAACAGTTTCTCGCAGAGACTTGGATGAGAACCTAGAAAACCAGCTGAGCCAAATCTCCAAAGACACGAAGCCAGGAGGCTGGGTACATACTCTGGAGGGCAGACTCAAAATCCAGAGTGATGCTAGGGAGCCAGAAAAAAAATTTTCCAAGAAGGATTTTAATAAGAATGGGTGCAAAGTCAGACACTGGCATTTACAAGTATCACTGCAGGTGCAGAGGATGGGGTGGAAGGGGTTCTGAGCAGTATAAGTGGTGCAAAGGCTTAGGGATGCTGCGCCTGCCACAGAGGTAAACCTGTCTCCCCTAGTCTGAAAGCTGTTGTCCAGAATACGGGAGGTGACATTCTTTGTCTTCTCTAAACTGGATGGCCCAAATCCAAGGGTGGCTTGGGTTGGGGTGCATACTAAGAGTCAGATTGAAAAGACTTGTAATAAACATGACTGCACTCAGTGGAGAGCCGAAGGACCCAAACTCTACAGCATGGGAGAAGCTGTTTAAGCCACCAACAGCACTGGGTCTGATAAAGAGCACTTTTGGAAGGAAGGGGACAAGACAATAAGATCAGTTTCCCCCCAAAGACCATTACGTAAATCTGGGTTCAGAAAACATTTTCTGTCAAGGACCAGATAGTAAATATATTCTGCAGTATGGTAATATATGTGGGGGGACTGTGGCACTTCTGATTTCTGTCACTGCTTACACTCTCTGCCATTGTGTGTCTGTGTTCCAATAAAACTTTATTTACAAAAACTGGTGGAAAGTCGGATTTGGCCTGTGGGGCATAGGTTGCCAACTCCTGATACAGAAGGAGGAAAGTAACATTTCCTTAGCATTTACTCTGTGCCAAACATCTGCACATTAGCTCACTGATTCCTCACAGAACTCCTCAAGGTAGGTACTACCTCTCCATTTGACAGATGGGAAAACTGAGACTCCATATATTCCTATTCTTGCATACTTCCTATAAAAGTTATTAAGAAAGCATGTCCCAGACCCCACAGTTATGGGATAGCCCTACGATTCTAACAAGGTTCCATCACAGCACTCCCTTGAGATTTGGGAGTGGGAGTGGGGGATTTACAAATGGCATAATTCATCATCCTAACGGTAACAAACAGTACCTCTGTAAGAACCACCAAGCTCCAGAAGCACCCTGAGAAATGCAAAGACTATGATTCCAGTCATGAGGAGGAAGAGACCTGGGTCAGCGGGTTGAAAGTTGTGATGAAGTGACCTATAGTGCCCCCTCTTTATGGGAACAAACCAGCTAAGGATTTTCTCATTGTTTCAAGTATTTTTTTTTAATTAAATGATTCATTAGCCACAGAGAGTTTTTCCACAGCACTACTTACCGCAGCACTTCCTGCCAAGAACAAGGTCAGAGGAAAGGGTCTTGGATAGCTGCAGCATCAGAGTTAGATGCAATAACCTTTCTTTCTGGGCAGAGTTACTTTCCCCTTCCCTCTGCCCCCTCCCCTCTCTCCTCACAATACACCCCTTGGAAGCCATAGCCCTCCAGCCAACGTCTGGGTATCACTTCCTCCTCTGTCTCTATCTACCCTGCCATTCTCACATGTATTTCTCAGGAAGACCATCCCAATGGCACACGCTGCTCACCACGTGTCAGGAATCCCAGTGCTCAGAGTGCGTGATGTATAGACATACTCAGTCGTGATATACAGAATGTCCGTTTCCTTAAGCTTCACTTAAACATGTCTCAACCAAATGCATACACTTCCATTTCCCATTCACCGTCCACGCCCATCCTTTAACCAAGTATCCTCTGTCTTACTTTATAGATCAAAGGGACTGAGGCTCTGAAAGGGGCCTCGATCAAGGCAGGAAGAACTGAGGGTCCCTGAGCTTCCTGTGCCCCTAAGCTCTGCATCGGCCCTCCACCTCAGGCCAGGAGGAGAATTGCATGTCTCCAACCTGCAAGCTTTTCTTTAGTGATTATTAGAAAAGAGTGGTTTTGTTTGTTTGTTTCAAATCAATATCTAAAGGCTACTTCTAGAGCAAACTGGGAGTAAATTAACTGGATAGGCTGATATTGCCCTGGACTCACTCTACTATGTGGCCCAGTGGTTGGAGTGTCAACCTGTGGCGCCTGCACACCAAAGGGTTGTGGGCTCAAGTCCTGGTCAGAGGCACATGACTGGGTTGCAGGTGTGATCTCTGGCCCTGGTTGGTGAGCGTGCGGGAGGAAACCAATCGATATTGGTGTCTTTCTCTCTCTCCCTTCCTCCCATGCTCCCTTCTACTCTATCTAAAATCAATGGGAAAATATCCTCCAGTGAGGATTAACAAAAGAAAAGAATACCTACTTTGTAGGCTGGTGAGATCAAGAGAAACCATGAGGCCAGAAAAAGCATTTGTAAAATGTTTATAAAGATGAGATAGGTAGATAATAGATTGATACATAGATTGATAGATAATGATGATGATAGATGGGTGATAGCAGCATGTAATAATAAACTTATTTTGCAACTTGAAAAATTGAATGTTAAGAGTTTAGGAAAAGGAGGAGTAATACTATTCTCATAAATATTTATCCTCTTTCTGGTTGAGGGTCCTGAGACTCAGAGATATTAGACAACTAGCCTAATGACACATGGCTAATAATTGACTAGGTCTCACCATATATCGTGTACTTACACGGTGCCTGTCATGCCCTGGGCATGGAAATTTGCAGACAAATTCACTGAAGGCCTGATAGGAAGTGGTCTTCAAAATCAGCAGTGTAACCCAGGTGCACAGTTCTCTGGTCGTCTTCAGGTAGAGCCATTATTGTTGCATTTTCTTGGGACCAATAATCTTACATGAGTTTTAGTGACTCTAATCGGAATTGTCTCTGTAGCCCTGAAAACTAACTCATTGTCTGCAACCTTCTCAGCTAAGAGAGGCTGGGGCTCAATAACATAGGAATTTTAACTGCTCTAGTTGTATGTGTATGACTATTCTTAAACAAGTAAGATAAAGTTCCCTTCTTGCCCTGAGAATAGTACAGAAATAGAATCCCACTCAGTGATAGTCAATAGACCAACAGTTCTCATTTGTTTTCATATTACAGAACTAGGTTGAGTTCTATAAACACAGAAATCCATGCTGGTATAATGGAAAGAGCACTGGATACGGCATTAGGAGACATGTGTTCAAATCTCAGGTCCGGTGTGAACGCCTGGCATGAATCTTAGCCCTTTGCCTCTGTTTCTTCATGTATCAAGTGGGGAGAATAATACTTGCCCCTCTTTATTATAATAGTGAAGGTTAAGTGGGGTCATGTGTTTAAGTGCTTAGCCCGATACTTAGCACAAGAAAGTGCTTAATAAATATTTATCCATTTGAGTGAATGTTCTTACTAAACATCCATAATGAGAGTCTATCCATTTAGCTCAATCCTAACATTATACCTGAGTCCTTAAAATGCACTTAATAAATGTTTATTCACTCAGTAGAATACTTACCCAATGACTGGCATAGTAGATGCTTAATGAATATTCATTCATCCAGTGGAATCCTGTTTAGTGCATAGCACTTAGTTGATACTCATAAATGTTGGTTGAAATCACATAGGGAAAATGGAACTTTACCCATTTAATAAGATTTTGCAATCCCATAAATATTGGATGTTGTTGCCAGTGGGTTACAAAGTGAATCAGCCGTTGCTAAAATGTTCTCAGCTTGTACAGCTTAACAAACCATTATACGCTCTCTTCCAAACATACAGCATTCCATGCATGTGTCACAGTAACACTGCAAATGTTGGATACCCCCCAGGCCCTAAACAAGTGGCAGGAAAGTGAAGCATATGAATTAATTTAGAAGTCAACAAAGGATCCATTTTCACAGACACAAATGCAACTGAACAATCCTTGCCATGTTTGCCTAGAGATCAGCTTGACAATTGTTCTGGCAGATCATAGTGATGTTAGACCCCAGGGAAAAATTCCCAAGTAAAATTGTAGGCAGAGACAGTCAGGAATTAGAAATGCATATGAGCAAATGTACGCATATGGAAGGGTGTGCAAGCGTATGTGAAATATCCTTATAAAGGATTTTTCCTTGAAAGTATTGCTTTCTTTAAGTACTTTGCAACAACAAAGTAATTCCTTTGCGGGGAAGGGGTATGGGCGTTTAATAGTGTCATTTCTCCTTTGAGAGGCTACTTTCTCTAGAATGACCAGTAAGCAAAGACTTTAAAGAAGCAAGGGAGAGCTGCCTCCACAGGCATCTGGTTTCCCCAGTTAATCAGTAGTCCAGGGAGGAGACTCAGACTCTCCATGACTCTTTTGCAGAGCAGAGGACACTTTGCCCAATCTGCTTTTTCTGTTGTTGGTGGGGTTTTTTTTTATATGTTTTTATTGGTTTTGAGAGAGAGAGGAAGAGAGAGGGATAGAGAGATAGGAACATCAATGAGAGAGAAACATCATTGATTGGCTGCCTCCTGAACGCCCCTTACTAGGGATGGAGCCCACAACCCTGGCATGTGCCCTGACCAGGAATCGAACCAGTGACCTCCTGGTTCATAGGTTGACGATCAACTACTGAGCCACACTGGCCAGGTGAGAAAGAGCATTCTGAAAGGAAAAATGGCATTCAAGGTATAAGGAGTTTGACATGACTGGGTGTGTAGGTCCCCGGGTTAGTAATAGTCAGTGATGCTGTGAGGAACGCTATGCTTGTATCTCACGTTATTACACATCACCTTCTGTCTTATTTTAGACTTGGTTGCTTATTATGGGATTTTTTTTCTCTCCTTCCTTTTTCTAGTCTGTAATTCCTTGAGACCAGGCTGTGTGTGTTCACTACCTCTATTCGTACCTGTGAATCTAGGTTAGTACAATGTCTATAATAAGTACAAAACAAGTTCCAGCGTAAATAAAAGGCACTGGTACTCTCCTAGGAGTTAATATCTGTTGCCTGCTTTCTAATCCTTTTTTATATGCTAAGTCAGTGTGCCAGTTAGGAGTTAATAAGGAAAAAGAAGTCCCTCCAGGTATTTTCAACAGAAGGGCAATCAATACAGGGGGCTTATATAATCCTTGGAACCTGGAGGAACCACTCTGGGGGTTTCTGGCTCAAGGGCACACCGCCAAAGCTAAGATCCAGAGGTCGGCGAACCACGGCTGCCGCTCCCGCTGCCGTGAACTGCCAATGCCTCTCATCCTCAGAGACTCCCTTACATGCCATAAGGCTGAGTCAGTCCGCACACGTGTGCATTTATGACCTCACTGACCAGCAGCAATGACAGCAGGACTGTGGCTTCCAACCCACTTCCAACTTCCACGTCTCCTTGGAATATCCTCTCATTGGTGGAACCTAATTTGAATCTAGAAACTCAAGTACAAGGGAGTCAGGGAAATGCAGTTTGTACCTTTCCAGCCCCTGTGATAAAGAAAGATGCCTGAGAAGGTGGTGGGAATGGATGCCCGGTTCTAATCAAAGATAATCTGAACTACTGCCTGCTTACTATGTGAAGTATGTTCGCAAAACAAAACAAACAATCAAAAAACACACTTCCTTCTAGCCTGGCAAAAAATTTCCTAAGAAATGAAACGATCATCTTTATTTTTAACTAAAAATGAGAAGCACCTGCTTTCCCCCCTTCTCTTTCCTCTTCTTCTTTTTTCTCTTCCTTTTCCTTTCTGAACAATTTAGTTTTAACACATTAGTTGGACAAGACGGGTTCAGCTGGGGGTGGGAAAGCCCTGGTGGTTAAGAGTAGGGTGTCAGAGCCCCCGCCTATAGCAGGGCAGCCTGGCATGGGTATCAGCTCCTGAGCAGGGCCAAGAGTGAGTCCCTTTGGAGATGCAGCCCAGCGTGGGGTGTCAGAGCCTGGGCAGGACGAAAAGAGCTTCCATTGGGCAAATGGCCCAAAAGGGGGAATGAAAGCCCAAGGAAGGTGAGGAGAGCATCCATGTGGGGACACGGCCCTGTGCAGGGTGTCAGCCTGAGCTGGCGTGAGAAGACAACCATACGGGGTTGTAGGATATGGGCAAAATTGGAAGAGGTTACACACAGAGGGGTCAATCAATCAATCAATCAATCAATATGTTAGGGAATTTGGAAGCCAAGGTATTCACTATGGGAGAAGGAAGTCACAGTATAGAAACAGGAGAAAACTTAATGCTCTGCTGTTAGTCTGGACTTAAAGCCAGGGGAGTAAACTCATTATTTTAGATAGATGATAGATAGATAGATAGGTAGATAGATAGATAGATAGATAGATAGATAAATGTGAATTGTGTGTTCCCTGGCTCTGTCCATACACAAAGGACCTGGGAACAGTGACAAACCCCAATAGCAATAAGTACAACTAGTACCCAAATCTTGGCTTTCAAATCCCATTCTGCACTAAAAGGAATGGGTTCCTTGGAGAAATAGCTGATCCTAAGACAGGGGCAAGGAAAAGACGAGATGAGCTGAAACATGTTGTGCCGGAAAGTAAGGGAAGACCCAAAGAATGATGGGCTACGTCCAAAGAACACAGAAGCCAGATTGAAAGAACCCACACTGGCCAAATCTGGGACACTGAACACCAAAATAAATGCTAGAGAAGGACTGGAGCCCATTGAGTCTCATAGGAAACCATGATTCTATGCTAATAAACAACTGACATAGTGAAGATCGGACCAACAACAGGGTATTTGCGTAGTTTCAAAGTATCTCCCCACAAAATTAAATCATGAAGGAAAAAGAGTGTAACTTTCGACTGAAGAGGGTGGCAAAGACCACCGTAGAAAGTGACCGTGATGGGACACACTGGAATCCCACATCCCTGATGGGATGTAATGAGAAGAACAGTGTCACTTCTGTCATAGCCCTGCCAGAGATGTGCAACCGGGATAAGGGCATGAGGAAACATCAGGCCAATTCAATCAAACTGAGGGACGCTCTGCAAAATAAGTGGGCTGCAACCTTCCAAGTGTCAAGGTCATGAACATAATGGAAGGCTGGCAACTGCTTCAGACTAGCGAGACTAGAGAGATCTGACAACTAAGGACAACGCTTCTAAAGTAGAGTCTTTTAGAAGGACTAATGGGACATTATCCATTATCGGGACAACGGGTGAAAGTGGAATGAGGTCTGAGGATTAGATGATAGTATGGTATCGATGATAATTCCTGATTTGGACAGCTGCATTGTGGTTATACAGGAGAACATCCTTGTTTGTAGGAAATACCCACTTAAGTATTCGGGGGTCATAGGACACCAGATTGGTAATATATTTCCAATTAATTCAGAAGGAAAATGAGTTCTTTGCATTGCCCTTGTAACTCTTCTGTAACTTTGTGAATAGTTCAGAATGAGATTTATTTTTTAAAAGTGATTAAGCACCCAAACTCCAAGGGAACCCAAGTTAATAGCAAAACCTCACCTGAGACAGGTGAAGCTCCAAGACAACAGCTCCAAAAGAACTCCATATAAACTATTCAAACAGATAAGAGATCTTCTTTCTTCACATTGGACCTGGAAATATAAAACAAAACTCTATGAATGAGTTTTCTGGAGTAGGCAGTGTTCTGGAAGGCTGCGTCTGATCTATCCCCACCTTTCACCTTCCAGTGTCTGTCATAATGTATGGGAAGAAAACCTGGTTAAGAGTAAGAAGACCCAGGGTCTGAATGTCATTTTCATCACTTCTAAACACGCTACGTTGGGCAAGTGCTTACCCTCCCTAAACTTTGGTTTCCTTAATTATAAAATGGAGATCATAATATTTACTTCACCGTATTGTTGGAAGAATTAAATACAATAATGGGTGTGAACCTGCCTACATAACGATTGGCACTGGAGCACAAGGGTTTTTCTTTTGTTTTCAATTGCACAACAACTTAATCTTCTATAACCCAACAAGTTCCTTGGACTCTGACACAATTTATCCTGCTTAAAGATGGACGCATTTGCCATGTCGTCACTCACTCTTACTCACTTCTGCACTGAATGTCTGACAAATGCTTACTAAGAATCTACAACACAGCGCACTTCATTCCAAGTCGGGAAGAATACACCCCCAGCTACCTTTTCTTTTGTTTTTGTGCTTTTCCTATAGAGAGGAAGCTGCATGGAAACAATGCTTTCTACAGCTGTGACTTGTGAATTTAAATCAGTTTAATAGTCCAAGCAAGGGTGTGTTTGCCTTTCGTTCCCTCTCTCTTATTGTAGCTTTTGGATCCACCCACTTCTCCATCACATACATATTTATTTTCCAATGAGTTCTGAAAGAGGTCCAAGGGAGAGCGAGAGACAGGGAATGCAGCTGACGCCGGCCTCCCCATGGGTATTAGGTCACTCCTTGATCTAATTCCTCTTGACATTTTCCACATTGTATTTTTCTGCTCTTCTTCAAAACACATCCCTCTCAGAAAACGAACGTACTTATTGACTATGCAGGGCAACCTTGGCAACAGTTGGGATCGGTCATGTGTAGAGTTAAGACACACACACACACGCACACGCACACACACACTCACACACACACACAGACACACACACACACACACTCCCACACACACAGACACACACACACACACACACACACCCCAAGCAGACCTGTTCCATAAAGTCTCGGAGCACAAGAGGGCTGGTTCTGGAACACCCAGAGACTCAGGGGTTTCTCTTCAACTCCACTTAGCAAAGCGGAGGGTTTATTTTCCATTTTTCAGCCTTTGGCAATTTTGTTTGCTCAAGCTTAATTGTTCCCGGATATTGAGAGGGTGCAGAAGGTATGTTTGGTTTTAATGACTCTTTTGGCCTTGATTTCACATCCTCTCTGAAAAAATTACCAACGCACACAATAGACAGGGGTTTTTGTTTTATGTTTTTCCCCCCAAAGAAATACCCAGGGAGGTGAATTGCAGATAAAATCCAGCTACCCAGCTCGTGCCCGTTCTGTGAGTTGCCAGTTCTTAGTCACTGGCACAGAGGGGCTGGCATGCATGGTTCCTGTTTGTCAGAGCAGAGATGGCAGTAGCTCTGCCCTCGGCCGGCCTGAAGGATCGTCCTCACCTTTCCCTGCCCCCTGCAATCCCACGTTCCCCTCCCGTTTCTCCAAAACTGCTGTGGACAAGAGGCACCGTATTAGGGGCATCCACCTCCCTGACTGCCCAAAACAGGACAATTTTAACAGCCAAGACTGCCAAGGAGCCTTCAGGAGTGCACGACATCAGCGACATGATTTGTGAAATAACTGTTAGGTGACAGTGGCAGATCCTGCAGTCGAGGTCCCCTGGGGAAGGGCAGGCAACCTCCACCCTCCATCCCACTGACTTCAGTCTCCTCTGTGCGCAGTATGCACCCCTCACCTGCCCAGCCCAGACCCCAAGGCCTCGCCTCAGTCCTCACCACAGTACCTGGTGCAGGTGGCCTCCCCCTGGAAGCCCTCTCATCCCTGACTCCCCTGTCTCCCCGCCCCCTCACATCACCCACACCCCAACACACACGCACCCCGTGGCCCCACCCCCTCTCTCCTTTCTTTTTCAGCCCTCCCTTTAAAAGTTGGTGTAATATGATTTCACTCATATGTGGGGTAAAAAACTGAAACTCATGAACACCAACAGCGGCATGGTGGTTGCCATAGGAAAGGGGGTGGAGAAAGGAGATCCTAATATCAGGTGACAGGAGAAGATTTGACTTTGGGTGGTGGGCGCACGGCACAATATGCAGATCTTGTAACATAGGAACCCACACCTGAAACCTATATGTTCATGTTGACCAATGTCACCACAACCAATTTAATAAATAAGTATATATTTTTTAAAAGTTGGTGTAACCCAGGCCTGAGAGGGAGAACAAATTGTCAGCCATATCAGAACCTCTGAGATGAACAAGTAAATTTCAAAAAGGCATATTTGACAGTAGAATGTAATATTTAATAAAGGAAAGTGATGTCTCTTTTTAAAAAAAATATATACAAATCCTTGCAGGCAAAGTTCAGCAAAATTTTCTGGACTGTGAAGACACAGGACTGCTCTAACTGGTTTGGCTCAGTGGATAGAGCGTCGGCCTGTGGATTGAAGGGTCCCCGGTTTGATTCTGGTCAAGGGCATGTACCTTGGTTGCGGGCACATCCCCAGTGGGGGATGTGCAGGAGGCAGCTGATGGATGTTTCTCTATCATTGGTGTTTCTGATTCTCTATCCCTCTCCCTTCCTCTCTGTAAAAATCAATAAAATATATTTAAAATTAAAAAAAAAAGACACAGGACTGGTGCAGGGACTCCTGGCCGTGCTATGCCCATGACCAGCAGAGTTCTAGCAGTTTGGCTTTCTGGGGGTTATTTTGGGGGGTCAGGGTTTATGGTAACCAAAAAGAGATATGTGCTGAGTTTAAGGTTGAGAAATTCTGTTCTCAATAACCTCATCCACTCCCACGGCTTCGATTATCCCTATTAGCCGACAACTCCCAATGCTTTATCTCCATCCCAGATCTTTCCATGGAGATCCACCTATGGACTGGTAGTGGGATGTTTCCACTTGCACATCTCCAACCTAACAGGTCTGAAGGTGAGCTCACCATCTTCCCCACGCCCTGCTTCCGGTCCCTGCAAATGGCACTCAGGTCCAACCCATCACCCGGGCCAGGGACTGGGGGTGCTGCCCTTCCCCTTGCTCTTCCCACTCCAGGGGCACCTCTAAAACATCTCATATGTCCACCTTCTCCTCTCCTTCCCTGCAGACATGGCCTCAGGGTGGGCCCTCCCTCCAAGGTCTCTTAGGAGACAACAGCCTCCCACCTGGGCTCCTTGCTTCAGATTCTCCTTCCTGTCTATCTTCCACGCTGTTACAAAATGGCCCATCTGAAATACAGGCCTAAGCGGTCCATTCATTCCCTCGCTTAAAGCACTCTGGTGGCTCCTTGTAGCTTACAGAATATACTTTCATGTTCTTAGAACAACCATGGAAGGCTCATCGCAGTGGAACTCCATCCTGCCTTCCCTACTTTTCCTGCAAGCCCTCCTTCAAATTCTTCTTTCCATCCACCTTATCCCTCCAGCCCACACTCCTTCCCACTGCAGATTTTTGTGCCTAGAATTCCTGCTTCCCACCTGACTACATAGTGAACTCCTATACTTCCTGCAGAACCCTACTGAGTATCACCTTCTGTGTAGAGCCTTTCCAAAGTTCTCCAGGTAAAAATAATTGTCCCCTTCACTGTTTCCTGCTGTACTTCCTACAGGTTTCTTTAAGCCCTTACCATTTTGTAAATTAAATTCTTTGGGTAATGTCTATCTTCCCCTGTATGGCATTACCTCTTTGAGCATAGAAGCTAAAGTAGCATATAGATCTATGTTTCTGAAGACTCTAACACAGAGCCAGGTACAGAGTAGGGAATGAGTGAGTGAGTGAGTGAGTGAGTGATAAACTCGGGGTACCTGCTACCTTTTCCCAGCATCATTATTCTCTCGAGTCCTCTGGGACATAATAGGGCTAGACAGGTCTGTAAAGGATTACAATATCTGCATCAGCTCTCTAAGGCTGGATCACAAATTATCCCAAATGTAGTAGCTTAAAAAAGCAATCATCATTTATGACCTCTCAGAGAATGGGGAATTTGGACAGAACACATATCCCTCCCTCATGAAGTCTGAGGCCTCAACTGGAAGACTCAAAGGCTGGAATTATCTGAAGGCTCATTTACTCACATACTAACATTGACTGCCAGCTGGGGTTTAACTAAGACTGTCAGCCAGAGCTTTTCCATGTGGCTTCTCCATGTGGCCTGAGCTTGCTCGCAACAGAGTGGATGGATTTCGAGGGCAAATGTCCTAAGAGTGAGAAGAAAAAAAAAACAACAGGTGGAAACCATGTTGTCTTCTATGACCTAGCATGACTTCTGACACATTCTATTGATCAAGGCAATTACAAGGCCTCCATCCAGGCCCAAGGGCAGGGAGCACAGAGCCCACTTACTGATGGAAGAGTGTTAACATTGTAATAAGAACATGTGGGATGGCGTGTACATTGGCGTGGCCACATTTGAGAAATGTCTGCCACGATCTTCAAAGAACACCGCCCTCTGCCATCATGTGGGCACTCGCCTTAATCTCATGAGGCACTGGGAGCACGTTGCACATATAACCCAAATGCCGCCCCAACTTTGTCATGCACATTTGTGTTCTGAATCTCACATAGGAGCTTTCCATCCAATTAGCTAGAGCCCTACGCCCTCGGGGACATGCAACTATGCTAGGAGATCTGAAAGCAATTAGGTAGGGTCCATTTATTAAATTCACTCAAAAAGACTGGCCATGCCAGGCCCTGTAAAGAGTCAGGTGCAGCCCCTGCCTGCCAGAAGAAAATATACTCTAACCACTTCTCACTACTACAAGGACACTGTCATCCTTGAACCAACTTAGTGCACTTCCACTTCCTTTTCCCCTTGAGATGCGCCCTTGGTTCCATACGCAAAATGGACTCTGCAGATATGCCCAGTCATACCTGAGCCCAGGGACAAACACATTTTAAGTTTCCAAGCTGAGGTTCTCTGTTGCACAAGGAAGAATTAACTAACCACCATAAAAATAAAACAGATAACATATTCTTAGTGACTAGTATGTATAGATATTAGAAGACCACTAGAGGCCTGATGCACAAAATTCATGCAACGGCCTTGGCCCCAGCCCCAGCCCACCACCGCCACAGCCGGGGGCCTCTGCCACCTCTGCTGTCTCTGCCATGGCCCCTGCCTGCTGCGGCTTTGTCCAGAAGGAAGGACATCTGGAAGGACGTCTGGGCTAATTAGCATATTATGCTTTTATTATTATTATAGATTTCCTTGTAGTGAGAAAACTACAACCCAGGGGCCAAAGCCTGCCAGGAGCCTACTTTTGTAAATAAAGTTTTATTGGAACACAGCCATGCCTATTGGTTTAAGTATAGTCTGTGGTTCCTGTCATTGGATAAAGTTGAGTAGTAGCAGCAGAGACCATGTGGCCCCTACAATACCTAAAATATTTAATATCTGGCCTTTAGAGAAAAAGTTTGCTGACCTTGCTCTGGAAATGAGGCTAAATCTCTTTCCTTGCTTGCATTAAGCATAGTGGCTGCCATTCATCACGCACCACCTATATGCCGAGCTCTGGGCTAGGAATCCCTATGTGTGTTACTTTAAACTTTCATAGAGCCAGCAGGGAAATATCACTATCCTCATCTTGCTGATGAAGAAAACCAAGGCTTAAAGAAGTCAAAGATTTGCACAAAGCCACAAGTCAGTGGTGACATTCAAACACAGGTCAGTATGATTTCAAAGGCCATGCTCCTGATGCCATTGACAAAAACATGGGGACAGCCCCTGCTGGTTTCTGGCTGTCTGGTGAGAAACAACTGCCATTCTTGCTGGAATCGATTATTAACCTTAAGCAGTCTGTACTCAAGCAGAACCACTTTTCCCCGAATGACTGCTTGCCGTGGAGATGACTCATCATCCAGCAAGGCAGGGATCACAGATGTTGCCTCTCTAGGCCCTTGGAGCGAGTGGAGAGAGATGGGTCACCTAAGTCTGTCACAACCTGAACTTTTGGCCCACTCAGAAGGGGGACCTGGAGTTACAGACAGGGAAGTGTGTAGACTCCACCACTTCCCTCAGAAAGACTTGCCCAGGTCATCGGGGGGATCAGAAAGAGCCGTCATGGCAGGTAGGTTTTGTCTGGACAGCAGCCACTGTTGCAATCAAGCTCTGCAGGTCTCAGGCTCATTGGGCTGGGAACTACGTTTTCCTCTTCCTGTGAAAGGCTGGGAGGGCCTCTGACCACCTGAGAGCCACCGTGGGAGCAAGTCATCACCCACAGGGTGGTAGGAGGATGGCCTCGGGAGAGCTAAAAGTCACTTGGGAGTGAAGGCAGGCCAGGTGAGTGGGAAGCTAGGGATAGAATATTTGCCCCAAAGGAAGTGTGCCTGGAAAGCAACAGGGCTTGTTTCTTATGTACTCATGAATGCATTCTGGAAGCTTCTGGGAAGTTCTCAGAATTAGTGAGGTCAGCTTTCCAGAGGATCTGAGAATTGTCTCCCAATACTAGCCCTTCCAAGTCGTTTTATTGCCCTGGGTTAAACAGTGGTAATCCCTTTAGGGCAAAAACAAACTCATTAATGCCAGATGGCCAGCTGAGGGGACATTCCAAGAGCTGAATGTGGTGTCCGTGTGTAAGATTCAATGTACCCACTGCAAATCGGTTGTGAAGACCAACTGGATTCAGCTTATGATCTCAGTATGAGTTGGCTCGATCAATGATTTATTCAGGAAATATTTGTTGAGTTTCCACAAAATGTCAAGCATCATTCCTTGTTCCTGGGGTTACAAAGGAGATTAGGCATGTCCTTGTTCAGTTCTGTGAGATGGACAAACACACAATGAACCATAGTGTGATGTGATGAGTACTGGACTGAGGGATGATGAGCAGGAGAAGGGAACGCTAATTCTGATGGGACCGGGAAAGGAATAGTAGGGCTCTCAATACTACCTAGCATTTGTCCTAGCTGTGCGACCTTTAGCAATTTAATCTCTTTAGGCTTCAGCTCTTTGTCTGTAAATGAAAATAAAATCAATTCTTTGCTTGGAATTTTGTTGTAAGGATTAAATGTCAATACACATAGAGTTCTTAGAGCAGCACCTGGCATGTCCTGAGTGTCATTTGAGAGCTGTCATTATTCAATGTTCACTATGTACTAGGTCCTGTTCCAAGTGTTTTGCATAAATCAACAGCCTACATGGTAGGGACTCTGGTTGACCCTATTTTATGGGTGCACAAGGAGGCACAAGGAGGTTGGGTGATGAGGTTGCATCGGTTCTAAGTCCTGGGGCTGGGATTGAACCCAGGCTGTCAGGCTCTCAAGTCGGTGCTCTCAACCTAATACATCCCGCCTCAGAACCCAACACAGAATATGGACAGGTGAGGGGGATCATTCCAGAAGATACAACATCAGACTTGGTGACATTTGATATTTGTAAGGAGTTAAAAGGGTGGAATAGCTATGTGTCATCTGACATAAGGTTCAAGGGCATTGATTTGCCAGCAGTATAACTTTCAGTGAGTTGCTCAGTATCTACACCCGTTTCCTCATGTATAATCGGGGATTACTAGTCCTACCTTGAAAGGATGATGTGTAGGTGAAATGAAATAAAAAATGTAAAGCACTTAGAATGTTATCCGACATAGCAAGTGTGCAATAAATGGAGGCTATTTCTTCTAAGCTTCACTCATCCCCGGCTACCTTGCATTGCTCTTACTTTCATACTTTCTCACTCCTGCCCCTAACTATGACCTACCCCTTTTCTCTTTATGGAACGTTGGTGATTAGTTGTACTTTTCTGACTTCATTTGTCCGGAAAATATATCTTTGTCTTCTTCAACCCCTCAGGGACCTCATTCACCATTTCCTTTCCAGGTTTCTCTTTCTCTGTTCATCCTTAAACACGAGTGTTTCTGTGGGTTCCACCATGGATCGTCTCTCTGCCCACTTTATACACTCCCCTGGGTAATCTGTGCATTCACGTACTGACAACTCCTGAATCCGTCTGTCCAGAGCAGGGCTCCCTTTTGAGCTCTTGACCCACATTTCCATCCACCACCTCCAGGTGGACGTTCCAATGCTACATGTCCTAATAGGAATCATCCTTTTCATCCCCAAACCTGCTTTTCCTCCTCACATCCCAACCTCAGTAACTGGCACCACCACCTCCCCAGTTGCCCAAGCTAGAAACTGGGAGTTGTTCTAGAATCCTCTTACCATTCCACCTCCACACCTAATTAGTCACCAAGTCTGGCAGATTTCACCTCTTTTGACACCTTCCTCTCCTCTCCAGCCCCACTGCTCCTGCCTAGTTAAGGTTCTTGCCATGATCTTCATAGTTTTGATATTGCTTCCTAACAAAGCACTTTCTCACTAGCCTTTACCCTTCTTTAATCCATCCTCTACATTAGAGGTTGACAAATAGTAAATATTTTATACTTTAAGGAGCAAATAGTAAATATTTTATACTTTAAGGCCCTAGGATCTCTGTCACAACTAGGCAACTCTGCCATTATGGTGCATAAACAACAACGGGCAATACACAAGTGAATGTGTGTGGCTGTGTTCCAATAACATTTCATTTAGAAAAACAGGACCTGCGTGGGTTTGGCTCATGAGCCATAGTTTGCAACCCTCGTTCTATGTTATTGCCAAGATGGTCTTTCTAGTAAGACTGAGTCCCTGTCATTCTGCTGTTCAAAATCCTTCCTTCTATGACCTCCCAACACAATGCAGCTCTCCTGGCTGTTTCAGGCTGCCTTAGGTGACATGCATTCTGGCTCCGCTCAGTCCCTGAAGCTTTGCCCTACACGTTAGGACTGGATAGGTCCCATTCAGCATAGCAGCCCATAAGGAATAGTAAAATTTTAAATAAATCTCATAATGTGTGACAACAAGATCCTACTAAGTAGAGTTATGGTGATACAGTTACTAATTCAACAGAGATGAACTGTGGATCTGTTATACACCACACGATGTGCAGGAAGCTGAAGAGTTAGAAACTATGGTTTCTGCTCACAGGATGCTGTCGGTGAGACCCTCTGAAATATGACAAAACAAGTCTTACAGGAATGTAGTCCAATCATTGACATAATTGCATACAAATATTCTCAGTCTAGTGTTCGCTCTTCTAGTCTGATTTCTCCCCACTTTCAGTGCTTCTTGAGTTCTAGCCACAAAACCCCTCCCTTTCCTTAATCGTTCACAAGTCTGTAAATCTGCCCACCTCCCTTCCTCTGCTGCAATTGTTTTCTCTGCATCCTTCTCCAGCTGCCAAGTTCTCTATTGCACATCATGTATTGCCCATATCTAATTCATGTCCCTGGCAGCTAAGAAATCAATAAATCTGAATGAATAAATTAAAGGCCCAATTCAATTATCTGCCTATATCGCCGCCATCTTCAGATCCTCCTAAAGCTGCTCCGGCCTTGATTTTTTTCAAGAAAGATTAGTCTACTGCCTTCTCCACAATCTCATAGCCCTTTGTTCACATCTTCATTAAAGCATGTAGTAAGTACACTGTTCTAAAATTACTCACTGATGTGTCTCATGCCCCAACTCTCAGCTCCTTATGAGTACAGGTAATGTATTAGTTAGGTTTGTATATATCACTCACTTCCCTAATACCTGTACCCTGTCTCTGGAATCATCACTGCTTGATATATAGTTCTGCTCAATAACTGATGGATAAAACAATAAATATACAAATTAATAATGGGTATAGGATATCATGCAGACACAAAGACAAGAGGATTCATTCTTACTAGGGAAATCAAGAAAAGCAACATAGAAAAGATGGCATAAGAATTGAGCCTTGAGAAATTATTAGAGGAGTGTCTACTAAACAGGAGAGGAGAAGGCATTCCAAGAGAGAAATAGTTTGAGCAAGAATAAAGAAGAATGGTAGAATGTGACAGGTTTGGGGAATGATGACTACATTGCTCTGGCTGAAGCTGAAGAGAGTGGGCCATTACGATGCTGGAAAGGAAGGGGCAGAGTCAAATGATGCAAGTCTTGGTGGTCCCTCTGAGGGGATATAGATTTTATCTGATCATGTCAAGATGTGCACTCTAGAAAGGTCAGTGTTGACTAATTACCGAAGAGATCCTTCTGAGGTGGCTGCTCTTGTCCTTGTCTAAGGGACTGGTGGAGATGATCTGGACTAAGACGGTGAATGTGGAGGTGGAGAGGAGGGATGGCTCAATAGCTCTTTAAGAAATGACTCACCAGGAGCTCTAAGTTTTCAGGAAAGGGAGCCCAGACACAGAGAGAAAGGAACCAGTAAGAATGTAAACTAAGAGACATGGAAGCAGATCATTAGATGATCTGAATTGCCAAGGCATCAGCCTTCTAGAAGGAAATGGTGCAAACTCAGAAATCAGGGAGGTGTTATTACGAATAGGGAACCCAACCAAAGGAAAACTCCCTCCACGTTTTCTGGGAGCTAAAATCCTGGTGAGGAAAACTGGGTTCTTGGCTGAGGCTCACATTGAGCTGATGACCAAGAGCCACACGTGCATGACTAACAACCTCATAATAGGCTCTTCCTTAGGAGATGTAATGGGAGCCTGGCTGGCAGATGTGACAGGTGCTCTCAGCCATCCCCAGGGAGCAACAACTGCAGAGCTCACTGATAAAAACAGGTGAGACTCATTCTTGAAACGTCCTCGCTGTTGGTGTGTGAGCAGACTGGGTCCCTCAAGCATCTTGACAGTTTTTCCTGCCCATTTGGAAGGATGGTTTACATATCTTAGCTGTGAGACCTTATGAGAGCCTGACCTCCCTGCTGGGGATCATTTTCCTTCTCTGTAAAATAGAGATACCAGCACAAGTGATTGGGAGAAACTGATGAAAGAAAATGGATGTGCAACCAGCTTTTCAGTAAACTAAAAAGCACTAATAAATATCGGGGGTTAGTGTTATTATTTGACAAACCAAAAACTGTACCTGGCATTTATTTCCTCATAGTTTTGAGGGGGAAAACGTGGTCTGTTTCTCTATTTTGTGTGTGCCAACCATCCAAAGTAAGCAATTTTTTTTCCTGATAGAGAATAATGTCTTCTGTCAAAAGGGAAGCGATACTTTACTAACCGAAAGCACATCAGAAAATGTGTGTGTGTGGTCTTCCAATGGCACTCAGAGACCAAGGAGAGCCCACCAGCATCGCCAAGGCTCCGCACGGGCAGGAACAGAGGGCACTGACCACGAGGCAAGGAGAGGAGAGTTCTAGCACATCTTCTCTCCAAGGTTCCTCAGGAAGCAAGGCACATCCCTGCAAGAGCTTGGAAACTAAGAGGAGGAAGGACAGCTCGACATCTGAGAATGTGCCACCTCTGACTAAAAATCGATAGCTAAGGGGGAAGAATTGCAACACTGTAGGCGAGGGAGAGCTAGAGAAAATCTGTTTTAATTTATAATTATTCGCCGGGTTGTTGTTTTTTTTTCTTCTTTGTGATAGTATCTCATGTTCATGGGATTGTTTAGAAAAATATCCACACTCTCATTCTCCTACCTGGTCCTCACACTCGGCCATGGAGATGGATATCAGTGTTTTTGTCATTGTTCCCATTTAAGAGCTGAAGAAACGGAAGCTCGGAGTGCCACGCAGTCAGCAGCAGGCCTGTGGCACCTGACTCCCAGCACACCACGCTTCCTGTACTCAACAAGACAGCCAGCTCCCCAAACGCAGGACCGGGACTTCGACTTCTCTCCATGCCTGACCTGCTGCTCCCAACACTTCCTGATTAAACGATCTCGTTTGTTTCCATGCGCATTCATTCCACACACAGGGCAGGCACCAGATAAGTGCTGCCATGGACGTGAAGAATTTTATGGGGACTGAACTCTGCTTGAAACCTGGTAGGGGAGGGTGTGAGGAGAAGAAAGGGCAGCAGCACAGTCATTTAGGATTGAATCTATAGAAAGAAACCTAAGCAGGAGACATCATTTGAAGGGATTGAACCAATAGTCGTTGCCAATGAAGGAAGAATGCTGTTGGGATAAGAGATGGGGCCTGAGGCCACTTCCTCTGGGCCCGTGGGTCTCGGAGTTTGGTGTGGAGCACAATCACCTGTAGAGCGACTGGAGAATGCAGAGGCCCAGGCTCTCTGAAGTAGGACAGGACCTGGCCTTCGTATTTTACCAGCATGTCCCAGGTCATCCTGACACTGACCACAGTTTGAGGACCACTGTTCAACGCAGACTTTTCTCAGTAGCCAGCGGCTCTGAATTTTCCCTGCTTCTTCCCTGGCAAGACAAAGGGAATGAAGCTCCCCGTGGAGGTCAGTGGTTGACCTCTGCCCATTAGGGGAATTGCCTATGTGTGAATCCACCGCCCTCGGTCAAGTTGCAGTGTCTAGCTTAGGGCTGGAGGGTGGGGAAGCCGGCATGGGATGAAGCTCTCTGGGGGGCTCCATCTCCACTGTGAAGGATATGGTTCCAGTTATACTTGTGATGCCCTCGTCAATGCACACTTTTGCTCTTAAAACAATATTCTGTTTGATGAGCATTGGCTAAGCCACTTCCATATACCAAGAACTGAGTCAGTCCCAGAGGTGAATCAGACAAGTTCCTACCTTCAAGGGCCTCCAGGTTGGTGGAATGACCAGAGGCCTGTGGAATAACATTGTAAATCCTGTCAGAAAGATGAGGGTCAGTGAAGAAAGACTAACTTAGCCTGGGCCAGGGGACGGCTCCTAGAGGAAGTGACATTTAAAGTATAAGCACACCAGGCGGGCAAGGGGAAGCAAGCTCTTGGTAGAGAAACCAGCTGGTGGCAAGGCCAGGGGGCTGCCCTGGGCAGAGCATAGCTAATAGACTGGTGTGGCTGAGAGCAGGGTGTGGGGTCAGAGAGGGGGACAGCTGGGCCCAGATGTGAAGGGACTTGAAAGCCACGCAAAAGAATTTAGCCTTCATCTTAAACACTTGAGAGGCTTCCCTGGTTGTTACCTTCCCCTCCACTGTTCTCCTCTCTGTTTTTCTCCCTCTGCCCTTTGGGAAGCTAGAGAAGAGAGAAAGGCAGAGGAAGGGAGCGGGTGCAAAGGGAGAAGAGAGAGAGGAAGAGAGATCTCCCAGTTCCTTTTTGGGGAGCCCCACCTTGAAATACTGTTGCTTGTGTTTTATAAGGGATTAGCTATCTAATGATTTCTGACTTCACCAGACACTTAAGTGCTGAACTTCATCTAAAGAGGGCTGGGCACAGCTCTGGGTGACACAGTGTAGGAGGCACCAAGACGGCCTAGAGTCCCAGTTTCCAACCTCTTGACCTCAAGGGTCATCCCTTGCCTGCTGTGGTTTTACTTAGGCTGGTGGTGTTTATTGTTTGAGAAAATATATTTTAAAAAAAGAAAACTGCCCTTAATTCAGGAGCACTTCAGACTAAATTTGTATTCATTGTATAAAAATAGCATCCAGACACTTGAAAATCCATTATTGCAAGTAACCTACATCAAGAGGCAAATAACACCTGTTGGAAATATCTGTAACTTACATAATAGGCCAAGGCCTAATGCCTTAATATATAAAGAGTTCTTACAAATTAATAAGAAAAAGACCAACAGCCCAATAGAAAAAAAAATGAAGGAGTGGGTAAAAGACATTTGCAATGGTGTTCACAGAAAAAGAAATATAAATACATGCATTTCTCTCATAGTAAATATATACATGGAATACCATATTTTAATCTGGAAGAGTAGCAAAGACTAAAATGTTTGATAATCATAATGTGGAAAGGGTGATCAGGAAAACAACACTTTCATTTGACATTGGGAAAATGTAAATGAGAATAAATTATTTGAAGAACGATTTGACTATGTCTATCCTAATCTAAAATATACTCTTGCTTGACAAGAAAGTCCACTTCAAGAAATTGATGCTACGTATAAAATCACAAGTATTCACAAAGAACTTCGAATGAGCTGAACTCAATAAAGGGCAGTTATAATGCAACTTTATTGGTCCTCACCTTCGAACTCATTCACCTGGTCCTTTAGGTCACAAAAACTCTCTGTAATTTCAAAGCACACTCCAGGGTGTTGACCAGAACTCTGAAGAAATTCCATTTGAGAGATTCTCCCACAGGGTACTCTGGCTCTTTCTCAACCCCCTTAACCATCCTGGCCTCTCCTTACAAGTCTTAACAATCCCAAACTCAGGTCCCAGGAACTGAGGCCACGCTCCTGGAGAGCTCTCTCTAAGCCTTTCTCAGTTGACTTAATCCAACCTAACCACTCATGGGAGAGGACGGTGGAGAGGGACAGGAGAGACACACTGACAACACGTTCCAAAGAAGGTCTCCCTTCTCACCCTGTCCAACCTTTGCCCCCTTCTGAAGGCTGGAGGAAGGTGAGGGTCTATGCTGGCAGAACAGCTAACAGTCTCCTCAGTGCCTGTCAGGGGGGTCTAGCCCCTCATTTAGGACTGGGGAGAGATTCAGTACTGACAGTGTTATTTCTAGGGATCTGGAGCCCTGGCCAGAAACCGACACTAAACAAGTCCCATTTTAACATACATCATTTATAGCATTGTTTATAATAGGAAAAAATACATCATTTATACCATTGTTTGTAATAGAAAAAATACATCATTTATGGTATTGTTTATAATAGGAAAAAATAACCTAAATGTCTGGTAAGCAAATCATGAAACAACCATATCATAACCTACACATGTCATTATAGCAAAAACCCTACATGACCTATTATCAAGTTAAAAAAAAAAAAAAAGCAGAGTGCAGAACACTGGGCTTCCATTTGTATGTGAATGGCTTTAAAGGGACTTTTAGTTATATACACAGTTGTGTCTGCACAAAAATTCTGGGGAGTAGGATGGTGAGCAGACTTACCAATCATTGCATAATTTTTTTACATTTTTTGAATTTTTACCATTGTGCATTAGTTTTATCATTTTAAAATCTATTCTTAAGAGGAAAAGAAAGATAATCATAGAATTTCTTTGTTAGGAAGCATTGCTTTATTTCCAAAAGCAATACACCTTCATTCAAACAATATAGAAATACATAAGGATAAAAAGAAGATATTTATAGACTATATCAATAGAGAAAAAATAGAAAATATATACCCCATAAAATTTTTTTAAAATCCATCTCCTACCCTCTCTCTGCCCTGCAAGATTACCACTCCTAACACTCAAGTGTTTATCTTCTTCCAGGTGTTTCTGTATGACTTTACAACGTATAATTTTCTTTAAGCAAAAAAGGGGAATCACACTACACAGAGTATACTTAAGCCTGAATTTTTTTTCACTTTAAAATGTACCTTGGACCACCTTCCACACTGGTACAGAGAGACCTACTCCACTCTTCCTCATCTTTGAAACAGCTTACCTGTGTGTGTCCCCAACATGTACACAGTTTACTTGGCCATAATTTCAAACTGCTGCTCTTTTAAGCAAAGCTGTAGTGACCACCTTACACATGTTTGCACACCATAACATCATTCCCATCCATTAGATCCCTTAGGTAGAATTTCTGGAGTGTGTAAGATATTGACAGGCACCCAGAATTCTACCCAACTCCTCTCTCTGCCTGCCCATCAACACACCTCCTCTTTGACAACAGCTGTAGCAGCCTGAGCCCCTCCTTGATGCAATCATAAACACACTGACAGACTCAGGACCTGCAGACTGGGACCCATGGACCTCACTGGTCTTCCCCATTGGGAAGGACTATCTCTGACGCTATCTGGCAGAAGAAGATGGGAGAATGATAAGTAACGTTGTACTTTTATTTCACAATAGATTACATTCAGAATGAGAGGCGAAGTCTGTATCATCATCGCTAAGAGAAAACATAAATCACTCATGAAATGTCTTGCTTGTGCCCAGCAGCTTCAAGCTATGCCTTAGGCCCCTTGAGGATCCTTGTCCACTCTCTTCTGCCCTGAATAATCCTATGGGAATCCTCCAGCCTTACGGAAAAGAAGAGTCAATAACTGGGCCCATGAAGGTTCTGGATGCCATGTGAGAAAGGAATGAACGCCACTTGTCTGGAGTCTGGAGAAGCAAACAGCTGGGGAGCAATGAAGGTTGTCATCAAAAATCTCAAAGGGCTGTCCTGGGGACAAAGGAGCAGGCTAATCATAGAAGAGGAGCAAAAGTTTGGAGGAACAGGCAAGCAAGGTTTCAAGTAAAACAAGAGAGAACTTTCTTAACCATCAGAACTGCCCAGAGCTTCCAGAGGAAGCATTCACAGGAGCCAAGATGAGAGTCACTGACATCCAAAGAAGTCAAGAAACACAAAGGACAAGGTGCATCATGGCATCAACAGTACTGTCTAAAGAAGTCCAACCAGCTATCACCATGGAGCCACGACAGTCTACATTATTTTATTATTTTTGTGCAATCCCCTATGCCAGCATTTGGCTGGCACTTTTCAGAAATCTGATTTATTAAAATAGGTAGATTAATCTCTCACAGATGATTCATATCAACCAAGCACAGGGAGATATATGTATAAATGCACAGTTGATATATCTGTGCATTTATTTGCAAGGAGGGACAGCCATCAGGTAGAGCAGAAACTCAAGTCACCCTCATCAAACATCCTAATCTCCCTGGCAGATGGACTTAATGGGGACAGAGATGTCCATAAAGTTGTAATTCTCAAAGTCTATTGGCCAAGACTCTGGCTTGGATGATGCCAGGATCGGCTCTGCACCGGCATTGCTATGACTTCCCTTAAGCCTCACTTGCATGGGTGAGGAAAGCCCTTTCAGAATGTTCTAGTCCTGTGGTCGGCAAACTGCAGCTCGCGAGCCACATGCAGCTCTTTGGCCCCTTGAGTGTGGCTCTTCCTAAGCCTTAGGAGTACCCTAATTAAGTTAATAACAATGTACCTACCTATATAGTTTAAGTTTAAAAAAAATTTGGCTCTCAAAAAAAATTTCAGTCGTTGTACTGTTGATATTTGGCTCTGTTGCCGACCACTGTTCTAATCTATCATCTAATTCATAAATACCTCAATATTGTCATTAGCAGGTTCTACTGTTCTAGGAGTCTCTAGAGAATTTCTTAGAATTTCTTCACTGAAGATAACTATCACATGATCTCATTCATTTGTGGAATGTAATGAACAACATAAACTGATGAACAAAAACAGATCCAGAGACAGAGAAGCATCGATCAGACCATCAAATCTCAGAGGGAAGGTAGGGGAGGGTTGGGGTAAGGGGGAGAGATCAACCAAAGAACTTGTATGCATGCATATTAAGCCTAACCAATGGACACAGACGCCAGCGGGGGTGGGGAGGGCATGAGTGGGGAGGAGGGGTAATGGGGGAATAAGGACACATATGTAATACCTTAATCAATAAAGAAAAAAAAGAATTTCTTCTCTGGTTTGTTGTATTTGAGTTTCATCTCCTACTCTCATGGAACAGATCCTCTTCTATTAAAAAAATAAAAATCCTTTGCATAGGTGAGTAGAGGGACTTCTCATGCACCAGCTTACTGCATACTATAGTGAGAGGCAGCACAGAGCCTTACGCAGCTAAGATCACAGGCACCTAAATTGAATCCCAGTTCACCACTTACTCTGACTTTGGGCAAGTTATATCATCTCCCTCTGCACCAGGTTCCTCTTCTGCAACAGGATTTGTGGTGAGGATGAATGAGTTCATGAATAAAGTCCTTATAACCATGCCTGCGCTTACCAGGCCCTGGTATAAACTTTGTCAACCTTACCCTCACCATTGAGATAAGTCATATTCTTGTCTCCACTTTACCAATGGGAATGCAGAAGTTCAGGAAGTTCAGACAGAGAGTTGAGATTGAAACGCAGGCCTCTCTGACCATGAAGCCAGGTCCACTCTGCCACCCACATCCCACCATATCCCTCACAGACATAGTGGAAACACTTCTCTTCTCTTCATTAGTTGTGGGAGATGTGGGGTGAGGGGAAGTCTATTTTCATCACTGCAGCTCATCCTTGAGCAAGAAAGATGATCGTGTCCTCTGCCCATGGTCAGACCAGAGCTAGCTGGTGAGAAGCAGGCATTGTGCAATGTGAGCAGCTGCTTTGGCAGATGTGTCCACAGCTAAATGTAACACAAGTTTCATTTCCAGAGTCAAGAAAGAATACTAATCCCAACATATCCCCCATGACTTTACCAGAGGTGGATGGGACATGAGCAATGGGGAGGGTGTGCTCCTACAAGCAGCCCTTAACTTCTCTGTTCTAATAATCGCTGAAGGTACAACTCTGTCAGCTCCCCAGACAGTCATTGGCTCTGATGACAAGGGTCCCTGGCCTCTCCAAGTTCACTGAACATTTGAACATTGCCTGCAGAACAGTCAATGGAAGGTCCACAAGGAACTTTCATCCAATCAAAGCAGGGAAAAGCCTGGTTAGCTAGACAGGCCTGAACTTCAAGCTGTCCAGAGTTGTTGTTGGACTGGGCAGCCATTCGCCCTCTCTGACTTCAGCGGAAGAACATTTCTACCTTGCAAGTTTGTTGTAAAATTCTGAGACTATTTTTATGGAGGGGTCAAGAACCACCATTAGCCAAGGACAATCAAAGACTAGGATGGAAAAGAAACCCCACTGAATAGGAGAACATATTTTCCAATGATACTGCTGATAAGGGGTTAATATCAAAAATGTGTAAAGAACTTATACAACTCAATACCCCAAAACCAAACAATCCAATTTAAAAATGGGCAAAGTATCTGAAGAGACACTTCTCCAAAGAGGACATTCAGATGGGCCAGTAGACATGTGAAAAGATGCTTAATGTTACTAATCATCAGAGAAATGAAAATTAAACCCACAGTGAGATATCATTTCACACCTGTTGGAATGGCTATCATCAATAAATAAAATTAAAAACAAGTTTTGAAAAGGATTTGGGCCCTGGCTGGTTTGGCTCAATGGATAGAACATCGGCCTGCGGACTGAAGGGTCCCAGGTTTGATTCCAGTCAAGGGCACATGTTCAGGTTGTGGGTTCGATCCCCTGTAGGAGGTGTGCAGGAGGCAGCCAATCAATGATTCTCTCTCATCATTGGTGTTTCTATCTCTCTCTCCCTCTCTCTTTCTCTCTGAAATCAATAAAAAAAAAAAAAAAGATGACTTCTTAAAAAAAAAGCAGACTTGGAAAAAAGGGAACCCTTGTACACTGTTGGTGGGAATGCAGATTGGTGCAGCCACTGTGGAAAACAGTATGGAATTACCTCAAAAGATTAAAAGTGGAACTGCCTTGTGACCCAGCAATTCCACTTTTGGGAATATAGCTAAAGAAAACCAAACACTAATTCAAAAGAATATATGCAGACATATGTTCATTGCAGCATTATTTACAATAGCCAAGATTTGAAAGCAGCCCAAGTGCCCATCAGTAGACGAGTAGATAAAAATAAAATAAACTGTGGTATATCTACACAATGAAATACTACTCAGTTGTAAAAAGGAAGGAAATCTGACCTTTTGAGACAGCATGGAGGGACCTGGTGAGTATTATGCTAAGTGAAGTAAGCCAGTCAGAGAAAGACAAATACCATATTCATGTGAATCTGATGAACAAACTAAGCTAACAAACAAAATAAGAACAGACTCACAGATACAGAGAACAGGCTGATAACTGTCAGAGGGGAGGGGAGAGGGGGCTGGATAAAGAAGGTGAAGGGACTGAGTACAAATTGGTAGTTACAGGAGAGTCGCAGAGATGCAGGTTGCAGCACAGGGAATGTAGTCAGCAATGGCTGGATTGTAAAGGCTACATATGGGGTCAGGTGGGTGCTTCAAGGGTGGGGAGGACCACTCAGTGGAGTACATGATTGCCTAACCACTATGCTGTGCATCTGCAACTAATGCAGAATGGAATTGAATGTAGACTATAATTGAAATTTTTTTAAAAAAGAATTATATGTCTGGGTAAGAGATACACTCAATTTTTGTGCCCTGCTTTACTCAGTCAACATCTCTCCATGCTAGTACTTTCTCTTCCATAACATCTTGTGGCGTGGCTGAGATATAATTCAGTCACACACAGGACATTAGAGAAAGACAAAGGCAAAATAAAACACCCTGTCATACTACTTGTCACACCCTCTCTCCGGGCTAGCCCTCTGATGGTGTGCAGCTAGCATCTTCCAAGACTAGATAGGCCAGGGGGGCACACACACCCTGAGACATGCCCGCCACTCAGCCCGAGCCCATCCTCGGGCCAGCTCCTGACCGGTGCAGGCAGCTTTGGCCAGTGTTAGAGCCGTGGCCTGGGAACCCACCAAGAGGAGGAGCCTGCGAGATGCAATGAAATCATGTTCTAAACTTCGGAGGGTTTTTAAGAAGCAGCCAGGCGGGGTGGTGGCTGCGAGATGGGCTGGTCAGGAAATGCCAGTTTAAAGTTAGCTCTGACCTATTAATCAGCAGCGGGGACAATGATGCAGGAGGGGCGGGAAGGCCGGACATGTGCTCGCGCCAGATTTATGGGCCCAGAACAAATTTCCCTTTTCCTCTGGCAAAACGAGGACATTGTTTTAAAAGCCAAAAAGAACAAATATTGTAAAGACTGAGGTCATTTCCAGAGATGCAACGGGTCCTGATGGGGACCCACACATGCTAGGTGAGGAGGACTAGACAGAAGAGCCCAGAGCGGCGTGGTGGGGTGCACGCCATGCAGCAGGGACACTGGGGAGGAGGTGAGCCCTGCCTGGGCCACTCTGCAGGCATCTGGCAATTGGCAAGCCCACCTGAAGCCCCTCAAGATAAACCCAGAGGCTCTGGGAGGCCTTCCATTCAGGCTGCAAACAATGCTCTGTGAGCCCTTCTAGGAAGGTCTTCCCAAGGGTGGGCTGCCCAGTGCGCTGTTCATCTCAGCTTCCCTCATGTCCAGCAGTCTCTCATCTCAGTCCCTGCCTCACTTCCTTCGGCTAGAGGAGAAGCGGGACACGAGAAGAGTAGCAAGGGAAGAGGAGAGCATGCCATTGGAGAGAGGACAGGGTCTGGGGATCGAGCAGCTGGCTTTGCAGCCTCTCCTTCTCCTTGGCCACCACCATCAGTCAGCTGCTGGCTGCCTCTTCCCCAGAGCCTGCTCTCCTCCCATCTGACCTCCACCCAGCCACCGGGATGCACTTTCTAAACTATGTAACTGACCATCTCATTCCTGGCTAGAAAGCACCGGGTGGTTCTTCCTTTTCTTCAGAAAAGAGGTTGAGAAACCTCTGCCTGGTAGAATCCTGCACATTATGGGCCCACCTTCCTTTCTGGTTCATCTCCCATCTCTCTTCCATCCCCACATGTCCATTAGCCTTATAGAATTCTTTTCTGTTCCCCACACATGACAAGTCCCTCCTGGAAAAATTCTATGCATACTTTGGCCTAAGCTTCAGGGCTACCACCTCCATGAAGGTAATCTCCCTTATGTGGAGACCATACACCATGTGCTGGCTGGATTAATCACTTCTTTGTTAGGGGTCCCGTGTTGTGTCCATACTGCCAATAATACTAATAAAATAGCATAGCACTTATTATAACAACTACACTACTTAATGCAGGTCACTTGAAAGCATAAACTTGATTGAATGAATGGATGAATGAATGAATGATGACCTACTAGATAGGAGTACCCTCAGGGTATATGGGGGCTCATGCAAATATTTTTGTGAGTCCTCTACATATATAAACAATCTAAGTCACCAAAAGCAGTGTTTCAGCACCTTCTGACAGCTCAATTTCATGTGATCGATCCTGCAAAATAAATACTCTCCAGCCAGCAGAAAAGATCCTTTCACAAGGCAGCCCTCCTGGAATTGGGTTTGATCATCGGTCCCTTGGACAACCTTTTAGGTGCCAGGCCTGGGGCTCCTCTGGGGCATCTGGTTGACTCCATGCACTATGTATGGGATGAAAGAGCACACCACAGGGGAGACATGGAGTCCAAAGCCAAAGTGGGTCCAAGTTGGGCCCAGAGTACCCTGTCTGGATGACATTGCTGGCTCTGGTGAGTCCTGACCCCTGGAGGGGCTTAGAAAATGTTGGGGATAGCATTCCAAAGTTCAGCGGCCCCTGAGGCCCAGAACCCAGGCAGACTCCCCACTTGCCCATGTAGCACTGCTCCTAGATAACCATGTAACTATACACTTTGTCATTCAGTAAACATTGACTGCGTACCTACTATGCACCGGGCACTTCGTCAGAAACTGAAGTTCTATATCCATTCGTAATTATGAGTTAGCAAGTTATGCCTGCCAAGGAGCGAACTTAATCATAACACAGCGAGACCTGTAGAGCGTGGGAGCAGAGGTATCATTCCGCCGATCAGGAAACTGAGCCGCAGAGGGGCTGTCATATATTCCATGAAGGTCCAACCACGTGCTCTACTCCTGGGTGTGGTTACGGTGCAGCAGGAGTTCCTGAAAGAAAGCAAAGGGCAATCCGGTGATCTCACTTCCCAAAATAAACCAAAACGTGAGGGGGGAGAGAGAGAGAGAGAGAGAGAGAGAGAGAGAGAGAGAGATAAAGAGACTGAGACTGACTTAGAGCCTATTCTGAGGGTCAACAGATGATGGAAACAATGATGAAAATACATGTAAATGGCTCCATACTGTGTCTTCAGAAATTGCCATTGTTAAGCTGGCTGAGAAAGCCTCTCCCAGCAGAGCAGTGGGAGTGCTGTGACCTGAGGGCCAGGAGAGGGCCCCAGCTTCTCCTCCCCTCCCTGGGCCTCGCTTTCCTCATCTGTACACCAGGGAGCAGGACCCTCCTATGCTCTTGCAAGATTCAAGCAAGAGGAGAGGTCAGAACAACCTGTGTGCAGGTGGAGCACCACCCCTGAGTTGCTCATTACTAATAGAGGCAGAAGGGTTATTCTGTGGCTTTCTCACCGCACCAAACAAAAATCCACAAAAGGAGGGGATTTCTACAACATAGGGGCTCTATGTAAAGTGAGACAATCAGGGCAGAAACAGTCCTCTCCTGAGACTAACCCTCTGTGCTGTCTTCTCAGGTTTGTACCTGTGCTCACTGTACACACACACATGCACACGTGCACACTCACACACTCCATAGCCTGATCCTTGAACATCCCTTCTTCCAAGTCTCGGCTCTCCACCTAGGGAAATTTTGACCCCCAGGGAACATTTGCCAAGGTCACACCTTACATGGGGAGGGGGTGACCTGTCTTGGCACCTCATGGGTAGAGGCTAGGATGTCACTAAACATCCTCCAGTCCTCAGGACAGCCCCACAACAGAGAATTATCCGGCCAAAAATGTCAATTGTGCCGAGGTTAAGAAACTCCACTCTAGCCTTTGTTTCTATCATTCCTTCCATTATAAGTTGCTTCCCTCTTCTCTGTTTACTTGAATACCACTCCTCCAGAGAGAGGAAAGATCTCATCTTTCTCTGGAGGTTTTAAACCAAGATAACTTTTTTTTTGGTAATTTGACCAGAACTCATAGAATTGTAAACACCCAGACCCTTGGAACAAAGTCCTATGCACAGGGATGTTTACTGCAGCCGTGTTTGTGATAAGGGAAGTCTAAACACAACCTAACTGTTCTCTTCAGGAGGGAGCAGAGCTTTAAATTATAAAGCTTTGAAACAAAGCCATTATCTGTAGCCCTTACGTGCAACAATGTCATTTCCAAAGGGGCTGACAGGGGAAGGGCACTGAGATACCTAGTTAAGTAAAATAAGTAGGATAGTAATGTTCAGGACAGCCTTGTTCATAGGTCCTATTCGGTAAATAAGTAAAAGGAGTATTTGTAAACATATGGATGTATATCTATAAAAGTTGGTGTAAGAAAGTGTTAACATTGGTTGCCTTTGGGGAAGAAGATTTGATCAGGGCCATTAGAAGATGACTTGTCACTCTACCATCCATCAGACTGGATATTTGTAACCATATGCAAACATTTCTTTTTATTTAGAAAAAAATAGTTCATTAAAAAATTGTAAGTGGTGAATCTTGGCCAAGGACACACATGAATTCATTGCACTATTCTTGCTACTTTTGGTTTAAAATTTTTTCAAAATAAAAACTTCATAGAAGGCTTCTAGAAAAAAAAAAACAAATGGAATATCTTCCTCACCTTGGAGTAGCTGAAAACTTCTTAAATAGTTCACAAAGAACAAAGCTTAAAAGAAATGTTGGCATACTATTTTTCATTAAAATTGAGAACTTATTTTATCAGACGAGACCATGAAGAGTAAAAGGACAAGTCTCAGATGAGGAAAGAGATTTACAGTAGATCTACCCAACGAGGGACTTGTATCCATAACATTGACTACCCAACTGTAGTCAATAATACTGTAACAACTATGCACGGTGCCAGGTGGGCATTAGACATCAAGGGGATCACTTTATAAATTATATAAATGTCTAGCTAGTATGATGTTCCCCTGAAACAAATGTAATACTGAATGCCAACTGTAACTGGGGGGAAATGTTTTTAAGTAAACAAATTTTTAAAAAATAAAGAACTCCCCCAAATTAATAAAGATAATCAACATTTTTTTAAATGAGCAAATGATTTGAACAGGCATGTCACACACAAAAAAGATATTCAAATGGCTAATACCTGCATGAAAAGAGGTCAGCCTGATTAGCCATTAGGAAAATGTAAAATCAAACCACAATGAAATAGCACCTCTCCACCACCAGGATTGCTAAAATTAAAAACACTGACATCAGCTAAGGATATGAGTAACTGGATTTCTCATACATCACTGATATGAGCATAAGGTGGTACTACCGTTCTGAAAGTTCGTTGGCAGCATCTATGAAAGCTAAACATTCCAGCCTTACCTCTGCAAATCCTCCCCCACCTACACAGATTTTTCTTTTCCTAATCTTGGATCTATACCATGTTTTCTACCCTTTAAATTCTGCCCAAAGTTCTCAGACTTTCTTTGGTTCCATCTAACTAAAATTTGCTGAGCACCTACTCAGTGCGGCTGTTGGGAATCTTATCATTGGGAATAAGGAAATGACCTATTTTTAGAACCTATTTTATACCCTTGTAGGAGCTCACAGACTAGATGTGGTGAGCTGAGCAGCAGACACAGTAGAAGACAGATACCACTTTTGACTAAGCTTCTCTTCCAACTTAATTCCAACTTTAGATTCTTGTGTCATATTTCTTTCATATTATCAGTACCTGAATTCACAATGACCCCAAGCAGGAACTGAGAGAGAAAGCAAGAGCCTGCTGAAGTGATCCAGTTGACATGTATTCACAGACAGTAAGGAAGATTTGGACTAGGTTAAAAAAAAATAGATTTTTGTCATTGACATCTTCAATATGAAGGCTTTAAGATATTCAAAACCTAGCCCCACGGAGGCCAATTTTATATCCATTAGCTCATCCCATTCTCAAAATAATCCTGTGGAGCAGGTATTATTATCACCATTTGGCAAATGAGAAAATTGAGGTTGAGATAGATTATGTTATTTGCCAAGGTCATGTAGCCACGAGCTGGCAGGGCTGAAAGCCAAACACCTGCTCCCTTGATTTAAATTCTGGTTCTTTCCTCTACATCACATCAGAAGCATCCCTGTACAACTCCAGAGATGTGGAGATCTAAAATTCTCCCCGGCTTTTCCTTTCCCTGAAACATTTATTCAGCCGCCATCTCTCCTCTCATCCTGCCTCCTCATGGCCAACTCCTCCTCCTTCTTTAAATCTCTAATTTTAGTCTTTCCAGAAGGCCTTTCCTGATTCTCCAGACCAGCTTTGATGCCAAAGCCATGAGCAACCAAAGCACCCTGTACTTCAGCCATCTCACTACCCTATGTTGTCTTAATAGTTTCAAGTTGCTAAATTCCCAGTGCCTTGCACATGATAGTTCATGATATATTGTTGAATGAATGAATGAATGAAGTGAATGGATGGTGAGAGCATTCTTTAAGTCTACGTTGAACCCTAACTATTCCCCACCAATCCTGTCTAACAAAAAACAATAACTGAAGAGCAAAAAAAGAAGACCAACATGGTCAAACAGATCAAGAAGTGCAGATCCTCATAACTGTTCTGAGACTTATCTGGTGGGATAACCCCTCCCCTCTCTGTAACTCAGTTTTGCCAATTGTATAATAGCGGCATCGTAGCAGATTGCTTCTCTAACTCTGCCTTGCACCACTTGGCTCTGGTGCTCTCCAGGCCCATGCTTGACCTGAGCAAGGAAGTCAGCTCTGCCTCAACCCATCTTCATTCCCCGCTGTGGGAGACCAGCTACTATGAGCTTCATATGGTTTCATGGAAATGTCTGTGGCTGTGAGGTGATGCATGGTGATGAAAGTAAAACTCGTGAAGGACCACCACATGGCCCCTACGTCCTTCTGGTATGCTTTCTAATAATAATCAGTAGGTCAAACTATGTTAACTCAGTGCTGCCAACCCAGCCACACCAACTTTTGTCCAGTTGCTCTTGGAAAGCCCACGGTTTTAGATGGCATTACAGTTTTGAGAAAAGTTCCCTGGGCAAACCAGGTCGAATTAAATTATTGTCACCCCATTAAAAAATCTGCCTTGTAAATAATTAAGCCATCTGGCCTCACCCTGCACAGCATCGCCGTCAGGTGGTCATGCAATTCATGCTTGATAGTCCCTAATTACAGGACATCTCACTACCTACGAGGCAGCGCATTCCACATTGACAGTTCTAATTGGAAGAAAGTTGTTTATTATGCTTAGATGAAGTCTGCCATGCTGCAAGTTTTCTCCCATTGGACTGGTTCTGTCTTTTTCATAAACTGAGTCAGTGTCTAATCCTCTTCCATATGACAATCATTAAAGATACTGAAGGACGGGAAAAATGAATAGAATTGGCTACATAAAAATCGAAAACTATAGTAAAGAAAATGATCAACCAAAACAAACAAACAAACCACCATAAAGAAGATTAATTGGCATACTGGAGGGGGGAAATGTGTGTGTGTGATATGTATAAGAGACATACTGTTATTACACCTACTAAGAACTCATAAAAATCTATTCAAAAGCAAAATGGGCAAAGGATACTGACTGGCAATTTATATATTAAGAAATGCAATGGTGGCCAGCTGGTGTGGCTCAGTGGTTGAACGTCAACCTATGAACCAGGAAGTCGTGGTTCAATTCCCAGGTTGCAGGCTTGATCCCAGTGTGGGGTGTGAAGGAGGCAGCTGATCAATGATTCTCTCTTATCAATGATGTTTTTATCTCTCTCTCTCCCTTTCTCTTTCTCTCTGAAATCAATAAAAATATGTGTTTAAAAAAACAAGTGCAATGGCACTAAACGTATTAAAAAATTCAAATGAGCCAAAGTAACCTAAGAAACATAAAACCAAGATCATTGTAAAGTGTAGGTTCAATCTTTCTGGAGGACAGCATAATAATTTCTAATTTTTAATTGTGCAAACAGTCTGATCCAGAAGTTTTACTTCTAGGATTTACCCTAAGAAGATAATTAACAAAATAACAGCAGAAATGTTTTGCAACTAAATTTCTACCAATAAGAAATTGATTCTATAAATCATGGTAAAACCAGAAAATG
>NW_006296226.1:1065232-1074038 GCF_000327345.1 Myotis davidii | reverse complement strand
GGAATCAAACCTGGGACCCTTCAGTCCACCTGCCAATGCTCTATCCACTGAGCCAAACTGGCTAGGGCTAAAATGAAATTCTAAGCAGCCATTAAAGATGATAATCTAGTTGACACAGAAGTACGTTCATTTCATAATGCTGAGTAAGAAAAAGATTAGTATTCACCTTTCATGTAATATTGTATGCATATTTTGTGTGCATGAGTTTGCAAAATGCTCTCTAGAAGCATGTTCATTAAGATATCAATGGCAGCAGTGCCCTCAGCGGTCCTGGATCTGTCTCCTGCTTCAACAGTGTTTGGATGGAACAGACCCAGGGACGCCCTTTCTTCCAGCCTCTGGCCACTCTTTCGCGTTTTATCCAGTCACCACCTTCTCAACCACCTCCAAGACCAGCCAACACACCGGGGTTTTTTCTAACTTCACCCCTTATTGCCGAACAGCCACGAGCTCCCAAATTCGTCAGAATTATTCCACCAAGGTGGAGGCTGCAGTCAACCTCCTGGCCAGCCCGCCTCTGTGGGCCTCGCACACCTACCTCTCTCGGGGCTGCTATTTCTACCATGAGAGTGTCTCTTAAAGATGCAAAACCAGCGCAGTGGCCGCATCCTCTTCCAGGACGTGCTGAAGCCCCAGATGATTGGGCAAAACTCAAGGCCATGGAAGCCGCCCTGGCCTTGGAGAGGAGCCTGAGCCAGGCCCTTCGGAGCTGCCGGCCCTGGTTCTACCCCCATCCCTGTGACTTCCCGGAGAACCACTTCCGGGTGAGGAGGTAAAACTCATTAAGAAGATGGACGACACCTGGCACCTCCGCAGGCTGCCGGCCCCCAGGCTGGGCTGGGCGAGTATCTCTTCCAAGGCTCATCCTCCAGCATGACGAGGAGCCTCTGGAACCCGAGGCCTTTGAGGGGCCCCTCTGCACCCCCTGGTGTCTGGCTGTGACCTGAGCCTCTCCCCAAACTGCTAGCCATTCTTTAACCACCATGAAGCCCTCTCCCATGCATGGCACCAAATGACACAATAAAGCTTTTTGCAGAAAAGAAAAGAAAAAAAAAAGATTATATATATCATTCTCTTGGCTAATACAAGTCAAAATAATACCTTCCTTCATTACCCCTTTTGGTTGTGTTCACTTTTGTATTGAGTGTTAGGGTTTTATAATTTAAAAATAATACTGATATTTTTATTTTGAAAACCAAAACATGAAAAAGATTTTTAAATCCCTCTTAACTCCATTTTTTTCTAAGCTAAGCCTTCCTGACTCTTTTAATATTTCTTCAAATGAATGAACTAGAGTCCCTCCTTCTGACCTCAGAAGCCCCCAGATCACCTACATCTCCCTTAAAGCGGCCAGAATGGAACCCAGAGTAGAACCTGAAACTCACCTCCAGACACCATGAAGCGAACGAAGAGCTGGGCTTTGATGGCACCACGCCTCCCTGCTGATCTGCACGGCGCTCCCTGGTCTTTTTCACACGCGGCTGGTCGTTAAGCCACCAGATCCCCACCATGTGGTGAGGCTGTTGCTTACTTGGGCCCAGATTAACATCTATCTCTATCTGACATTTCATTAGCCGAGGCTGCCTCATGTTTTCTGACTGTGGAGAGCTTTACAGAGGCTGAGTCATCCAATCAGCCTCTTCGCTGTCCCCCTCCCACCGAGAACTCTGAAATGACAGGGTCCTTTTCTCCCAAGGTTATCCCAGTTCCTCCTCGTACGACAGACGTGGATGGATTCCTCTACTTGCTTCCTCTATGCTCCAGTGCTTGAAATGACCTACTTTGCAAGTAAAAATCATATATTTTTTCTAATCATTATTGGTGGGGAGGTAAGTTGTTACAGAGTTTCTGGATGGCAACTGGAGGATGTCTATGTAAATATTAAATGTGGATAACCTTTGATGCCAAGATTGCACTCCTATTATTATCTCTTTATGTGCTGTCTTATGTAATTTGACTTTAAGGATGACTTCCTAGAAGTGTCTTATTATGTGCATAGGTTCATCATTGATCACAGCAGTTTTTAAGATAGTAAATATTGGAAGCAAACTAAATATTAAAGCAATGCGGGATCGGGTAATCAATATATGATAGTCTTTGTACAACTAAATACAATATAGATATTGAAAATGATGCTGTAGTACATAATTAGTATCACATATCAGCAACATACTAAGTGTAAAAAGTATGATTAGCTAGTTCAATTTCTTTTAAAGGAAAAACATATAGGAAGAGAGAAATGTTTGGAAGGACATGTTTTAAAGTTGCAAAAGTTTATCTCTGAATGGTGAACAAACAGGTGACTTTCACTTTGATATGCTTTTCCTTAGTGTCTACATTTTTTTATAATGAGCATATGTCATTTTTAATAAGAAAAAAATTAATAATATTCATTTGGTGATTCTTAATATGTGCTTCTCTACTTCTATTTGAATGAAGGTTTAGAGTTGAAGTCCCATTTACTATTATATCCTATATTAATTTTTTTTTTTGTAAAAGGTCAGATAGTAAATACCTTAGGCTTTGTGAGCCAGACGGTCTTTATCGCAACTACTTAACTCTGCTGTTATAGAGCAAAGCCAGCTATGTAAACAAATGAGTTTAACTGTGTTCCATTAAAACTTTATTTGCAAAAAAAAAAAAAAAATGTATTGGGCTAGGTTTGGCTCATGGGCAGTAGCTTATTGCCAACCCCTGTTCTTCAACTACATCAAGAGTGCATTTTCCTTTTCCCACTTGGTGTTTGCAATCTCTTGTGCATACCATGTATCAGTTAGTTTTTGCTGCATAACAAATCACCCCAAAACTTAGCAGCTCTAAACAACAACCCTCTATTCACTTAGGACTCTAAGAATAAAAACTCTGGGCTGGAACATCTCAGCTCTGCTCCATCTAGGATCAACTGGGCCCGCTCATTTGTTGGAGGTCTGCTGGCCAACACAATCTAACACATGTCCGGCTGGCTAGCAGCAGGGGTGAAGGAAGGAACTGGACTGCATGTCTCTCATCATCCGGCAGGCTGCCTACGTTTATCCATATGGGGGTGGGCTCCGTGTAACCAGGCGCAGTAGGAGAGGGCTCTCCTTAACCGGAAGCATTTTTCGAGCCTCTGCCTCCATGACATTTGCTAGTATCTCACTGACTAAACAAGGAACGTATGCAAGTCCATATTCCATGGCTGGAGGTCCCACGTCCTGAGGAGAAGAATTGCAGGCACATGCATAGGGATATGCATACAGGTTGGAGAATAATTTGTGGCCTTTTTTTTTTTTCCCAATCTGACCAAATCCCTCAACAATGTCTCCTCTGGTCCTTTCTTCTTCCAGAGCTCTTCCAGGCACCTCCCACTGAGGTGCTATCCTACAGAGGCCCCTTCCACTTCTCCCGGAGCAAGACTATTGCTGTATCTTTTGGCCAACAACCACAATCTCAATGCGTCTTTTCCAGATACGGGTCCATAACTCTCCTCCTCACCTGCAGTCGATTCTTACTCATCCTGGAAATGTGAGCTGAGCCGCTATTTATAAAGCTGCTCAAAATACTTCTCCGCGCTCTGATTTCCCTCTTTAAAACTTATATTTAAATCATTAGCCGGCATCACTTCCCATTCGCTGCATTCTTCCTGCTTTCCATGTGTTCATATTCAGGCCTTTGAAAAATGAAGATTATAAAACTGGGACAGTTCCCATGGTGACACATTGGTCTCTTTGATCCTCTTTACTCTCACATGGCGAGGGAGCCACCCAGACAGCTGAAGCTCATTATAACCCTTTCTGTGAGGAGATCATGCCTTCCTCATTCACCCTCCTTCCCCCAGCAGCATATACACGCTGCTGGCAACCTTTGAAAGGAAAGACTTTTAAATCTTGCTCAACAGCCAACGCTGAGGGAGATACTGAGTGACAGTGGAGATGTGGAGGGAAGCGCATTAACTATGGAGTCGGAAGGTCTCCCTGGGTTCAGAGCCACCCTCCACCACTATTTGGTGTGGCCTGGGACCAGCGATTTTTATTTTTCTTGTGTGAAAGCACCCAGCATGATATAGAGGATAGGCAGAGTGCTCAGTAAATGTTTAAATGTTTGTGCATTCATGTTTGCCTGCGGCCGTGTGCAAAGCACTATGGGAAGGGGCCACAAAGGGCTGGGTGATCAGTGAGACCCACGTGCCAACAGGGAGCTCATGGTGTGGCTGCGAGTTAAAGCTCACAGCCCAGAGCTTCTATTTTTCATTCTCAGTAAAAGGACGATGTGGGAGGAAGCCCTTTCAAACACTGGTCACTCTTTGAGCTGAAGAAGAAGAAAATGAGCAATAATGACAATGACCTTCAGACTCATTTTGTCCTCCGGGTCATCCCCATCAGCCACCCCAAGTCCTGACTTGTTTCCTGTGGAAGAAACACTCCAGCACAAGCCCACCGTCAGGCGGCTCCCAGCATCCCCTCCTCGACAGGCGCTGCCTCAGAAAGGCTTGAGGAAGCTCAGTGCATCCAGGGCCAGAGAGATCTGGGCGGTGAGGCTGTGGAATCTCAAATGGCAAGAGCTTTACCAAGAGAACCTCTGACCAGGGAATAAGTGCAAAGCGCAAAGGCAGCTATGTTTTTACGAGAAATAAAGATGACTTCATTTTGGCTTATGTCACTTGGTTGTTTGTTTTCATTCTTTTAAAAATGACAAGAGAAAATTGAAAAATAAAGAGTCGGTTTAAATTAGAGATGTTTGCGAACCCAATCTGTTATTTGGGTGACCGTGAGCAAATTAAGTTAAACTCTCTGAACCTTAGGATATTCCTCTATAAAGCGAGGGTAATTATCCTTAATATCTCTGACAACATGTCAACATCTAGTAGAGAGCACTCCCAAAATAAGCAAATAAATGACACATATACTCTACACTATCTGGCCTTTGGTAGCCCCACAGTGGCCTTTGGGAGAGAGAGAGAATTTGTACCTAACCTGTGCCAGGAGCGTTCATGCAGTAACTCCCACCCTCAGCTCTACATGTCTCCAGTTCTACAGATCAGGAACCTGAGGCTCAGAGAAGTCAGGCAACCGGACCAAGGTCATGGAGCTACTAAGCAGCAGGTGCTCCTACTCCAACATTAATACTCCTTCTAAGCCACTGTCCAAATAGTGCGAACCATGGCCACAAACTAGAGCAGAGTGCGGCCCTGGTACCCCATCAGGAATGTTTCTCCTGCACAGACACAGGCTCTGGGTTAGAATTGGCCGGGAGCCCGGGGAGAGGGAGATGGGCCTGGCTGGTCGAAGTGTCTGGCAGGCCCCCTGGGGAGCCGTGTTCGGTCTGGCCTGCTGCACAGCCTGCACCAATGAGCAGGAAGAGGGTGTAGCTCTGGCTCTAATGAAGTTCGCAGATGCTGGAGACATGTTGTAAACACCAGTGGGTGTGGGTGACCGGGAGGGTGGAGGAGCCACAGTGAGGCTGTTCCAGCCGCTCAGAGCGGATAGAAATGTGGGCAAGAGGTAACGAGAGGAAACCCCATCCACTGGGGCTTGTTTGGGAAGAGAGAGCAGCCCAAACACTCCAAGCAAGAAGCCAGGGTCCATGGAGGCAAGAGTGGCCCCCACACTAGAGGGGGAACTCCAGGAAAGATGAGGCAGAAACCTAGGGCTCTGAACTGACAGCCTTCATCCACCAGCCAGGGTTTAGCCAGCACCTCCCGGTATACAACTCTGCAATGTGGCTCTGGGTCTCAGACGTGGTCCCTGTTCACCAAATAATGATAGTGTGATTAATATTAATTGATTCAAATCCTAGCTCCCTCCTTGCCAGTTGGGTGATTTAGCAAATCACTAACAACTTTAAACTTGATTTTTCTCATCTGCAGAATGGGTACAATAATTAGTACCTTCCACATAGAGCAGTTATGAGGATTAAATGATATAACGTCTGTGAAGAAAAAAAGAACACACGTGGCACAGTAGTTGGCCCACCTTCAGCCCTTAGTAAAGAGTGGCTGCTAATATTATTAATAAGCCTGTCTTACGTGTCCAGGCACCAGGCTTGGCATTGTCTGGGTGTTGGCAGGAAATAGATGACACCCTCACCTGGAACACTGAAGTTTTATTAAAGGAGCTATTTATTACTGTCTGGGTAGGATCAAGGGGAATAGCAATGGATTTTGAGACACAAGCAACTACAACATTAGCAACCTAATGTCTCTATCCCCCCCACCCCCAGCCTTTGTGGTTTAGCTAGAGCCCAAGTACAGTGGCCTCCACCAAGGAGCTGGAGCTTCAGTGTAAAGAGAGGACTATGGCCATTGCCCAGACTCAAGCAAAAGCATGGCGAGTGCTCAGAGGAGCCTGTCTTTCTTTTCCCACATGCGCCTCAATCTTCTGCCACTACTTCCCACTGGCTGCATTTCAGGGGATGGCAGAGCCAGACATGCTGTGCTGGTCAGCCCCCTGGGCCAAGAAATGCCAGTTGTGGGGCTGGGAAGCAAACAGAACAGCCCAGCTCCCAAACTCAATTATTAGTCTCATTAACCCTAAGAAAGCTGGAGTCACTATCTTCCTTTTTCAGATGAGGGAATTTGGCTCAGGGAGGTACAGCAATTTATACAGAAACCCAGCCAAAAGAAAAATGGTGGAGGCCCCACGAGAATCCGCATCCACTCACCGTGCCGCCTCAACAGACTCAAGTTATCAAGAGAATAGATTTGGAGGCCCTTGTTGTCCACAGGGTTTGGGTGGGAGGGTTTTCCCACATGAAACTGAAGGTGGCATAGAATTTTAAACTAGTCTGGGTTAAGGGATGGTCTGTAAAAATAAGCAGAATGAGAGGAAATAAAGCCTTGTGTGCCCACTTGGGTTAGAGCTCCTCATCCCTTCACCAGACGGATCCCTGAGCACTGTGAGTGCTCCTGGGGACTGGGAGAGAGCTGACTGCTAGTGGGCACAGCTTTTGCTTCTACAGCACTTTCACGTGCCACAACTATTCCAAGTGCTCTGTGTGTGTTTGCACATTTTCATAGTGCATTTAATTCACTTCATCATCATTAACTCAATCAAACACTTAAAAAAAAGGAATACTGCCCTTGAAAAATAAGCCTCTCATACACGATTTAGTAAAAGAAGAGGCTTGCTTACAGATGGCTTCAGCAATGTGACAGTTGCTAAGGCAGAGGGGCAACTCGTGGTTTAAGAGCAAAGAGAAGCCCAGCAGGTGTGGCTCAGTGGTTGAGGGTCAACCCATGAACCAGGAGGTCACCAGTTGGATTCCTGGTCAGGGCACATGCCCGGGTTGCAGGCTTGATCCCCAGTAGGGGACATGCAGGAGGCAGCCAATCAATGATTCTCTTTCATTATTGATGTCTCTCTCTCTCTCTCTCTCTCTCCCTCTCGCCCTCTCTCTCTTTCTCCTCCTCCTCCTCCTCTCTCTGAAATCAATAAAAAACATTTTTTAAAGAGCAAAGAGAAGAGTTAGTGACTCAGTGGTGAGCTGGAGGTGGCCCTTACTGGCTCCCAGAGCCAACTCTCTTAACTCTTCCATGACCACATTGCTAAGTTAAAGCAGCCATGGTGGGAGTAATTGATAATCACTATAAATGAAGGTTGTTATTTTATTTTGTTTTTTGTTTGTTTGTTTTTTGAGGGACTATTATTAAACATTTACCAGCACATCACTGCCTGGAGGGCTTCCCAGAGGAGGAAGTATTTGAGGCAAACTTATTTCTAAGGAGACAGAAAGGTGCCCGCCTCCTCTTCTTCCACTACCTTCCCACACCCCTTGCTCCAGCCTCATAGAGCTAATCAGGGCACAACCCACCTCAACTCCTGTGTGCTACTCTGCCCTCTGCCCTCTGCCCTCTGCCGGAAAGATCCCTTCCCTCTCATCTATCAGAGAAGCTCTTATGTCTGGTGCGTCTCTTTGCAGACACTGTATACGCAAACACCTGCCCAGAACCCAATGCCAGCTGAGCGACCTTGGGTGTCCTGACCATCTCAAAACCTTGTTTTCCTAGGTTGTAAAATGGGAGAAATATGAGCTGCCCTGTCTACTCCACAGAGTTGCCGTGGGAATGGAATAAGATGGTCCAAGGCCCACCCTGGAGAGGTGCGCACCAACAAAGGCATGCAATGAAACACTGGACGTCAGAGCTGGGAGCAAGCTCAGAAACCATCGAAACCAATCTTCTCAACTTACAAATGAGCTAGCGTATTCCTTGGCCAGATTACTGAGGGCAATGGAAAAACATGATCCCGTGAGTGTCCCAGAAGGAGACCTCTCCTGAGTACCCACCGTGGACTTGTGGGCACCACCAGGCCAGACCTCCCAGGAATGAGATTCTGGAATCAGTGCAGAAACAACAACTGCCCAGAACTCTCCAGGCAGTGGGCCAGGGAGAGGAGAGAGAACCAGGTGGGCCAGTGCTATACAGAGAGCTGGCAGGGTGGGGCCTTTGGAGAGCTACCTGGTGGGGCCTTTGGTATACTTTCCCACCCTCTTCTGCCCCCACCCCAGCAGAAGAGAGGAAGGAGGGGAGGCAAGGGGAAATGGGGCCACGCAAAACTGCAAGAGCCAGTCTATAAGAAGAGCTGGAACACAGGCTCTCTCAGACTGAGCCTGGGGCCAGCTCTGCTTGGATCAGATGAGGTGAGCCATGGAGGTAACACTGAGGTGAGGATCAGGCCAAGGACAGGTTAAGTCTTGGGGAACAGTTCACAGGGGAGAAGCTCGCAGAGCAGGTTGGCATTAGCAGGAGCCCAAGACAAGAGGCAGATTCGAAGGGGCTGGAGAGTCAGAGGGCACTGCTGAGGTCTAGAGAAAAGGTGTGCAGGGCAAG
>NW_006296226.1:1044925-1065178 GCF_000327345.1 Myotis davidii | reverse complement strand
GGACGTGTTGCAAACGATGTCTTCATTACAAAAATACTGCGTCAATCAGTCTCCATGCGAACAATACAGACATGACAGGCAGGACTCCCAAGGGGCTCATTTTGATGTGCATCCTTCCAAGCCTTTGTCTGTGAGTTTATATCCATGTATATTCATAGGGGAAATATGCAGCTCTGTGTGTTTGTGTGTGGTCGTGTATTAAAGGACTCAGCCAAACACACGCTATCCTGAATCTTACTATTTGCACCTAAGGTGGCTGCACACACCCACACAGCAGAAGCGCCACATTCATTGTAAACCTCCCCATACAATTCCATGGTCTGGGAGAGTGATGGGTTATCTAATCCACCCTCATTGATGGACACTGTAGACTGTTTCCAGATTTCCATTTTCAAGCAATACTCTAATGCAGCGGTTCTCAACCTGTGGGTCACGACCCTTGGGCGGTCAAACGACCCTTTCACAGGGGTCGCCTAAGACCATTCTGCCTATCAGATATTTACATGACGATTCATAACCGTAGCAACATTACAGTTATGAAGTAGCAACAAAAATAATTTCATGGTTGGGTCACAACATGAGGAACTGTATTTCAAGGGCCAGAAGGTTGAGAACCACTGCTCTAAAGAATGTCCCTTCACCAGCTTGTAACCAGGAAGTGAAGAAAATTATATTGCATATATTATATGAATATAAGAAACTTTTAAGAGGTGAGAATTGCCTAGGAAAAGTGAACACCTCAACCCCTGCCTGATGCACCCCCTGATTTCAAACCAGTCTAGACAAAGTTCTTGAACGAATATCATCTGGAACTGGGACTGCATGAGCCCAAGATGGGACCAAAATGCTTAATAAGTCACTTCCGTCTCCACTTGCAAGGACTCCGTCTATCTTGCGTCCCCTTAGTCATCATTTGGGTGAGCCCTACACATTTATGCTTGTTCTTTTTCTCATCTGTCCTCATAAATCAACCCCTGCCGTCTCCTAATCAAAGCCAGCTTTTCAAACGAAACCGTAGCCGGGTGTTTAACTAACTAAATATTGTTTTTCCCCCAGCACTGACAGCGAGGGGGTGGGATGCGGCCTTGATAATTGTCCCCCCTTCCTCAGCGACCCGAGGAAACCACGTGCTGCCCCAGCACTTACTGAGGGAGCCCCAGGTGGGTGGCAGCCGCGGGCTTGGGAGGAGCTGTGTGGGGAGGTTTTCCTTGGCTGTCTGGATTTTGCTCCTAAGTCCTGGGACTCCCAGGAAGACGGTTACCTTCCCTGGTGAGCAGATCACCGACCCTTCATTACAGAGAATAAAGGGTGACGCTGCCTCGAGGGGCACCCGGCCAGCCAACTGCCCATCGCCACCGCAGGCTCCTGCATGGAGGAGGCCTCTGCCTGTCCTCCCATTGGCCGCCTTAGATTTCTCCTATTTCCTGTCTCACATTTCAGGGTCCAAGCCTTTGCAACTAGAATGATGACATGATATGCTTTCGGAAAAATCTCATTTTCTAAAGGCATTTCCTATTGATTTCCTTCCTTATTGAGGTCCCTCCCAGCCTGGCTTGTGTTAAAAAGGAAAAAAAAAAAAGGGATGGGGGGAGAAATCTGTGTTTTTCCAAGCTCAGGCTGACTGGCAGATTGCTGTTCACATCCCTCTATGGATGGGCTGCTCAATCAGTGTGTCCAAAGCTATAGGCCTTGGTACCATTTCTGAAAATCCAGCCACCAAAACGCCCCTGAAATCCCTCGCCCCACCAGCTGTTTGGGATTTGCCGCAAGTTCGCTCCTCATAGGGAATTATTCTGTGGCTTGAAAGGTCTGCCTTGAAAATGAAAGGCCCACTTCCCATTTTCCCTGAGCTCAGGAAGCCTAGTTTCTCATCCTAGGAGACCTGCCTCTGCATCCCTTGTGCGCTCCCACTTCTCCTCGAAGGGGGTCTGAGTGCTGGCTTTGGAGTCCATGAGCCTGAACTCTATGTCGCTCCCTATTGGCTAGATGGCTTTGAAGAAGGCACTGAACCTCTCTAATCCAGTTTTCTCACTGGTTAAACGGGGTCAAGAGAACACGGTATGAGTTTCCTGGAGCCGCCATACAAAATGAGCACAAAGTTGGTGGCTTAAAACACAGAAATGTATTCACTGTTCTGGAAACCAGACATCCAAAATCACGGTGTCAGCCAGGTTGAAGTGAGAGCATGAATAGAAGGTGCCTAGTGGAGCATCAGACACAGGGTGCCAGAAAGTGTATGGATGTGCTTTCTTCCCTTCTCCTCTGCCTCCATGCCCACCTGCCCCTCTCCGTCCTGGGAACCCAGTTTTCTGAACTGACTGCTTCCAGCTGGGCCAAAACCAGTCATAATCATGTGAACAGCCTGCATGTTATCATGTTTCCACACAGCCCTTCTTATTAGTACATATTCAGACCCATCTGACTTATATCGACAGCCTGGTGAAGTAGGCATGGCAGGTACTTCATTTATCTCCATTTTAAAGATGGGTACATGGAGGCTCAGAGAGGTTCCATCACTTGCTGTTCCCACTCCTCAAATAACTGGCATATCAGACCTCCCTGAGATGTAATGTGTGAAGAGGGGGTGACCCTGATAGTGATGCTTGGCCATGGGTCATCTGGAGGTGTCGAGGACACAGGGAGATGGCTGCCTAAGATATGTCATTCCTGCCAAAGGTCAAAATATGCTTCTGCCTCTGTCGCTAGCCAGATGGTAAGTGCAGACAATGCAGCAACCCCTGCTCCTGTGTCAGGCGTCTGCTTACCTCCCCTCCCCAGTGATGTCTAAGTGAACTTCATAATTAAAGTTCTTGTTTCAGAGTCTTATCATGGTCAAAGGGGCCAAGTGGGAAATACAGTGGGGCCTTGACTTATGAGTTTAATTCGTTCAGAGACTGAGCTCGTTAAGGAGCTCGTTAATTCAAATTACTCTATCAACTCAATGCAAAAAATCCGCCGAGAGACAGCTGGTATCTCAAAAAACTCGTTAGTCGGGACACTCGTAAGTCAAGGCCCCACTGTAATCTTAAAACCATGCGTGCCTGACCTAATAAAGGTATCCCAATAACGTCTGCAGGATTAAGGGGAGGAGAAAGTTCTGCCTTGATTGCAGGTCCAACTCAGATGCTCGCTCACAAGCTGTTATATTAGGCTCATGCCAAGGCCTCTCTGTGCCTCAACCAGGCCACAGGCAGGCAAAGTAGGTTTGCGTAAAATGATGGCCCAGCCTTTTCATCTCAGCCAGCCTAGGAATCCTGGGACCTGGCATCTCTGTACCATCAGGCTTATCTGAAAAGGGGGATGCTCTGGAGGCTCCCAGCCCAGAGCTGAAGACAGGGGAGTAACCCTGGACCAGTACCAAACCAACTCAACTGCCATAGGGAACATTCTGGCAAGGTCCTTCTAGAGCTGGCTGCAGGCCTTAATCTCCAAAAAGAAGTGATTGCTATATCTCTGTGAGAGCGCGCACACATGAGTGTGTGTGAGTGTGTGTGTGTGTGTGTGTGTGAGTGTGTGTGTGTTTGATGGGCTTACAGAATCTTTGTATCCAAATGACCTGAGCTCGGCTCTCCCACTTCTGGGCTATAAAACCTTTGCTAGTCACTTCCTCTCCCTCAGTCTCAATCCCCCTCTCATGAGTGGGGGGAATAATGTTAGGACAACTCAGTGGTGTCACGGGAGAGGGAGTTTAGAGTTATTGGAATAACAGCATTCTCTCCCTAAATCAGGTCAGAGATGGAGAGCCCTGGAGATTCTGGGCTGGGGAGCATGTCTGAGGCCACAGAGCACCCATCATCCTTTCAGATAAGTTGTGATTTTCCTAGAGGCTGGGATGCTGGTTCATTCATCCTCTTATTCATTCAACAAACAGTTAATAAGTCCCTCTATGAGTCAGGGGCTGTGTGTACCCTTGGAACGCAGAGACAAACAAGACCTGGGCCCTGCCTGGAGAAGCCCACTGACCCATGGAAGAGACAGGCACATCCACAGATCATTGCTCCAAATCCAGTGAACACAAGAGAAAGTCTGAGTGGAGAACAGAGCACGGAGGAGGGAGGAGGCTGGCTCCGTGAGGAAAAGCCACAAAGCTTCAGAGAAGAGGAAGCCTTGCAACGGGGCCTGGAGGGGGAGATGCTCACAAGGCGGTGAAGAGGGAGAAGGGAATGCCCAGCAGAGGCAACTCTAACTGCGCGGGGGGGCCTTGAGGGGCGCGGGTGTCAGCTGAGCAGATAGGGAAGCGTTTGATGTGAGTGGGCTAGAGGGTAGGTTGGGCCAGGGGGTAAAAGGCCACACTGGCCTTGACAAGGAGTGGGGACAAGAGGAGCCAGACATCCAGCAGATCTGACTTTGTCCACAGCACAGCTCAGTGCAATCCGTGGGCCAGTGCCAGGAGCTCGTTAGGAATGCAGATCCTCAGGCCCCACCCCACACCTGCTGAATTGGGAGTTGCAGGGTGGCGCCCAGGAATCTGTGTTTTACCGACTCCTCCAGTGATTCTGTAGCAAGGTGGAGTCTGAGAGGCACCGGTGTGAAGCGTAATAACTAATGGCTGCCCAGCCAGTGTGGCTCAGTTGGTTGAGCGTCATGCCATGCACCAAGAGGTCGCTGGTTTGATTCCCATCAGGGAGGGCACCTGCCCAGGTTGCAAGCTCAATCCCCAGTAGGGGGCATGCAGGAAGTAGCTGATCAATGTTTCTCTCTCATCAATGTTTCTATCTCTCTCTCTCCCTCTCCCTTCTCTCTCTAAAATCAATAAAAACATTTTTTAATAACTAACGGCTGCTGTTCATGGCACCTACTTTTTGGCAGGCACTGGACCAAGTCCTTTACATGCCTTACCTGATGTAATCCTCCCAACAAGCCTGTGAGGTGGGTATGTCATTATCCCCACCTGATGGATGGGAAATTGAGGTTGTAAAGCTACTAAGTAGTAAATCTGGGATTTAAACTCAGACTGTTAGACTCCTGGCACCCAGAGAAAGGGTCAGCCTTAGGAGCCATGGCAGTTTTTACTCCAAGAGGTGGAGAACGGCATCAGAGGGGCCTGAGATTTTCTGGGGAGAACAGCAGGATGCCCTCGGTATGTATGAGGAGGGAGCAGGCATAGACAAGGATGAGCCCAAGCTACCTACATTGAAAGACTGAGGGAGTGGAGACCCCATTAAGGACATCAGAAAACTGGGAAGGGGTGATGAGATTTCCCCTGGGATGTGCAGAGCATAAGGGGAACATCAAAGATGGAAAGTTTCCATGAGAACTGGAAAACAGGGCTGGTATCTATGCCTTGGTGGGTGGCATAACCACAGGTATATTGGATCAGACCAAAAAGTACACTTGGCTCTAATTCCTACAGCTTGGGAGCTTCAAGCATTCGGGGCGCTAGATCACCACCAGATTGATGTGTGCGGGGGGCGGGGGGGGTTCAGGATGAGGGGTATTGTTCTCACCAGGGGCAGCGGTAAAGGGAACCCAAGCCTTTAGAACCAATTTAATGCTTCCAAGGGTGTACAGACTCGACCCTGATGGGACCTTTATCTGGGTCTCAGAAAAAGGGGGGGAGAGAAAACCTGTCTTCACAGTAGAAGGTGACAGAGCAATTAATAAGGCAGATTCTAAAGCTTATGAAATGCCCCAAAGCAAGGATCCAGGTGCTAAATGCATCTGCTCTAAAGATGAGAACACAGAAAACCCTCTTTTGGTTCCTATTTGGGTAAAGCTGGACATAAATCATTCTTTGAAAAGGTGCCCTGGGTGCCTCTGGTTGTAGGGGCTCCAGCCCTTCCCCACCATCGTCTCATTAATCCTGGAGCGGGCCCGACAGGCGGCACCTACGTGTCACTGAACAGATGAGACCTGGCCTCTGACTGAAAGATGCAGGCAGGTTCCAGGTGCCCACTGCCTGTGACTGCCCTGCCCTGTGGGTGGGGGAGAGTGGGAGGCCGGAGGGAGCGCGCGCGTGCGTGCGTGCGTGCGTGCGTGCGTGCGTGCGTGTGTGTGTGTGTGTGTGTGTGTGTGTGTGTGTGTGTTTAGTCTTCATTACCTCCTACCATGAAAGAAAATGAGGTGGCAGCAGCTGAAGTTACTGGCTGAGCAGCCAGGTGACATGGACTGGGAAATCTAGTCTCTGAAATGGCCAGGTTTGCGCAGGAATTTAATCCCATCTTCCTGGGACGCTCCTCCTTGAAAAACACCTATTTATTCCGCCCTTCCACGGTTAGCACATTACAAAGCGGGGAGCGGGGAGAGGACAAGACAAGAAGTTCAAGTCAAGCAGGAGACACACAGGTGTCATTTGCCCGCTTTAGGTTTATTTCGGGGGTTTAGTCTTTCAGAGTAAGAAAGAGACATAAAAGTGCCAGGTATCTTAGAAATGGAAAGGATTTGATGTGGTCTCTCCTTTTCCTTTTAATAAAGAAGGACGGGGGGCGGGGGGGGACTGAGAGGGGGAGAGAATGAAGAAGAGAAAGAAGAAAAAGGGAAAAATAGAGAAAGAAAAGTAAGAGAGAAGAGAGAGAAAGAGAGAGAGAGGAAAGAGAGCGCAATGGAGAGGAGCAAGAGGCCCAGAGGCGGTGGCAGCGGCTGGAGGCTGGAGGCGGCGAATCCCGGCTTCCTCCCCGGGAGAGCCGAGCACTTTCCGCGGCGGCCGCGGGCTCCGAGCTTTTAAGGGTTTCTAATCCTGGAAGGCAGTCTGACATCACCCCGTTTCTTGTCGGCTGATGTTTCGTACAAGCGCTCATTTCCTCAGTGTTTTCAGAGCCACCAATTACTGCAACAACCTCGTGTTTATGTTTTCTCTCTCCTGCCTGGCTGGCCCTCCGCCGGGAGCCGGAGCCTCTCTCTCCTGCGCACGGAGGGCGCCCGAGGGGGCTGGGAGGGGGGAGCGAGGAGGGAAGGGGAGGGGGGAGCCTGGCTCAGGCCTGGAAGAAAAAGGGAGGGGTCCCCCTTAATTTTTTTTCATTGACTTCAGCACCATGTGATCAGGAAGTCTGGCCTCCCTCCATTTCCCCTCCCGACTAAAGGGAAACATTGTGTAGCAGCCGCCAGGCCACTGGTGGGATGGCCTTGGCCGCCTGACGTAGGGAGATAAAAATAACCGGCATATTTAAGGCCGGAGCAGGAATCCCTGCGCTCACACTCACACGCGGCCTGGTCAGTTTTTTTCGCAGAGCCCTGAAAGGCCCCGCAAGGCTGGTCTCTGGCCGCCTGGCTCCAGGGCACTGGGCCCGGCCTGGGTGCTCTGTCCTGCCTCCCTGGAGATGAAAAGGGAGGATGCGGTGGCGGGGGGAGGGTGGGAGGTGGGGAGACACACACCTAGCTGCCTGCTCCAGGCATTCGCCACTGTGCACACACACACTCAAACCAAGCCCCGCTTCTGCATCCTCTACAACCCCACCCCCCACCCTGTTGCAACTGCACATTGCAAAGATTTACAAACATGTGGGAACAAACAAAAACAAGCTCGCTAACGATGGGGGAAATTCTCGCAAAGAGCTGGCAATTTTTCAGGGGAGAATAGACTTCCCAGTGGTGTGCTATCTAGCCACCTACCTAATGCCCCTGCAGTTTCCTCAGAGTGTCTCGGGGCTGCCACCACCTCTCACCTATCTGGAGACCCCGAAAATAGGAAAAGAGGAAGTATCCCTGTCCCCTAGTGAGTCCACATCCCCACTACCAGGAGCAAAAGCCATGGTGAACAGTATGTGGCCCTGTAAGCACTGACCGGTTTCTATGGGGACAAGGGGGACCCTCCCTTTTTCTTCTCTCATTTAATTCATTTTACACCAAGGGAAACTGAGGCTCGGGGAGGTGAAATGATGGCCTCAGGCCACACACGGGCAATGCTCCCCCACCACGTCAGTAGCCCCCTTCGACTGCTCTTACATGGCCACGTTGATTTATCGTTCTGGAAACCACCTTCTTGGGTTCCTCCTACTCCCTTAATAAAAGTAATACCATGGTGAGCTTCCCACTGACCTGTGAAATCACAGTTTTGCCCTTGCTCTGGGCCACAAAGAAATTTTTACTTCCAATTAATAATGGGAAACCTCCCAGCCTTCTGATGTTTAAAGGAACAAGATATTTCCAAGTTTTTGGCAGAGTTTTTCACCTAAAAGCCAGATGTGCTGATGAAAAATGAACAGGCGCTCACCCCTGATATTTTTGGTGTGACAGAGATAACAAATAGCTCTTTCACTGGGTGGAAGAGGCTAAGAACCGTCATTGAGAGAGATTTGGGGATTTCACCACCTGTAGGATGGAGACCCCAGGGTCTGGCCTGGTCATCGCCAAGTCCCCAGCACAGTGCCTGACCTTTAAAGTCCTCCGCCCATACTCTCCAGGGCTGAATGAAGAGTGGGTTAAGGGTTGTGGGAACGTGAGGGGCAGCACTAAGACACATTGGGATGATGGGTGCCGGCCATGCCTTCAGTGATTGTAGAGCATGAGTGTGCACTTAGTCCTTATAGCAGCTCTAGGACATAAGTGTTGTGATTGGCCCTGTTTTGTATAGAGGGACCCTGTAACTCAGAGGGTAACTTGCCTGAAGTAACCTAGCTTAGGGAGTACTAGTGCTAGAATTTGAACCCAGGTAGTCTTACTCCAAAAGGCAAGCCCTTAACCCTTAGGCTAACCCCAAAGAAGTGCCCCTGAGACATCAGAGAGAGGGACCCAGCATTTACTAAGCACCCGCTCTGACTCAAGTTCCATGCTTGCTGCTGGAGAGGTAGACCAGGCCCCACAGGCTCCAGGCCCTGAGACAGGTGAACCAGGAACAGGACTGGGACAGAGGCTCTTTCATCTCTGTATTCCCAACATCGACTCTCACAGATGCCTGTTGAATTGTCCCTCCTGAGCGATGCCTTCTTTGGCCACTGCCAGTCAAGCATATTCAGCTCTGCTCCCAGTGTAGACACTGCAGGTGACTGCCTTACAGCGCCTGTCGCACTGTATCAGAGCTCCTTGCTTTCCTGCCCATTCTCCCACTGGTCTGGGAGCACCCTGAGGGCTGAATCAAAGTGTGATCCAGCCTTGTTTCCCACTAAGGGCTTGGGGGCATGGTAGCAGACCTCCACCAGCCTCCTCGAGGATACAGACCTCCTATCACCACCACACCTGACTTTCTCTGTCTCACCATTCCATTCTGTTGCCCCATAGCATTTGTCACAATTTGTAATTTACATCGTTTCCTTCCCTTCCGCACCCCCCAAACCCATAAACCACATCTATTTCCCCCTCATAGTATTTCCAGCATCTATTAAAGTGCCACACACGTTGCAGGCACTCAGTAAACACTTGTAAAATAAAGGAGTGAATGAGTGAGTGAGTGAATGAATGAATGCATTGATACTCCTCGGAACAATTCTTTTACCTTTCCACTTGCAATAACTTTATCCCAAAATCAGTCATAACTGAGCAAAGCCACTTGAAATAATGTCACTACCCAAATTGTATTCATAAAGTAAGTGCTTTCTGTTTGGTAGCCACTTCAAATCCCAGTCTCATCCATATTGATGATAAGAAAGACTTAAAAGGGGGGTTATTGAATGAGGCCCTTCTTCTCATACAATGTGGACTCCAGTGACCACTATAGTTGGAGCTACACACAGACTCCCTTTATGCCCCTCTGTTTTCATTAGCTCGGGTAACTTGCCAAAGAGTGATCCTTTTGGGCTGAAATTTTCCATGCTGGGTCTTGGCAAAAGGTGAATTTTGGGGAAAAGTTTGAATAAAATCCCTTCAGCCATTTTTTAGTTTGATGAGGATTTTTTTAAATACATTTTTTCCCTTGCTTTTAATTAAAGACCTTTTTAGGACACAGGAAACTCCAGACCAGTTGAACTCTGAAAACTTGAAACTCATGTCTAATCCCATCTAAGGAAACTGTGGAGATCATTTGGGACTCAAAACAAATTTCTTTTTAATTAAAAAAAAAACTATGCAAAAAAACAAACTATGAAGTAATTGAAAAATCTCTTTGCAGCCTTAGCAATCAAGGCATTTCCCCCCACTTGGGCTACATAAGTCTGCCTGTGACTCTAGCAAATCATAAAAGCTCAGAGCTGTTTAGAAGGGATTATACAACTTGGATTTCAGCTCCTTGGCCATGACAGATGATATTATTTCCCTCTTTCTTTTGTCTCAAGTATCTTCCCTCAATATTATACAAGGAATATATGATTTAAATTATAGGCTCAGTAAATTAAAAAAAGAGCCGCGAGGTTCCTGGAATGAAAGGACCACTCCTTCAAAGCCAAATATATAAGTGGGTTTCCAAAGCTTTCTTAGACAAACGCTAACCAAAATATTTTATCTTAGATTGAATTTTCTCAATAACTCATGTCAGTATCAAATTCTTGCTTTCTTATTCATTGGAAACTACCTTACACTAGTCATATTAGACTTCTTGCCACGGAGTGATTTTCAGAAGGCTGTGCTGGAAAGTCAGAACAACCTGGGTTTGACTCTGACATTTACCAAACAAATACTTCAACCTCTCTAAGACTCAGTTTGTTCACCGATAAAATGGGGATAATATTGTCCGGCCGGGGTGGCTCAGTGGTTGAGCTTCGACCTATGAACCAGGAGGTCATGGTTCAATTCCAGGTCAGGGCACATGCCCAGGTTGTGGGCTCAATCCCTGTTGTGGGGCTTGCAGGAGGACCAATCAATGATTCTCTCTCATCATGGATGTTTCTCTCTCTTTCTCTCTCACTCTCCCTTCCTCTCTGAAATCAATAAAAATAGATTTTAAAAATAATTTAAAAATTAAATGGGGATAATATTTACTCAGTGGCTACTATAAGGATCAATTTAGGCCAGGTGCCCCCCACCGGGCCTGGTATAAAATAAGTGCTCAATAAATGGCAGTGTCTTTCTGCCCTTGTCCCTCAGCTGATTATTCCCATTTTCTGGTTTTCATACTACCTAGTTGGCATCTCATGTCTCCTAGTTCTCAGTCCCTCATGGTCTAGTACAATGTGAGGTACATGGTCATTGTTAGGCCAGACACCCACAGTAGAATCCATGGAGTGCTGACCACACATTCCCAAATGATCCTCTTTACATGTAGTTTTACTTAGCAGTGAGCAAGCAGGGGACCGTCAACTAAGAACCTTGGCTGGGCAGGATTGCTCCTACTCGAATTTCCCACGGCACAGACACAGAACCACTTCAAAGGAAGAAAGCACTGAAAAAACTAACTCTAAAGGGCGGGGAGGTAGGAGGAAGGAGGGAAAGAAGGGGGACCCAGTTTAAGCCAGCATACCTCCACCTGCCTGAATAATATACATCCAGTCGTTGGTTGCTTTGTCTTCCTCCTGCAAAGTTGACTGCCTCTAGCCTCCTCTTTAACAGTTCTTTTTTTAATTAAACATGATTGAGTTCTGACTATGTGCCATTCCCTTTTCATCCTCATCTCATTTTATTGATGGGAAACAGGCTCAGAGAGACTAGGAAGCTCGCCTTCAGTTACGCACCTAGAAGACGACACGGCATTTCTGATTCATGAGGTGTCTCCAGTTTCTCCACCACCTCACATCCTCCCTTATAACCCCTACCCAGCGCACGTGCTATGTGCACACACGCACTGCTCGGGCTTAATTAGTTATGTTTTACGCAAAGATACAAGAGCGAAAGGGGCCTCTCTGTTGAACCCAACAGGGAAAGTGTCATTCTGGGAAGGCTAAACCCCCAATCCACTGTTCTGGGGGGTGGATTACACTCAGAAAAGACTGCACAGAAAACTTCAACTGCTGAGTGAAGTTTCCCCTCTTAAGCTGGTTATTTATATGGGTGTTTTTATGTTGGGCTTTATAAGTGTTCATCTGTCTTAAATGTGTCATAATGCATGTTTTGAAGATTTAGCAGCATTGCCTGGATGCTTCCTTCCAGTTCTTGGCATTCATAGGCACATCCTTAAACACACACACACACACACACACACACACACACACGCATGCACGCACGCACAGGGTCACCCACTGACAAGTACACTCAAGCACCTACACACACACTACACAAAAACTTTCGCACATTCACCTACACGCATTCAGTCACAAGAACCCACACACTCGCTCATGTGAACAAACACACACACACACACACACACACACACACACACACACACACACACGGATCGTTTGCCAGCCCCAGCCTCCAACCACCACTCCTCTCCCAGGATCAAGGGCAATAGGGTCATAGCCAGGGACTCTGAAACCCCGGCATGGGATCAGTGATGGGACCACTTAGAAGAGAGGAGAGTGAGGATGCAGGGGGCTACTGCTAGGGGCTGGCACAGATGATGCCACCAATGGCCAGTCTCACCAGGGAGACTGTGTGGCCCCAGACCCAGATGTTCCCCAACGCCAGGCACGTCTAGGAAGAGACAGAGTTAAGGAGCAGAGGGAAGACGCTGGTGTTTCACAGTTCAGGGTGGGAAGCAGTAACTTGTGTGGGAAACAACCTCCTCCGAAACCATAGCAACACCCATTTGGCGGCTCTGGATTGGACCCCGACCAGACATTTATTAAGCAGCCTCATAAGCTGTGGTCTCCAGAAGAACAATACCAAACTGATCAAATGTTAATAGCTTCAATCTGTTCCTCCTCACAGAACTCCCGCTCCATCCCCCTCTCTCCACAGACTTTGCATTTCTGCTTCCCAGCCTCAGCTGAAAACGGCCTCTGCTGCTACCCCAGAGCCCAAGTTCAAAGCCAGAACCATGAGATGCATGCAGGTGCCCTAAGGTACAGAGATGGAAGGCAGGTCAAAGCAGGCACTCTGGGTGTCCAAAGAGGGCCATTCTCAGGTTAGACTTTCTGGGCTGGAAAGTCTCTAAGAGCATCTGATCAAGTTGTCTTAATCTGGCTGCATGTGAAATTAACCTGGAGAGCTTTCAAAATGCCAGTGTTTGCTCCACCCTAGTCCAGTGAAATCTGAATCTCTAGGTGGTGGGACCTGATCATTTGTATTTTTTAAATCTCTCCAGAGTTTAAATTTCTCTTGTGCAGCCAGGATTGAGAGCTCCTGAGTTGCTTCAACCCGCTATGGAAGTGGGGGTGAAGGAACCAGAGAGGTAGACTTGCCCGAAGCCCCAGAGCTGGTGAGGCATTATACTGAGAATGGAACCCAAACATCTAACTGCCAGCCTAGAGTTCTGTTCATCTGTCTGGGCTAAAGTACTCCATGAGTCTTACAGATGTATCGCTCTTCTTGACTCACCATACAGGACTCCTATTCTTTCCTACCAGGAGCTAGGAGGTGGGGGTGGGGTGTGAGGGCAGGGGCATGTGTAAAATGGATCCAAGGAGGGTGCAAGGAAACACAGTGTTGTTGTTTTATATTTTTATTGATTTCAGAGAGGAAGGGAGAGGGAGAGAGAGATAGAAATATCAATGATGAGAGAATCATTGATAGGCTGCCTCCCACATATACCCCACTGGGGATCAAGCCCACAACCCAGGCATGTGCCCTGACCTCCTGGTTCATAGATTGACACGCAACCACTGAGCCACACTGGCCAGGCAAGGAAACATAGTTTTAACAAAAATATGGGCACCAGACATACAAGAAATCACAACAGCCATACTAACTGATTCCAGTGTTTACCATGGCCACAACAGAATTTATCATGCCTAACCATGTGACCATCACCCAGACATCCAAACCACCAACCTGGTAGACATCTTCAAGTCTTCCAGCTTCATCACTGTCCATATGCAGTCAGTCTCTCAGCCACGAAGAGTCAACCTCATAAGGCTATAGCCTCCCCAGTCCAACTCACTCATAAGTTCATGCCACCTAAATTGCCCCAAGGGCCTTCTTACCAGTCTCCCTAAATGGACATATGTTCTCCAGTCCATGCTCTATAGAGCCACCAAAACATTCTCTCCAGCGCATGCACCTGCCTGTCTCCCCTCAACCAAAGCTTCACAGACAGGCCACTGCCTGTGAGTTCGGATGCACCTGGGCAACCTGCTCATCTCACACTAGGGCACAGTGGGAAATAGAAATAAACACAGTCCCTGCTTATGTGCAACTTACATTCTTGATGAGGAGATGGGTGTTGACTACTCATGTTATTACTACTGGGAAGGAGTTATGAGAAAGGTATAATGAGGAACAGTTTCATCTACTCTGGGGGATGTCAAAAAATGGCTCTTCTGAGCAAAGGATGAAATATTGAATCTGATATTGTAAGGGTGAAAAGGAGTTAAGAGGAGGAATGTTCCAGATGCAGGAAACAGTGGAATGCACAAATGATCTGAGTGATGAAGGAGTATAGTCTGGAACCCCAAGAGCGAGTAGAGAGGGGGACAAGATAAGGCTAGTCAGCGGTCAGATTACAGGGGGCCTTTAATGTTATGGTAGAGATTTGGAGTTTTCACTTTGTATTTTAGTAAAGTGATCAACCATTCCAAGGGTTTCTAGAATACAGGACTTATAGTGTTTAGATGAGGGGAGATGATGAAGAAGCGTGACCAAGGGTGGCACCCAAGTCTCTGGTCGGGTGTGTGATGGAGCTACTACCTGAAAGGGACCAGGATAATAAGGAGGGTGTCAAAGTCAGCTGTTACGTTTGGGAAGTTAGGGCGGTATACAAGTGGAGATGCAAGATAGGCTCTTGGGCCTATGGTCTGAAGCTAGAGGTCTTTGCAGAAAGATGTAGGTGTGGGAGCTTTCAGCATAGAGGTGGTAATCAAATTTTGGGAGTGGATTAGGCAACCTAGAGATAAAGAAAAATAAAGCTGACAGGAGGAACCACATTCCAGCCTGAGGAATTCCAATACTTAAAGATCTGGTAGTCTAGAGAGTGTTAACCCAAAAGGAGAGACTGAGAAAGAGCAGCCAAGGATGTAGGGCTAAAACCCAGATTCTCTTGTCTCAAAGCACGAGAAGTGCGTGTGTCTAGCAGGTTAGGGTGGTCCCCCATATCCAATGCCACTGGAAGTTGAATACGGTGACTGGGAAATTCCTACTGACTTGGGGATGCAGAGGTCACGATGACCTTCTCAGAGGAGTCTGAGTGAAGCAATGAGGGTAGAGGTAGAATGAGGAGTGAGCGGGAGGGAAGGAAATGGAGACAGTATGTACAGCATAGAAAATTTACTTGGTGAATCTGTCTGGGAAGGAAGTGGATGGGCAGGAACTGGAGAGAGACCTCAGGATGAAGGATGGTTCTCTCTAAGATGAGAGACCTGAACATGGTTGAATAGTGATGTGGAGGATCCAGTAGAGAACTGAAAGACAGAGGAAAGAGAAGGGCTCATCTCCACTCCCCACAGTACATTTTCTAGTGCACGGCTCTGCCAAGCTCCCTGCTCCCCGGATGTTACTTTCCCTTTATCCATCGTAACTCCCTGGGACCAAAAGGGTGACCCTAGGAGGCCTTTCCTCCTCTGTATGTGTACTGCCCGGTGCACACGCCTCCACCACTGCACTCAAAGCTGGACGGTTCCCACACTGTCTCTCCCAGCAAATGGGGAGCTTGTCAAAGGCAAGACATTGGTCTCCATTCCTAGCCCACAGCTTTGGCTGGCACATAGTATGTATGTGCTCAGGAAACGTTTGTGGAATAAATAAATGAATGAACAATGTTATGAATGAATAATGATGAATCTGAAGACACACATGGGTAGTCATGAGGGCAGTCTGGGCTGGCATGAGGAGGGTCTCTCTTCTCCAGAGAGAGAAGCTGAGTCCTCAGAGAACTGGGTTCCTGCGATCCCTGTTAGGGGCAGGAAGGCAGGGTGGGGTGGACTCCTCGCTGAGCTCGCATTCTTCCCTTCCATTGTTCCTGACAGCTGCACATGGAAAGTGCAACATCCACCAAGGCCCATGTGCTTCCCCTCCTCCCCTCCCTCAGCAGGGAAGGAACAGATGGGCGTAATTTATGCCCAAACCCTTCCCTTGCAGCCCTGGCACTGGGGCGAGGGGATGCAGGGGCAGAGACCCACCCAGGTTCCACAAACTTCTCTCAGCATCTAGGCTAGAGAGCCGCAGCAGGGGCCGGCCAGGCGGGGAGCAGCAGAGGACAGGAGGAGGAGGAGGAGGAGGAGGAGGAGGAAGAAGAGGAGGAGGAAGGAGAGGAGAGGGCACCTGCCACTCGAGCATAACCACAGCATTCTAGCCCATGTGCCACCAGAGTACATACATTTTCTCTGGAAAAGAAAATTGACTTTTGCACCTGTTTCAAAGACAAGGAAATGGGCTCAGAGAAGTAAAGGAGCTGATCCAAGGTCACCCAGCAGGAGACAGGCTGCAGAGCTAGAATTCCAATCCAGGTCTGTCAGGCTCCAAACACTGTCCTCTCCACCAGACCTCACTGGGGGAGGAAGTCATATCTTCAGGCCTCCCTCCATCCTCCCCCTCCTGGGTCATCTAGGGTGATGGGCAAAGGGGGCCTTGCAGCCCAGGCTCCTCTGCTGAAGGGTCCTGGACACTACAGCCAAGGCTGTCACATGTGAAGGGGCATCCTGGAGGGTCAAGGAGCAGGGTTCTGACTGGCTTTTGAGGTCCTGCAGTCAACCGTCAACGCTGGAAATGCCTGACCCTACGATCCTAAGGGCTGCTGAGCTCCCAATCACCAAAACAGACCTCCCAAGCCACCCTGGCCTCTTCACTCAATGGCAGTTAGAGCTACTGACATAGAACCCGCAGTTTGGGAGTCCACTGAACCTGGGTTCGAACCCCAGGGCCTCTCCATGCTAGCTGGGTACCTGTGGGCAAGCTGCTGGACCTTCCTGACCCTCAATTTCTTTATCCATAAAATGGGCTTGTGAGAATCCAACCTTCAGTTGTGTCCATTTGGCTCATTGGTAGTTGTGGGGTTTGGTTTCTTTTCACTCTATCAAGTCAGTTATTACTTGTAAGACTACGCCTGCAAGCACAAATTTCCAACTTCTTTGAATAATCAGAACGTTTGCAAGTTGCACCTACATAGCCCATGGCTGCAACTTAGAGGAGACATGCATGCCTCCATTTTCCACTGCCCCCACCACTCCTTTCTTCCCTCATCGATACCACCTGCCAAGGGATATAGCAATTGCTACTCCTTCTATACCAACCATTTTGCCACAGCCTTGAAATTCTGAGCACGATGAGAGCAGTGAGCCCAACCAATTCTAGTTCATCAGCATCTCCGCTGACCCCAGCACAAGGCCTGGTACCCAGTAGGTGTCCAACCACTCATTTGTTTAACAAATACACATCTATGCCAAGTTCCTGCTCTGTGCAGGCACCTCTATAGAGGCTGGAGATTGAGCAACAAACAAGCCAGCTATGTGTAGTGTGCTCTTGCTATCTCCAGTATACAGATGAGATGGGGAAACTGAGGCACAGAGAAAGGGAGGAACTTGCCCAGGATCCCAGATGAGGAGAGGCAGCGGCAGGATTCAAACACGGTTCAGCCGATTCAAACCAACCAATGTTCTGAACCAGGGGTCTGTGAACTATGGTCTACAGCCCATCACCGGTTTTTATGAATAAAGTGTTATTGGCACATAGCCACGCCCATCCATTTATACTGTCCGTGGCGGCTTTCACATGATGATGGCAGAGACGAGTGCTTGTAGCATAGACAGTGCCTCTCGACACCTAACCTCTTTACCATCTAGCCTTCTACAGAACAGGTTTGCCAGCCCCTGCTCGAGCCACTGTTCTAGCATCCTGCCTTCCTGAGACCTTGTTCTCATATTATACAGGGGGAAGGGAGAGAGGGGCAGACAATAAAACAAAACAAAACAAAAACACTGAAAAGACGCATGCTGTGGTAGAGAGGACCTAGCTAGTTCCTATACTGGGTCCCCAGGGGAGGCCTCAGGGAAAAGGTCATTAGGCTCAGATCTGAGTGACAAGGAGCCAGGTACCTGGAGAGGGGGGAAGAGACTTCTGGGTAGGGGAGTAGCAGCGGCAAAGGCCCTACAGGTGAGCAAGCACGGCGATCGCCAGGGGGATAAAGAAAGCAGCACACCCAGCCCAGGAGACGGGAGGAGGGTGCGTGGGTAGAAAGGGATCTGGCAGGATGGACTTCTGAGAATGTGTGAACAGGAGAGCTGAGCAGGCCCGGAGGAGACCTGAAACCCCCGCCGGACCGGAGTTGGCTTTCCTGGTCCAGAGCCTGCCTTGGACCTGGCCGGGCCTCTGCTCCCTGGGCTGTGAAATGAGTTCACTATGACCCGCCCTTCTGGGACTGGCAGGGGCCAGAAGCAATCAAAGATGTGACGGAAAAGCCCTGTGCAACCACGCAGGGCAGCCCCGTGGCTTGACGGCTGCCCCTGACGTGTGTGCTGAGGTCTGAAGTGTGCTGGGCGGTTCATGACCCATGACTCCCCGGGCCCCATGAGATCCGGCCTTAGGCTGGGGCCAGGGAAGCCTCCCTTCCCAGCCTGGCGGGTTCACTGCGGCCTCACACATGCTCCCAGGCCCGGGGCCTCCCTTTCACACAGACCCTGGCAAATGGGGAAGGTCTGGCAAAAGGAAAGGCGCTGGTGGAGGGGGGAGCATGAGGACCCGGGGTGAAAGCCTGGGACCTTCGCTGCAGAGAGTGACAGAGCAGAGCCTGCTGAAAAAACCTGAGCAGGAGTTCAGGAAGCTGAACAGAAAATGGGGGGAAGGCACTGGGGGGTAGGAGCCAAAGAGAGGGGTGCCTGGGTAACATATGACCAGAGATTTCTAACCACATTTGTGCAGCTCCCGGTTCTTTGATGCCATGGGTAAGCACCTGTTCCAATGACTGACTTGTCAAATCTGTAAAGATCTGAAAGGTGAGTAAATAAATAGTATGAATGATGCGCAAATAAAAGACTTGGAATCCCACAAGCCAGGTTGGCTTCCCATCTTCACCACTGAGCCGTGTGATCTTTGGAAAATCGCATTCACGTGCTGAGCCTCAGTCTCCCCACCCGTAAAATGGGAATACCGTGACCTAAAAAAGTTGTTTGGGGATTAAGCAGACGTGGAGTAACTACGAACTTAGAAAAGCACAGGGTTCACAGTTGCTCTCAACACTATCCCCACCTTCGCCCTCTTACACCGTCAGGGTCTAGCAGGGCAGCTGGCGCCGCGGGGCTGGGTGAGGTCCGGACAGCGGCAGAGGCGGGCCGAAGCCTCTGTGTGCCTGATGAGAATAGAATGGGCTGGCCGGGTGAATTCGCTTCACTGGTTAACAAACATTACGGGGGTGAGTAAGGGAAGAGGAGTCAGGCAGCTAACAGACGCCCGCTTGGCAGAGGATGAATGGCACATAGTGGGCTCACAGGTAAATAATGGCTGAGTGAGCATTATGTTGTGAACACAGGCCATTTTCCTGTGTTCTTTGGGCACTGACACACTTCCTGCTCAGAGCAAAACATCCCTTCAGTCAAAAGGTAGGACCCGTGACCAACTCGGGTTTTATACTCCAGACAGGTCTGGATACAAACCCCAGCTCCTCCAATATCCAGTGCTGCGGCCTGAGCAAGCCACTCGCTTCCCTGAGTCTCTTGTTCCTTACAATTAAATTGGCAATCAAATCTACCCCCTCGGGCCCAGAGGCTTGGAAGGTGGAATAGAAGGTAGGGAAGCTCACGTTTGTGCTACCAACTCTAGTTCCCCTCCGATGTCCACTCTCTCTTCTCTCGCAGTGATAGAACCCCTTTCTAGTAGCTGAGGACACAGCCACCCGGGATAAGTGACAGCCTCTCCTCCTGCTACATGGGGCCCAGTGACTAAGTTCTGGTCAACGAGATATAATTGGAAAGGCGTCCGCAATTTCCAGGAAGGGTGCTTGTCCTTTCTTCCTTCCTACTTTCCGGGTGCAGATGCGACGGCTGGAGTGCCAGCTGGCATCTTGGGCCAGTACGTGATCTTGAGAATAGCAACAAGACAGAGGCCTGTATCCCCGACCATGTCACATGCCAACCCCAGACTGGACTAACTCTGACTTCTTACATGGAGAACAAAATCAGAAACTTCTCTCTTGCTAATGTTACACTCGCTAAAGGTTTGGGGGAAGGGGGATGCTGCAAATCCTTCAACTGAATCCAGTTACCACTAACCAATTTTCATTCCTATCAGCAAAACAGATGCAGCCGACCGAGCACCCCGTGTTCTCAGGGCCTGTGAGCTCTTGTGTGGGGAGCACTGCCCACAGGCCGTGTCACCCTTTCCTCCTGATGGAGGGCCATCTCCCCTCAACAGCACAGCCTCCCATGACCCCACTCCTCCCATCTCCAGTTCTCCACCAGTGAGGTCACACTGAGGGCCGCACCCTCACCT
>NW_006296226.1:1043577-1044806 GCF_000327345.1 Myotis davidii | reverse complement strand
TGCTAATGTTACACTCGCTAAAGGTTTGGGGGAAGGGGGATGCTGCAAATCCTTCCAACTGAATCCAGTTACCACTAACCAATTTTCATTCCTATCAGCAAAACAGATGCAGCCGACCGAGCACCCCGTGTTCTCAGGGCCTGTGAGCTCTTGTGTGGCGAGCACTGCCCACAGGCCGTGTCACCCTTTCCTCCTGATGGAGGGCCATCTCCCCTGGTCTGCAGTGACTCCCATGACCCCACTCCTCCCATCTCCAGTTCTCCACCAGTGAGGTCACAGTCCTCGAGGACGCCCTTGGCGTTCTGAGTTCATTCATAAACGACAGGGGCTCTGCAGCAGGGGTCAGGGGCTGCAAGATCAAAGCCACGGGAACCCCTTTACAAGGGCAAGATGACAAAGACATTTCTAAACGCAGGGCCCGAATTTGTGCACAGCACCCCAGCTGGGTGATTCAGCACCAGCAACCTGGAAAGACACCCACATAGGCACTTGTTCAGTATGCACCCCTGGAATGCCTTCTCTAGCCGGGGCACCGGGCCAGGCCCCGCAGGGTGGCGGGAAGGAGAAGGCCTGGTCCCTGAGAACCAGGAGCCAACGTCCAAATGCGGAGCTAACAGGTTCATACTGAGCACACACAATGCGGTTCATTCATTCATGCACTGGGCAGCTATTTATTGAGCACCTACCTACTCTGTATCAGGAGAAGGGCCAAGGAGCAAGTTGAAAAGGACAAGAATCTAGAAGTCAGCCTACGGTTGCCCATTCAACAGGAAAACATCCATCCTCAGCCTCTCGGTCCCAAAGAAGGCACCTAAACTTCCTCTTTCTGAAGTCCCAAGTGTCCCCAACAATGAAAGGGGGCACAGAGCTTATGGCCCAGACTTGACTTTTGAGGAGCTGAGCTCAGGGAGGCGGGAGTCAGTGGTACTGGGAAGAGACCTGAGGTTTCCTAGGTAGCAGTTGTGAGCTGGGTCCCAGATCACCTGCTTCCTAAGGCAGAGAGGCCCTCCACCCCTAAGCCTCAACGTGTTCACCTTAAAAATGGTGTCGTGATTAAGAGCAGGCTCTGTGATCAGGCACAGCTGAGATGGAATCCTGGCTCAGCCGCCACACGGCCAACCAACCTGTGTGACACTGGGGACTTGTTTGAAGTTTCTGTAAAATGGGATAATGCTACCTACGTCATTTGGTACCAGGAGGATAAACTGCTCTTTATGGAAAAAATGAAG
>NW_006296226.1:1036342-1043523 GCF_000327345.1 Myotis davidii | reverse complement strand
GTCTGAAAGCTCCCACCTAGCATAAAACCCTGTCCTATGCCTTACCCACTTACTCTCTTATCCTTGTAAGATGTGCATAACAGATAAGCACCTTCCCCTTCCGGGGCCTGAGTCCCCTCGTGTGAAAAGTAAAGGGCTGGCCTAGAAAGACTCTGTGGCTTTGCCTCTGTTCAGAAGATGCTGACTCTAACATGGAGCTAGAGCTTTTCTGGGCTTCTCTTGAGCATGACTTTGCAGCCCAGGTTTATATTTGCAGGGCCCTGAACAGTCATCTTCCGAGAGCAATATCCAGGTAAGCACTTTATCAGGGAAGTGTAAGGAGGCCCGGGCAGGGAACACGTGACCTGGCCAGGACGGGGCGGCCCAGGTGTGGGGTGCAGCCTAGTGACAGCCTTGGAGGCTGAGTCCCAGTCTTACTCAGCAGAGCAGCCAATCCAATAGCTGCCGCTGTGTCCAGAAGTCTCGTTAAATCCACTTTATAAGTCTTTTTTGACAAGTGAGGCCTTTAAAACACGTTTCCTTGTTGTGCAAAGGGTGAAGTTCAGTCCAAACATTTGTCTGCAGGAAAAAAAACTGGGTGGACCCAACCGCCAGGGGGACCATCATGAGCTCTGCTCACACCCTGGGGCCTTGGGAAGGGGCTGCTTCCTTGAGATGCCTTGGTGATGGCTCTGCTAAGAGTAATAATGCAACACGAAGAATAAAGCTCCCAGTGTCGGAACAGCTCCCATCTTTACCCTCACAAAACCAGTACTTTTATCCTGGTTTCTCACCCAAAGCCACACAGCTAGACAGAGCTACACCAGCCACCAGATTTGGGTCCCTCTGGCACCGAAGCCTTAACTCTCTCTGCTCCACTGGCCTCCGGGCAAGGCATGGGGACAGACAGTGAGTGGGGAGTGGGGCTTTCTGTGAACCAGCTTCAGGAGCTACAGCACCACTCTTCCTGTTGGGCCACAAAGGAAGGCCGCTCTCCTTTACAGTCCGGTCCTGGCATCAGGTGTGGTTGCGAAAGCTGAGTTGGAGTCGAATCTCCCCCCGCGAGGGTGGGCAGCCCTGCAGGAAGGAGATGAGTCTTGCAGTGACAGGGCACCAGATTCTCAAGGCCTTGCCTTGGAAGCTTCTTAGGACAGATCAGGTGAGCGGGGCCTCCCTGATGACTCCCGAAGCTGCTAGAGGCACGGCCACTCACTTGTTAGGAGAAGGGGGGGGTCACTAGGGGGAGCAGGGGGACAGGGCAGGTCATGGGAAAGCCCACTTCCTGAGAGAGACTTTCTAACTCACTTGAGTGAGTCCTCAGTGCCTGTGTTAGGGGCAAAATCAGGCTGCTTAGAGCAGGACCCACAAGTCCTCCGTGGGTGGGCATCTCCTGCCCACTCCTCACCGCCTGCACAGGGCCAGGGCTGGGCACGTGGAAAGGCCAATATCTTCCACTTCTCAGGCCTTGCACACTGTGGCACGGCACGTGCTCCTTCCTCACTGGCAATGTCTGCTCTACCCCTCACCACCATCCACTCGTCCCTGGAGGCCAGTCCACTGTCACCTCCATGACGCCTTTCTAAGTCCTCTGGCCCATCCTTCTGCTCAATGCTGTTTGTCCCTATGTAACCATTTAGACAGTGCATGGCTCAGTTCCCACCCAGGTGAATTCGAGATTAATAACAATAGTAGCCCTCACTTACGTGCTCAGTGGTTGGAACGTCGGCCCGCACACTAAAGGGTCGTGGGTTTGATTCCTGATCAAAGGCATGTGCCTGGGTTGTGGGTTCACTCCCTTCCTGCTCCCTGGTGGGGTGCATGCGGGAGGCAATGGGTTGCTGTATCTCTCTCGGGCAGGTCATGGGAAAGCTCTCTCTCTCTCTCTCTTCTCTCTCTCTCTCTCTCTCTCTCGCTCTCTCTCGCTCTCTCTCGCTCTCTCTCGCCTCCCTACCACTCTCTGAAAAACAATATCCTCAGGTGAGGATTAACAATCAATCAGTCAATCAATAACAATAATAATGATGATGATGCCTTTCTCATAGGGTTGATGTGACAATTCAGCGAGATAAAACAAGTTAGAGCTTAAACAGGGGCTGTCCAGACTCAGCGTTTGATAAATTCAGCCACTGTCATCTTTCTTATCAGGACTGGATTCCAAGGAAACTGGTAGGGAATCTGCTAACAAGAGGTCCAGCCACATGGCTCAGCCCTTGCCTTCAAAGGGGACTCCCCATTTCTTTCAGGGCTCAACTCAAGCTTCTGTGCTGTGAAGACCTCCTTGGCTACCCCAGCGGAGGACCCCACCCTCCTGAGGCCACCATGAAGGCCCCTGGTCCCCCCGGTACAGCGTGTTCTGTCTACATGCTTCTCTCCGATTACCCTGAGACAGGCGCCATTTCTGCCTCAGAGATAAAAGAATGCCAACAAAAAAGTCGTTTTCTTCACACATCCCTGGAGAAATCCCCTATATGCAAAGCAAGACTCCAGTTAAAGAGGAGTTGAGCAACAGTTACAAATAAAACCTGCATTTTTTTGCCCGAGGGTGTTGTCCCTCAAAACAGGAAAAAGGGAAGGATTTTTTATGCACATTTACTTTACTTTGATCTCAGAGTTTTCGAAATTTGCAACATCACATTTTTGGCAAAATCTTGAAAGATCCTCTAGTTCAACCCCCTTTAGATGCTTGAATCGCCATTCTAAAAGCACACCTCCTATGACAGGGAACTCACTACCGGTCAAAAGAACCCATTCCATATTTGATATCTCTGACTACTGTAGGGTTTCCCTTGCGTTGATTGGAAACTTCTTTCATTAATCGTGCTTCTGCCCCTTGAGCCCCATAGAATCCATCTGCCTCCTTACCCAGGATATGAGACCTCAAGGAACGGCTCGTATGCCTCCGTCCACTTCCTCCCTTCAAAGTAACTTCCCAGTTTCATCTGCCCAGGCTTCAGGCCCCTCCCCACCTGGCCATCTATTTCCACTTCAGTGGATTTCCACCAGTTGGTCAGTTCCGGACCCAGAGCTGTGGGCAGAGCTTGTGGTTGACTCGAGCACAGAACAGCAATTTAGAATCAGGGGTCCTTAGAGATCATTCAGGAAGGTCAGCCCCCACCTTCCAGATGAGACTGAAGCCATAGACGTTTAGGAATTCACCCAACTGTTCTGATTCCCAGTAGAACAGCAGAGTCACCTTTGTCAACAACATTAAACAGTATCATCATTGTTATTATTGTTTCCCCTGGCAGCCCTATCACAGGATGAACTCATGTTGAAACTCTGGCCTCAGAATTTTGATATTTTCTTCAATGATGTCAGCATTCATCTTGGAATTTTTTCCTAGTAAACAAGTCAGTAAAAAATAAATAAATAGGAAGATATATAGATAAAGGAATTCCTTAGAAACAGGAACTAGATCGCTGGTTGCAGAGAGGCTGTAGGGGAGGAGAGGATGGGGAGCGACTGCTAATGGGTACGAGATCTCTTGGGGGAGGGGGTGATTAAAATGATCTGAAATTTGATAGTGGCGATGGTTGCACAACTCAGTGAACACACTGCAAGTCACTGAACTGTTCGCTTCTAAAGGGTAACTCTTACGGTATTTGAATTATAGCTCAATAAAGTTATTGTTTTTGAAAAAATAAAGGAATAGTGGACTCTCTCCAACCTTTTTCGGCTCAGTAGCCTTTCCCTAGTGCCCTTAGTCAACAGATCCTCAAAAGGATCCCAGGGATTTAGAGGGTTGACATCACCCGTCAGAACAAACCTTAGAAATTCTTCACTGGGTGTTTTCTAAACTTCTTCTTCCAAGTCAGCATTCCAAGAAATGGACTCCATCCGTTTGTTTTGGTCTGAGATGTGAAACTCCCAGGCTACAAGTTCTGAAGACTCTCCGTGTCAAATGCCTTAAGTAATAATCGCGCGTAGTCTTCCCAGAAATCTTGAAGGCAGTCGTTCTCAAACTTGAGTGTGCATCACAAATACCTGGAGGGCTTGTTCAAACCCAAATTGCTGGACTCCACCCTGAGAGTTTCTGATTCATAGGTCTGGGGTGGGACTGACATTTCCAGGCCATATTGCTGCTGCTGGTGTGGGAACCACACTCCACACTTGCTCTCTTTTACAAATGCAAAACCGGAAGCTCAAAAAGAGTCAATAAATTGCCTGCGATCGCCGGATGTGGCAGATACTATTGTGAGCTGACCCAATAAGCATTTCTCAAAGCTCTCTTCTCTTGCCACTTTCAAGAAGAGAGGTTGGAAATGTTCATAATCCTTTTCCAGCATTCCTCGCAGCTCGGGAGGGCTAGGCAACATGATTTCAACCAGAGTCCCCTTCTTCCTGCTACGAATGCTGACAAGACGCTGGGAGATGTGTTCTCCTCCCCATGAGAGCCACATGCTGGAGATGCTGAGCAGAGGAACAAAATGACCCTGGGTCATCTTTGATGACTGGCAGCTGGCCAGAATCAACATTACCACAGGTCTTCTTGTTATGTAGGAAACATAAACCCCTATTGATTTACCTTTTTGTTGTTGTTGCGATTGTTGTTAATCCTCACCCGAGGAAATTTTTCATTGATTTTTAGAGAGAGGGGAAGGAAGAGAGGGGGAAAGAGAGGGAGAGAGAAATATCGATGTGAGACACATTGATTTGTTGCCTCCCGCATGTGCCCCGACCAGGGCCAGGGATCAAACCTGCAACCGAGGTATGTACCCTTGACCAGAATCAAACCTGAGACCCTTCAGTCCATGAGCTGATTTCTCAAATGGTGAGTAGCAAGTAAGCATGGAAGCTTTAACGTAACTCCTTGAAGAAATATACATAAGAGCAAGCTCTATGCATGTTTGTCAATCTTTCTGTTTTGTTTTGTTTTGTTTTGTTTTAAAGCTGATATCATCCCTAATGACACCCAGAAATTATCAATATTGGGGCCAGGATTTATTCCTAAGTCTATCTAACCCCTGATTTATCATTTCCTCTCCCCACTGCAAATCGAATTTTTGCCTGTGAAGGACTCAACACTCCCTAAGAAATCTCTGAACTTCCTTCTAATCATGGTCCTCAAAGCGAAATGGCTTGAGTAATTCACCTTGATACCAAGCGGAGGAATTGCATGTGGTTTGAATCTAACCAATGGTCCATGACTGACCCAAACCAATACATGCCCTTAGATTCTTACCACTCAAGGTGCGGCTCACGCAGCAGCAGCATCACCTCACAGCTGGTGGAAAGTAGAATCTCCATCCCCATCCCAGTCCCACTGAGTCATAATCATGCTCTCAGGACCCACAGAAGCCTCGTGCTCCCTGAGGTTTGACAAGTAGAGCTCTAGTTCAATGGTTCCCAAGACCGACTGAGCATTGGAATCACCTGGAAGTCTAAAACCAAACTAACTAACCAAAGCACGGTGTCCTGGGCCTCCCCCCAGCCTACTGAATCAAAACTCCGCTTGAGTAGGGACCCAAAACCACACCCCCAGTTCTTTCCGGTGTTTTGCTCAGAGACCACTCTGAGAAACTGATTAAAGCCACAGCCCTTCTCCCAGAGAACTTCATCTATACATATACACACATTTTTACACCCAATTTCAGGGATTCAGGGATGTCCACCCAGAGTCCTCCTCGGCCGTGTGAACTCCAGATCAGGAGCCCTGTCTCCACCTGTTTGGGCAGTTACAGAGAACTTCCTTCTAATCATGGTCCTCAAAGCGAAATGGCTTGAGTAATTCACCTTGATACCAAGCGGAGGAATTGCATGTGGTTTGAATCTAACCAATGGTCCATGACTGACCCAAACCAATACATGCCCTTAGATTCTAACCACTCAAGGTGCGGCTCATGCAGCAGCAGCAGCATCACCTCAAAGCTGGTTGAAAGTAGAATCTCCATCCCCATCCCAGTCCCACTGAGTCATAATCATGCTCTCAGGACCCACAGAAGCCTCGTGCTCCCTGAGGTTTGACAAGTAGAGCTCTAGTTCAATGGTTCCCAAGACTGACTGAGCATTGGAATCACCTGGAAGTCTAAAACCAAACCAACTAACCAAAGGACGGTGTCCTGGGCCTCCCCCCAGCCTACTGAAACAAAATCCACTTGAGAAGGGGCCCAAAACCACACCCCCAGTTCTTTCCAGTGTTTTTGACTGACCCAAACCAATACATGCCCTTAGATTCTTACCACTCAAGGTGCGGCTCACGCAGCAGCAGCATCACCTCACAGCTGGTGTCAGAGACCACTCTGAGAAACTGATTAAAGCCACGGCCCTTCTCCCAGAGCCTATACATATACACACATTTTTACACCCAATTTCAGGGATTCAGGGACATCCACCCAGAATCCTCCTCAGCCACGTGAACTCCAGATCAGGAGCCCTGTCTCCACCTGTTTGGGCAGTTACAGAGATGCACTGGGAGCCTAATGAGAACAGGCAGCCCAGCTCCTGTCAGCGGGGTCAGCCCTGGTGAGTGCTCACCTGAGGTGGCTTATGTAACCCTCCAGAGCCCAGAGTCACAGTTCAAGTATCAGCTTCGGTTGTGCTCCCTGGCTTTCCCATCACCCCGGATTACAGAGCTTTTCACTTCATTTTCACCAAATTAAGCTAATTCACTTGGAGGATGACTTCCTTCTCAACCACTGCCCACAAGGATGCCACAGAGGCAGGTGCCTCATTCAATTAGGAGGAGATTTTGAAAAGTACCCGCAGAGCACACTCTTCAAAACAAAGTCTTCAACTTGCTATAGCATATCACATTAGAGAAAAAGCTTTCTGGTTTTTTAAATATATTTTTATTGATTTCCGAGAGGGAAGAAGGGAGAGGGAGAAATAGAAACATCAATAATGAGAGCGAAACATTGATGGGCTGCCTCTTGCACACCCCACACTGGGGTTCGAGCCTGAAACCTGGGCATGTGCTCTGACTGGGAATTGAACCGTGACCTCCTGGTTCATAGGTCGACACTCAACCACTGAGCCACGCTGGCCAGGCTTATTACAGCATTTTGTCATGTAATTGATTTTTTGTTTTATTACACGGCAGGCTCCTGAAGGTTTTCATCACTATAGTACTATACTTAGACCTAGCACAAGACCTGATAAAAGTCGGCACTGAAAAGATGATGATGGAAGGAAGGAAGGAAGGAAGGAAGGAAGGAAGGAAGGAAGGAAGGAAGGGAGGGTAGAAAGGTGCAGAATTCTGTTCT
>NW_006296226.1:1031852-1035499 GCF_000327345.1 Myotis davidii | reverse complement strand
TGAGCCGGCACACTGTCCACTGAGCCAATCCGGCTAGGGCTAAACCCCTATTGATTTAAGCCACTGTTTGTCAATCTTTCTGTTTTGTTTTGTTTTGTTTTGTTTTAAAGCTGATATCATCCCTAATGACACCCAGAAATTATCAATATTGGGGCCAGGATTTATTCCTAAGTCTATCTAACCCCTGATTTATCATTTCCTCTCCCCACTGCAAATCGAATTTTTGCCTGTGAAGGACTCAACACTCCCTAAGAAATCTCTGAACTTCCTTCTAATCATGGTCCTCAAAGCGAAATGGCTTGAGTAATTCACCTTGATACCAAGCGGAGGAATTGCATGTGGTTTGAATCTAACCAATGGTCCATGACTGACCCAAACCAATACATGCCCTTAGATTCTTACCACTCAAGGTGCGGCTCACGCAGCAGCAGCATCACCTCACAGCTGGTGGAAAGTAGAATCTCCATCCCCATCCCAGTCCCACTGAGTCAGAATCACGCTCTCAGGGCCCACAGAAGCCTCGTGCTCCCTGAGGTTTGACAAGTAGAGCTCTAGTTCAATGGTTCCCAAGACCGACTGAGCATTGGAATCACCTGGAAGTCTAAAACCAAACTAACTAACCAAAGCACGGTGTCCTGGGCCTCCCCCCAGCCTACTGAATCAAAACTCCGCTTGAGTAGGGACCCAAAACCACACCCAGAGTTCTTTCCGGTGTTTTGCTCAGAGACCACTCTGAGAAACTGATTAAAGCCACAGCCCTTCTCCCAGAGAACTTCATCTATACATATACACACATTTTTACACCCAATTTCAGGGATTCAGGGATGTCCCCAGAGTCCTCTCCTGTCAGCGGGGTCAGCCCTGGTGAGTGCTCACCTGAGGTGGCTTATGTAACCCTCCAGAGCCCAGAGTCACAGTTCAAGTATCAGCTTCGGTTGTGCTCCCTGGCTTTCCCATCACCCCGGATTACAGAGCTTTTCACTTCATTTTCACCAAATTAAGCTAATTCACTTGGAGGATGACTTCCTTCTCAACCACTGCCCACAAGGATGCCACAGAGGCAGGTGCCTCATTCAATTAGGAGGAGATTTTGAAAAGTACCCGCAGAGCACACTCTTCAAAACAAAGTACTCAACTTGCAGGGGCAGAGTATCCCTGCCTCCCCCAACCAACGGGGCAGATTAATCTCCCACCTACGTGTTTCTTTGGCCACATTTATTGCAGCATATTTTTAAATATATATGTTTTAAAATTTATTTCAGAAAGAAAGGGAGAGGGAGAAATAGAAACATCAATAATGAGAGCGAAACATTGATGGGCTGCCTCTTGCACACCCCACACTGGGGTTCGAGCCTGAAACCTGGGCATGTGCTCTGACTGGGAATTGAACCGTGACTGACCTCCTGGGTCATAGGTCGGCGCTCAACCACTGAGCCACGCTGGCCAGGCTTATTACAGCATTTTGTCATGTAATTGATTTTTTGTTTTATTACACGGCAGGCTCCTGAAGGTTTTCATCACTATAGTACTATACTTAGACCTAGCACAAGACCTGATAAAAGTCGGCACTGAAAAGATGATGATGGATGGAAGGAAGGAAGGAAGGAAGGAAGGAAGGAAGGAAGGAAGGAAGGAAGGGAGGGTAGAAAGGTGCAGAATTCTGTTCTTTAAACATACTAAAATGGAAAGAAGAAGAAAAAACAAGCAGTTAGAGTCCAAAAAATTCAAGTGGAAGTTCTACCATGCCCTAGATCAGTGGTTCTCAACCCTCTGGTCCTTTAAATACAGTTCCTCATGTTGTGACCCAATCATAAAATTATTTGCGTTGCTACTTCATAACTGTAATGTTGCTACTGTTATAAATCGTAATGTAAATATCTGATATGCAGGATGGTCTTAGGCGACCCCTGTAAAAGGGTCGTTCGACTGCCAAAGGGGTCGCGACCCACAGGTGGAGAACCGCTGCACTAGATGATCACCATGAGAGCTCCATCAAGGCACTTGACCTTGGGTCTTCGTTTTCCCTCTACAAGAGAGGTCCCTACGAGCACACACCTGAATTCCTGGTAACTGTGACAGTTGACCTGGAGAATACACGTGAACACATTTTCATAGAACACGGCCCTCAGACTAGGACTGTGGAAAAATGGGTCCCAAAATCTGGCCGAGCCAAGCTCCAAATCTGGCTTCACCATGGCCAGCCATTTGACCTTGAGCAACTGTCATAAACTCTCTGCACTTGCTTCCTCATTTGGGGGTGGCAGCAACTGCCCTCCCAGGAGCTCCAAAGGAGGCACTGAGAGGCACAGGGTGGGTGCCAGCCAAGCACACATCCCCTTTCGCTTAAGCCCCCTGTCCCCCGTTGCTGGATGGCATCTATAAGTTTGTGGTTGGATAGAAAAAAAACTGCTGTTTCAATAAATCTGATCAAGTTGTGTGGGAAAGCATGACCCAACAACCAGATCTATAATTAGAGGTTGGGGAAAGTGGGGTGTGCTGAGAAAATTCTCACCCTACAGACCTCACAGCTCAGAGTCCTATAGAATAGAAAGCCTTCAAAGCCAAGTTTCAAAATTTTCTCACATGAGCACACTTCATTTGCCTCAATGAGGCAATAACTGAGTACTTTTAAGTATTTCCCCTTTCTTCCCCTCCGCCACCCTCCTCACTCACCCACTCTGCCTTCTTCGCAGCCCCCGGTTTGGGCTATTTTCCTAGCCTCTGGCAAAGTTGTTCAGGGATTTGGGCCCAGAGTCCTGGATTGTCCCGACTGCCACTTCCCAGGTGCATGACCTCCCACAGGTCAGATCACCTCGTGGGGACTCCATTCCCTTTACTTCCAGGGTTAGCCACTCCAGCCGGGGGTGGGGGCTGCTGTCAGGTTTCAGTGAGATGGTATCACTGACGTCGTGGGGGTTGGCGGGTCAGAGCTTCTCTCTTCCTCTGTGTGAGTCGGGGGATCCAGCTAGTGAAGCTCAAATGGATCCGATTCATTTGTTCAGGAAGAAGGGGAAGTGAGAAAGCCTCAGACCCATCCAGTCTTGGATGGAAATCAGGGAGTGGGGAAAGCTCTTTACTGCAAACGCTTATGGAAACATCCTGGTATTTTATAAGCCTCTGGCGCCTTCCACCAGGACTTTGAGGCTGATTCAGCCGGAAGGGCCAACAGCTGTCCTCTTGATAGCCTGGTGGTTCTCCATTCCTCTCCGCCTGGTGTCCGTCAGGAGGGAGTTAGAATCAGCTGTTCAGGAAGAGACGTCCATTGGCCAGAATGATTCTCCCCACACCCCTAAATCAATTCAACCCAAACCATGGGAAAACCCAGCATTGGGAAGAGCTGTAACAGCAAAAGAGCTCAGGGAGGCCTGTGATCAGCTCTTGTTGAGCCACTAAAGCACAGCTCTATGGGTGGTGACCAGCTGCCCATGCATGAGCCCTCCCAAGTTCCAGGCAGCTCACATGGAGCCCAGGCCCATATGCACAGGGGCTGTGAGGCCGTGTCTGGGATCTTATCCAGCCCCTTGGGTTCTCACAATGGGGAGAGGAGGAGGAACTCCTGAGGAGCCCCTGAGAGCTTGCTGAGTGTGGTCTGTGTGGCTCAGTTCTCTGCATACGACATACGATATTCTGGGCTCTTTCACAGGCAC
>NW_006296226.1:1018271-1031805 GCF_000327345.1 Myotis davidii | reverse complement strand
TGAACCCATTTTATAGATGAAGAAACTGAGGCCCAGGGAGGTGTGAAGTGCCCAAGTGAACTCAGCTGAACCATAGCAAACCCAGGTTTCAAATGAGTGTCTGGCTCACTTCCTTTCCACACCCCAAGAGCTGCCAGACACCAGCTCCCTGATCTGTAATGTGTCAGTCCTTCCCCACCCAAGTTCCTGGTGTCCTAGACCCAGCTTGAAGAGCAAATGGAAAAAAGCACAAGGTGCCAAGCAGCAGAATACGCTTGCCGGCAGGCGAATGGGGGGTTTCCTTCTGCACAGCTACGGGGCAGGAACACTAGCTTTCACCTATGGTAGAACTAACCAGGGCTCCTAGAAGTCATCCCATAGCTAAACAGGGCACATGCGCCCTCCCCACGGATGCGTGAAATCTCTATGACTTCCAAAATTCATGAGTTGTCATTGATGTAGCCTTAAGTCTAGGAACTACCCTTCACACAGCCAACTTGTGCCAAATAAGTGCCCCTCCAAGGCTGCAGTTATGGCAGAGAAAAAATGACTGATTGGGCGAATGTAGCTTGGGCCTGTAGGCCAACACTCCAATGTTAAGTAACAGGTTGGGGGACGAGGGGGGAGGGGGGAGGACAAAGAATTCATCAGTAGAACGATAGAAAGACCGTGGGTAAAGCCAGAACTGCATTTTCTCACCATGCAGAGTGGATGCGTAACTTCTCCCCCATTTTACTGTAAATAAGGGACTAGTACTATTGGTGAAATAATTTACAGCCCAATGTGCTCCACCGTAAGTGGCAGCTATGTTTACTGGCTATAAAAACATCTCTGAACACACTGACCTTCAGCAGATGAGCCCTGGAGTTTATGGCACTGAGAAATTGTTTTACTGCTCCAGCACGGGCAATATCATGCTGAACACCTGTTGGGGGTGAGAGGTGGGAGATCCAGCCCTTTGGAATTTCAGAAAAGTGAAACCCTCAGAAGAGCAAGGTATCCCCATTGTGAGCCAACCAGATCAACCAAGTCACCAAAAAATGCCTCGCCAGAGCTGGGTTCATGGTGGACATCCAAGCTCGGGGTGAGCCACCTAAACTGGCCTCCACCTAGGACTGAGGCCTGCAGGGCACTACTGGAGCTGGGCAATCCTATTAGAGGCCCAGGGGATGGAGTTCAAGATAAGCCTTGAGAGAATGCCAAGGACCAAGCTGGGATCATCTAAAAAAATTGGTCATATAAAGGGCAGGAACAAGATGAATATCAAAGATGTATGAGGCAGGGTCTCCAGAGAAACAGGACCCCTAGGCTACATAGATTGTAGATATGGATATGGGTAGAGAGATAGATATAAGGAGATCAAATGCACATCTCTTTCATAGACCCCTCACAGACACACCTAGAAATAATGTCTTATCAGCTATCTGGTCACCCCTTAGCCCGGTCAAATTGACATATAAAATTAACCATCACAGATAGGAACTACAGCCAAAGGCCCCATAGTGAACAAATGTAGAACAGAAGCAAAGCATTAAATGTTCAGAAAAGTGTTCATGAACCAAAGAAGCAGAGCATCTGCCTTGAATGGCAGCTGCCAAATGGCATAAGGGTGAACTGAGCGGGCTAAGAAGAGCAGGTCGAGGGTAAGTAAAAACATTCTTTCTTGTTCACCCTTCAGCTTGCTTTGGGAAGGTATTATTTTTCCCATAAATGGCTTATGTGCGTATGCAGGTTTCAGAGAGGCCCCAGTACAGAGCTCGCTTCCCCCAAAAGCCATTACCAAACTATCGATGAGGGTGACTGTGCCAGTCTCGGAGAGGCACATATTCCTTGTGTGTTCACCAGAAAGCTAAGGTGACATATGACAAAACCTCTAGAGTTTTGAACCACATTATCAGGCCCAGACCCTTGGAGGACAGACAGAGAGTACAGAAGATTAAGGAACAGCCAGCTAAAAAGCACACGTGGAGCGTCCCGAGCCCCTGAGGCGGTGATGAAATCGAGGACTGTGGACAGTTTGTTCACAAGAAGAATTCTGGAAGAAGGCTTCAGGCTCAGCAAGTGTCCTGGCCAAATGAGGAAGAGCCGAATGGGTTGGCCTGCAGTTGCCCAATACCCCGGGCCTCTGGGGAGAAATAAGGAGGAAGAAAGCCATTGTGTCCAGACCAATTTAGAAACCTAGTGACTTCCATTCCTGGTGTTTATAATTCTGTACCTAATTTTTTCTGTAATTGCAAGAAATATATTACTGTTGATGACCTGCCAGTTCTTCACACTCACAAGTATCATTGAAAGTCAGGGGGCCCCACCTTTTTATAAATAAATAGGCAGAACAATATCTGAGAAGACATGGAGGTTGATGGTGAGAACAAGGTCTTTCATTCATTCCTGTCCCGTTCTCCCGTACGCACATTCAGCCCCCGGGCCTCTGGGGAGAAATAAGGAGGAAGAAAGCCATTGTGTCCAGACCAATTTAGAAACCTAGTGACTTCCATTCCTGGTGTTTATAATTCTGTACCTAATTTTTTCTGTAATTGCAAGAAATATATTACTGTTGATGACCTGCCAGTTCTTCACACTCACAAGTATCATTGAAAGTCAGGGGGCCCCACCTTTTTATAAATAAATAGGCAGAACAATATCTGAGAAGACATGGAGGTTGATGGTGAGAACAAGGTCTTTCATTCCTGTCCCGTTCTCCCCAGTACGCACATCACATGCGCGTGTGCGTGCACACACACACAAACACACACCACATACACACACCACACAGACATACATGTACATACATGAACATACATGTGTGACTCCCCAAGCAAGGCTTATTCACCACCATGACCCTGCACCTAGCACTGGGGCTAGGATAATACAGTTACTCACTGATTATTTGGTAAATAAACTGATTAATGAATAAGGATATAAATAAAAGCCAGAAACTAGATACACAAGGAAGAGAGGGGAGGGAGTTCCAAGCAGATGCGACTTAGTATCCTGCACCCAGAGAGCTCAGAAATCTATTGGCAATAACAAGACCAGACATCTGCATAACACTTTTCAAATTACAAAGCCCCTGCACATCCCACATCACTTTGGGTTCTCACCCCGCTTCCAAGAGGTAGGAGTCTTTGGCACAGGAGAAGAAACTAACGCCCAGAAAGGCCTGCCGGCTTATCCAAGGTAGAAAGAAGCAAAGCTACGTAAGCACTGAGACTTTTTCCATCAAAGCTTGAGCTCTGACTCCTCCTGGTCTATGAACTAGGACCCCTGGCCTAAATCTATACTAATCAAGTCAGTGACTCCATCACAATTCAGGATTGCCGGAGAACTTCAATGCCCAGCCATTCATTCCTTTACTCAACACATACGTCACGGGCACCTGTTATATCACAGGCTGTGTTTGAGGAGCTAGAGACACTGCAAGAAACAGGACAGACACAGTCCCTAATCCTCCACAACCTGACACACTGGTGGGAGAAATAGAAACCACGGGGGTAAATAAACATAAGCAAGGTACTTGTCGGCTGTGGTGAGTGCTGTGAGTGACAGAAACAAGGTGATAGAATAGAAAATAGTTGGGAGAGCCCACTTGGATGGAAACCTAGAGAAGCATCTGAGAAAGCATCATTTGAGCTCAGAGCTACAGATGAGAATGAACCCGTCTTTAGGGAAGCGTGTGCCAAGTGTTGGAGGTGGTAAAAGTCCGGGTGCCAGGATGCGGAAGGAGGCCAATGTGGCTGGGGTGTAATGAGTGAGAAAGAAGAATCTTCCCACAGAGGTAAATGTAGACGTAGACGTAGACGTAGACGTAGACGTAGACGTAGACGTAGATGTAGACGTAGATGTGGACCATTTTGGTGTCACCTGCCCAGCATCCCACCTCCTTCTCCTGGCAGCAGAATGTCATTTTCCTCTGAATAATTGCCTTCCATTATTCTTACTCCACGAGGTTTGAATGGTATCGCTTTACACCCCAGCCCCAGAAATGGGCACATCAATCATGCTTGAATGGCCATTCCCTGCCTTCTACCCCTCCTCATTTCCATCAACTCACCCACCCACCCCACCCCAGCGGGCCACCACATGACTCCACCAGGCCAATAAACAAGACTTCCGCCAGAACCATTGGTAAAGAGACAAGTGTGAGCTGCTGGTGACCATCCCACTCACACAATTACACTGGCTGCTGAGTGGCAAACTGATTGAGGAGGGACAAAAGTAGACACTGAGAAACCCACTGGAAGTCAGGAGAGCAGGAGTGAAGAGTCCCACTAAGCAGGATCCAAATTTCTGAAGCAAGTGAATACACTGAAATGTTTGGCATCTATGCACTGTATACCGTTCACATACCCAGCTCACTTCATAGGGGGAGGCACCTCGCTTTGCATGTGCTCCCTCCTTCTACCTGAGTCACCCTCATTCTCCAGGTCTCAGCTCACATGACCCTTTCTCAGAGTGGCTTCTAGGAAATCTACCCAGTGGATCCCCCCAAGTTTTTTCTATCCATCACTTTGCTTAGCCCTTCACAGCATGGTCACAGACCATCTCTGTCCTAGTATTTGTTTATCCTTTTGGCCTCTGTCTCCCCCAGGGGAATGAGTGTCAGCTTGAGGAGGATAAGACTGTGTCTGTCCATTCACAGCTGTGTTTCTAGCTCCTAAACACAGCCTGGAGCACACGAGGTACTCAATAAATACAGGACAACTACCCTTTGACACAATAAGCCAAGCCCTCTCCTGATAATCACTCCAAAAAGGCAACTCAAAATAAATCTTGTAAGTAATATACAGATAGTGATTGCAAACTAACTGTCCAAAAGTAGGGGTCTTTAAGGAAATACTGGTATATCCACAAGGTGGTACTGCAATGAGAGAGAAAATTGTAATTATTAAGATTTAGAAAGGCATCCCCAAATAATGTCAAGTGATAAAGGAAGGATAAAACATTGTATGGATTGCACCTATATTTAAAAACGAGTATATACCTGTAATCAAAATCTAAACACACTGGTAAGTACAGGAAGGAAAGATGCAAAAATAAGCAGGTGATGTGGAAGGAATACGAACCCAGGTTGTTTTTCAATAGTGCTTTTTATTTCCTTACATGTGGATTTAACAATAAAGGGCAACATGGAGCTGTACAAAATGATCAGACTCAGAACAGAATGCTGTAGAAGGCTGGGCTGTAGGAATAATGCCAAGCACAGTGCTGTTGTGAAATTTCAACAGGATCCTAGACTTAAGAAGTGGCCGGCCCAGGTCTGGAATAAATTTTTGTTTCAGAAAATGTAATAATAATAATGGTAACAACACTACAACTACAATAAACGCAAAGTGCCAATAGACATCATGTTCTGAGGATAAGAGAATGGGCCCCACCGCTACCTATATGACCTTGGGAAAAATGTTTAGTGCCTCTATGCCTCAGTTTCCCCATATGTAAAAGGAGATGATGAGCGTATCTATCTTATATAGTTCTTATAAAGCTTCCTTGACTAAAGTAGCCCTCAGAAAACATCAACGCCATCATTGATCATCATCATCATCGTCGTCATCGTCATCATCATCATCACCAAGCAGTAAGAATTATGAGGAACAAAACTTCAATCAGGCCTCCAATTACTCTGTCCCTTGATCTGGTTGATGCTGACTCTCCCTTCATTGTTGTTAAGTGAGTGCAGGGAAAAGGGCTTCAATGGAGAAAGGAGTGTAGAAAGAAATGAATCACTGGATCCTTCAAGAGAGGGGATTTTTTTTATTATTATTCTTATGTCACATCAAAAGGGCACTTATGGTTGCAAAATGGTTTGCAAGCACTGACTGGCTACTTGCTTGGGAAGCCAAGTTCATTTCCATTTCTCCTGAGGTCCGCTGTGTTCTAGAGCTCTGGATCAAAGTGGAGTGGAGTCGGGAACAATTGAAGGAGCAGGAGGACTTACTTGATCCACAGTACCTCACTGTCATGCAACAACGGAGAATCAGACAACCATCTTCTCCGTCCTGTGTCTGATGATTCATTCCTCTCCATGTCACTTACATCTGCCTACTGCTTTTCATCCCCTCTTCCCAAGCATCTTACAGTGTGCCCTGGACATCCCATCCCCATCCTGCTTAGGGAAACAGGTTTACAGTCAAACTGTGTCTATATTTAAATTCTAGCTCTACATCTTCCTAGCTGTGTGACTTCGAGCAGGTTATTTAAACTCTCTGAGGCTGCTTCCTAATGAGGCGATTATGAAAATTAAATGAGATTTGGGGGTGGTACTTAGCACAAGGCCTGTGACATAGTACATATTCAATAAGTGGTTATTATTATTATGATTATTACAAAGACCAAGGGGGATATCAGAGGCCAATTAGAAGTTGTAAAAAATAAAAGGAAAGGAGGGAGGGAGAAAACTTGACCATGTGCATCCCCAGCATAAAACCTGCCCATCAATGCCTTTCCTTTATGGAATAAAATCCATGCTCTAGACACAGCCAGGCAAGGCTCCCCATGGCACAACCTGAGCCTCTCTCCCAGCCTCCCCTCTTGCTACTCTTAGCACGTGGGCACTCTGCTCCAGCCACACGGAACTCATAGCTGCTCCCTCAGATCAGTATGAGCTCTCAGGGCCCCATTTCTGTGCTCCCTCGGCCCTGTGCACCTTACTAGGGGGACACTTAGCTACTGAGCTTTCAGAGTGTGTCTGACACTCCCCTCACCAGTTCCTGAGCCCACGCAGACTACTGTCTGATTCATGTTGATGTCCCTTGTACCACTTGCTGAGCCAAATTCAATAAACACATGTTGAATTGAACGGAAATATAATAAAGCTGCTGTGTGGTAGAAACAATGCTGGTAAAGGTACAAGACAGGAGTGAGCAATTGTCAGGGGCCCAGAGCACGGGCTCTGCACTTAAGCCCTGCTTCTTGCAACCAAGCCCAGACCTACCTTGCAGGGTGAAGTCAAGTCTGCTGCCAAGGGGGAGGCAGGGAGGCAGGCAGTGAGCACCACCACACCTCATGTCATCTCTCTACATTGCTGGTTTTCCTCCCCTGAGAAAAGCAGAATGAGCAGCATGCCAACACATTGCCAAAATTACCATCCCCTCATGCCCCCTCTCCCTCCTGGTTCAACCAACATTCGGGGATGGAGGTGAGAAGGAATGACCAGATCCTATCGGGGGCTCTCCTCCGAGAAGTAAAAACACAACTTTCACGGACATGAGAATGAATGAAGGCCCTGGAATTACACTATCACAGTGCTGCTAGCTGCTAGTTCATTATATAAAAACAGATTTATTCCCCCAACTCACGTCTTAGTTTTCCGCCAGAGATCACGAGCTCAAAGCTTTCCAAGTTCAAAGCCCTGTACACCTGCAAGGACATTGTCCTGAAGAGTATTTGTTTGATAAGGACGCAAGACCAGTGAAAGGACACTGGGACATGCACAGAACTGAGGATTGTCACCACTGCCACTAGGGTGGATCATAAAGGTGAGCAGATCCCCACCGAGAACCACTAACCACTCTACAACTGAGACCCAGATACACCATGTACAGATAACCCTTTTATGCCTCAATGTGAATCGTTATAATTCTTTAACTGTGTAAAGGAAACACGTAGCTATCACAGTTCCCCGTGTGAGGCTTTTGCTGGCCAACTCAGTGGACACAGATATTGAAACCAGAGCCACATGAACCTAGATTCTCCAGTGACAGCAAAAACAACCTCTCCTTCTCTGACACATCTCAAATGAATTAAAAATATTAAAGGAACATATACACGGCCTCTGGGATCCTGAGAATTCTATAAGTGAGTCTGGCATGTAGAACAACCAGTTTTGTCAATTAGAACATGACTTCCCAAAGGCAGGCCCCCTCTCTATCATATCCCCAGTGGCTGGCATATGGAAGGCACTCAGCAAGTGCAAATGCATGCATGCAGGAATGAATGAATGAATTAATTAATTAATGAGCAAGTGGACCGAATCACATTCAAAGACAAGCCTGATTATCTCTCAGATTCACTGTGAAAACTTAAAGCCAAATTTAGAAAGCATGTACTTTCCTATAGCCCTAATGCAAGTGTTGCCCCTACACCCATTGGCTAAGTACTCCCAGTTAAAGGGAGATGTATTAATTAGGGTGTTTTCAACAACAAAGAATAAGCCACCCAATTAAAAGTGGTTTATTCTTCTTGCAAGCAACGACAGGGGTTTCAGGTGAGCTGCAGAAGAGGCCCCTCCCACCCACAGGCACACTCCTGCACATGCGCACCTGTTATAGTAAGTCCCCAGTGTAATTATCTGAAGGTAGAGAATGTTATTGTTCTCAGAGTGACCACGCAAGGTAGGAATATTTCATAGCACATCTTAGTGAGGCTTCTCCTGAACTTCCAGTGACATTCAAAGGACTATGTCACTGCCCTTACTTACTCGTGGTTTACATCACGAGGCTAGAAAATGTTACCCTAACATCTATGGCTTCTGTTTAAGGCAGTATTTACACACGGCATGGGAGTCCATCTCCTGGCCTGCAGGAAGGAAGTAGAGTCTGTGAGCAGGACTGCCCAAACATCACTGCCTCCAGCATTACAGGATGCCAGGAAAATTCATTTCTTCATATTTTATTTGAGAATTTTGATACAAAATGGTAGTGTAACGATTACAAATCCACTCCTCCCATTGCCAGCAACATAACGGTTAGAGGTAAAGTGACTTATGGGTTGATTTGATAACTTTATCCAGGACCCAGATTTTTTTTTCCCGTCTCAATATATTAACTTTGTTTCCAGACTGGCTTCCCTCATGGTGGCATGAAAATATCCAGAGACAGAACAGAGACCGAATCTTCCAGTTCTTCATTTTGAAAAGTTGAGGTAACCTTTTTCTAGATGCCTCTCATCAACTCCCCTTAACATCTCTTAGGCCACGGTAGACCATACGACTACCCTAGAACCCACTGTTGACAAGAGGAAGTGGGATCACTGTACCTAGTTAAACTAATGACAATTCACCCTTGAGCTGGAGATGGAGACACCTTCCATGACCAAACTGAGGTTGTGCTAGCAGAGACAACAGGGGGAGTAGGCAACAGGCAGGCAGCAACAGCACCTGCGCAAAATGTCCACTCATCGGGGACCTTTCAAGTTCTAGTCTGTTTGGGATCCAGTGGCCCTTCAAGAAGAGAGGCTACGGGAGGGAAGGACTTTGGCACTGGGTCACCCATGGTGTTTGCTGCTGGCTGCACTTAGGGCCTCAGCAAAGTAGGTGGGGAGGTGCTGACATGATTTATGGCCCTGCTGGCACCACTGGTCATGGCCTGCTTGAGCCACTTCCCAAGGCTCCCAGATCTCAGAGGATACAACCGTCGGGGACGAGGGCAAAGGGAGCCACTTTATTGGGTACCTGCCAGGCACAAGGCATTTTTTAACACACTAGATCATTTCATCCTCATAATAATCGCCAGCTAAGTATCACTGGCACTCTGCTATAAATGAGGAAGCTGGGGCGTGATTAGAGAACTCACCCAACATCCACAGCTGGCAAGTGGCAGAACCAAGACTTAAGCTCCGACTCTAAAACCTGCGGACATGTATGCAGACATGTGACCATCCAGGGCCCACACGCTGCGCCTAAAGCCACGGTCAGGAGAAAGGGACACACCAGAGAACATTATTCAGTGCCGGAACGGGATGGGAAAAGCTAAAGAAAGAGTTAATAATGTTCAGGAAACACATCAGCTCCACAGTGCAATCCCACAAACACAGATCACACACACACCACGATACACGTAAAGCTCTTTCTGCCCTAACGAGTGGATTTCCTAAGCCCCTTGTTCCACACACTGTTTCCAGTTCATGATAAATACAGAAATGAAATTGAGTGGTGAGGGATCTTCAGAACACTTTGGCGTCACTGTGACATTCAAGCACGTGATTAGAGGACGTGTCCGTGGGACAGGGTCCAGACCAGTGTGGACGTTGTTGTTGAACTCGGGTTGCCAATGGCACAAGCTGCGTTCTGGTACTGGTCTCTGGTGGACCGGAAAATTAAAGATTGAGAAAACTGAATGATTTTTTTTAAAAAAACCCTACTGCTTTCCCACCGCAAGTTGGAAAAGCAGCACCCCAGAGTTCAGCCGGGTGGATATAATTACTCCCGTTTTACAAGTGCAGAGAATGAGACTCAAAGACACTGAGTCATTTGCCCAAGGTCAACACCACTGGTAGGAGGCAGGAAAGGGAAGCACTCTAGTTCAATGACAAATGAGGAGAACTAGGAAGTCTCTCAGCTCCTGAAAACAGAGAGAGTGTTGGCAAGAGGGGGCTGGAAAGGTGGGCACTTGCAGCAAATTAAGCTTTTCCTCTAGCTCCTCCACTGCCAAACGTTCAGCTGGGACCAGCACCTCCAATGAGAGATGTTGCTGATGAGAAGCTAGGAATGAAAGGGAAATGGTTGGCTTCGTTCCTGACAAGGGCCAGTCTTCTGCATCCTGATTTGCCGACTGACTTACTAGTTGCTACTGCAATTTCACTTCCACAAAACGTGAAGGTTTCTTTTTAAACCCTCCCTAGAACTCACCAGCCCCATCACTGTCTCTAAGTCCAACTAGACTGAACATCCCATCTCCTCAGAGCTTGGCCCTTTCTAGAATGTTCTACCATGATCTCTTCCCCTTCTTCAATGGGAAAAGCTCTGCTCTGCCCGAAAACATTTTTGGAATAGATGATTATTATGGCAAGACTCTGGGTTGCAAGACCCAAGAGTCATTCAAGCTCATTTGAAGAGTGGGGACGTATAATGGGGCTGCTCAGTGGTCTGTCTTATACTCGAAACAGCTCAGCTTCTCTCTACCGATCAACCCCAATCTCCTTTTCTCTCAGGTTTCCTCTGTTTACTTGCTGCCTCACTGCTACTATGCCTTCACTCACACACAGCCTCCGTGACCTCCCAACCTCAACTCTGCCTTGTCACTCTGCAAATGCAGCACCGGCACCAACTAGATCCATCTGTCTGTCCCCAAGTCTAACTTCCTGGAAAAGGAATCTGATTGCCTGAGATCATTTTTTGCTAGCCAGGCCACTAGTCAGTGTTCACCGGCCCAACCAAGAATCAGCCCTCCTGAGGTCTGAGGGCAATCCCTAGGCTCAACAGCTGTTGCCAAAAAATGGACAGGTATGTGATATGAAGAATGCCTGCTTGGAAACTATAAGCAGACTGTCCGGCAACAAACAAGAAGTAAACTCCTACCTAGCCTTCAGTTCCCAACTCTGGTGACACCTTCTCAACTTTTAAGTATTTTAACCTATTTTCTCTCCAACCTGTTGATCAGAGCCTGCACCTTTATGGGCCCAGAGGGCCCTCTTGGTGGATTTTCATGGACGTGGAATCACTCTAAGCAGCAGCAAAGGCAAGGCTGTTGTCTCCTCCTTTTCACAGCTCTATGGGGGCGATGGCTGCTCCCTATGATGGCTGAGGTGGTAGTGGCAAGAATGGGATTCCTACTTGGCCAACTCCACCTGTGGCAGTGTTAGTTATGGGTCCGTGCATGTGGCCAGTGCCTACGGTGTGACAGCTCTCAGGAGCTGCCCTGCTTGGAGCCAGGCTCTCGCTCCCTTGGGAGGATGTAAGTCCTTTCAGGGTCTCCACTCTCTGAACACTATGGGTCTTTGGCCTTGATCCCACCCAAGAGACCCCTTCAGCCAAGGTGACCCCATGTCCAGCCCTGGAAACATAAAAGGCCCAACATGCTCAGCCTCTTGGTTGCTGGTGTTTTCATGTAGACCCCACCTGGTTACCCATCTTCACATCCACTTCCAGTGATTTCTGAGACTGACTTGAGGCTTTCTCTTGACTTTTGTCGGTCACTTTCCATGACAGGCTCTCATGTGCTATTCAGGACAGTATTACTAATTTGTGCATTTTCCAAACTGTGTGTTATGGTTTCATGTGAGAGAGAAAAAAATAAAGTTCTATGTTCTGATATGCTAAAAAACAAACAAACAGACAAAAAAACAGTTTCAATTTTCCCATCTGTAAACAGGCTTCAGTTTTCCCATCTGTAAACTGGAGTAGTAAGAGCCACTTTGCTGGGTGGCTGAGAGGATAAAAATGAATTAACTGATGAAAAGTGCCCAGCAGAGCTCCTGGGGCAGGTAAGAGGGCCATGCTTATGGGAGATAGTTTAGAACTGCCCAGAACATTCCAGGCAGGCTCTCCATGGAAGCAGCTAGGATGTGCAGGACTTTCCCAGGAAGCACTGAATCTTCATGGAATTATTCTTCACCCTGGGGCTTAGAGGATGCGGGAGCCGGCAGCTGGGGTGTTACTGCCCATTTACAGCAGGAGGCCTGCGCAGGCCAATAACAATATTACGATGTTAATCATTAAAATGCTGTGTCTGTTTTTGTCTGGGGACAAGGTGTTTCAATCTTTGTTCTCCCTCTATAAAGATGAAAGGTGAGGTGCTACCCAAGGGGGTGACCCCACGCCGGGAGGACGGCATGGCTGCCCGGCCACCTGGATGGAAAAGATGCAGCTGCCCCAGCCCACAGCACTCCTGGAGTCCTTGCAGGGCCACGCCTGAACAGGTGCAGGTGGAAAGGGAGGGAAGGCAGATTAGCTCCTCCCAGGAGGCCAGGCTCCACCCATTCAGATGAGAGTCCTCTGGAGCTGGCTGGCAAAAGAGAGTGAGACAGCAAGGTGAAGGTCTATGCCCAAGAGAAATGAAAACATGTCCACACAGAAACATGTACACGAATGTTCATAGAAGCATTATTCATCAGAGCCAAAGGTTGGAACCACCTAAATGCCTATTAACTCGTGAGTGGATAAGCAAATACAGTATATCCACACAGTGGAATATTATTCGGCAATAAAAAGGAATGAAGTTCTGATATGACAGGGATGAAACTTGAAAACACTATGCTAAGTGCAAGAAGCCTATCACAAAAGGCCACTTATGATACGATTTCATTTATATAAAATGTCCAGAGTAGGCAAATCCATAGAAATTAAAGTTTCCAGGGTCTGGGGTACAGGGTAATGGGGAGTGGCTGCTAAGGGGTAAAGGGTTTCCTTTTGAGGTGATGAAAATGTGCACCCTTGTGACTATATTAAAAACCACTGAATTGTACACTGTCAATAGATGAACGGTATGCTCTGTGAATTATAGCTTAATAAAGCTGTTAACTTTAAAAGGGGGAGGGCAATGTGGAATGGCAGGTCTTGCCTGAACTCTGGGTCATATACTCTTAGTTCTCATTTCTCATTTGTCATTGAGAAAATGTTGAGCCCCTACTAAGAATGGCTCTGAATGCTAAGTCCACAACAATGAATAAGATGAACAATGCCCGGCTCCAAAAATGGAGCCTCGGAAAGAATCCCTTAGAACGTGGAAGCAAGCCCGGAATGGGGGAAATTCCAGGCAGAGGGCCAGCACATGAAAAGGGCATGAGTTGGGAAAGGACTCGGTATATTGAAAACACTGAAATAAGACCAGGGTGTTGGAGCAGTCCCTCTAACACTCCTGTGGACCTTAGACAGTTCTCAGCTCTCTGAGTCATTATCCAG